>NC_072478.1:84365220-84674993 GCF_027574615.1 Eptesicus fuscus | reverse complement strand
TGTCCCACTGGAGACTGGAGACTGTAGGCTGCAGTATTCATCTTGAGCTGTGACACCTTGGGGGCTGCCATCATCAGTTGCTGAGATTCTCCCAGCTTGTCCACTAACCTGTCATAAGTGCGGTCTTCACCAAAAGGGGACCAAGAGGATACTGGTGGCCTTTCTCTCTGGCTTTTCCTCTTGATAAGCAAGCCTCTGCAATTTTAATTTTTCTTCTTCCACCCTACTCTGGTCTTATGCTTCAACTGGCTAATATTCTCGAAGGATCCCCATTCAGTCAGTACATGTGCAACATAATTATTGAAGGCCAGTTATGCTCCAAACTCTCTCCTAGGCCTTAAGGTTCATAAGGGTTATCAAGCAAGTCTTGATTCAGTCTTTGCAAAATTTACACACTTGCAATAGATATTTTTAAGATGTTCTCTCCCACTAACTGCTCCTTGAATTACTTATCACAAAACCAAGTGAAAAATCTCTTGGCATGGCATGGCTGGTGTGGCTCAGCGGTTGAGTATTGACCTATATGAATGAGGAAGTCATGATTTGATTTCCGGTCAGGGCACATGCCCGGATTGCAAGCTCGATCCCCAGTAGAGGGTATGCAGGTGGCAGCCATCAATGATTCTCTCTCATTGATGTTTCTGTCTCTCCCTCTCTCAAATCAATTATAATATATATATATATATATATATATATATATATAATATATATATTATTATTATTATTTTTTTTTTTTTTAATCTCTCAGCATGAAACAGATACTCTCCTGAGATATGCATCTTAGAGAACAAAGCACTTTGATCCTTTGGGATACATCAGAACTGGCAGTAGAGATTTTGAGAGATTATTGTGACTTTTTAGGAAAGATATACCTGTGTTTTGCCTAGTCTTTTATTGAATTTGAGGGAGTAGATACATTTAAATCCTTATGGGAGACCATGACATTAGAACATAAAATCCTTGACTCCTTCGTCAAGTGAAAATGCTGTGATTTGATACCACGGAGCGATGATGCTACAGGTTATCCTGGTGGGGCATTCGGATCACTTAAGCTCATGCTGAAACAATGAGCATGATTTCACTCACATAGAACAGGACTTCTTTCCTTCTCAGCACTAATCACACGCTTCTGAAATTCACTAATCTGAAATGCCTATTAATCAGTATTGGCTTTTTCTTCCACTTGAGAGTAAGTGGCTTGTGTTTCTTGGTCAGCATGTATCCCAAGGTCTAACAGTGCCTGGCATGTAATAAATATGCTCAGTAATATTTGTTGAATGAAATGCAGGCACACTGATTAGAGCTTGAAAACCAATAGTAGCATTTGGGATTATTGTGAAATAAAGCAAAATTACTTGATAACAGTGATCCTAAGGATTAGGTCTAGTAGATGGTCAGCACCATAGCTGACTTCCTCTGGGTAGGTTTTTTTTCATGTCCCCTTCCATGTAATATCTATTTCTATGCATTAATAGCCCATATGACAAAAGGGATCTCCTGGTTCTTTGGAAAATACTAATGCCTAGCAGTGATCCTTCTTATACTTATCACGAGGGTGACCAATCAAATTTCTGGTGTGAAATGACATATTCTTCTGAATCCAAAGAAGTTTAATGTTTGGGAAAACCTTGACAATAGTGTGGGTAGATGGTACAGTAATTTTGCATTCATTTATTCAATAGATATATATTGGGCACTTCTTGTGTGCCAGGCATGCGATTAGGTGCCAGGAATATAGAGGAACAAAGCCCTCAGGGAAAATACATTCATCAAAGAATAATAAAGATAAATGTACAATTGTGACTGTGACATGCACCATGGAGGAAGAGTTTGTGGTGATTTGAGGTTGTGTGAGAGGATTGGACCTGAAAAGCTTCCCGGAAGGGGTGACTGGGCTAAATCAGGAAGTCGTGGGAGAAGGTGATGGAAGGCTGACCCAGTCAGAGAGAATTGTGTGTACAGGGCCCTATAGTATTAGCAGCAGAGAGAGAGTGTGTGTTCAGAGGAGGAAAAGGTGGCCGGTGTGACTTGATGGGCATTAGACGGAAGCCACACCTTGCAGAGCCTTGAGGATATATGAGGCCTTTCTTGCTTTGTATCTGAGGAGTAAAGGGAAACTGTTAAAATGTTTAAATATGAGGGCAAAATGAAGAGCAGCGACCAAATTTGTTTCCTAAAATGATCAGTCTGGCTACAGTGTGAAGAACAGACTGGAAATGATCCAGAATAGATTGAAGGAGACAAGTGGTTTATTCATAGGAAACTGACAGAGCCGACATAACATATGCCCATGTGAGGCAGTCCCCAGATAAAGCACGTACCCTTGCAAGAGATTCAAGATGAGTTCCTCCACGGTATAATAGAGACCTCTTCAAATGTCCTCTGTGTCATGCACACACACTTACCCAGACATAAATTAGCATCATTAATGCAGAGTGTCACGTTCCAGCCCGGTTCCCCTTCCAGCCAGTGTGTCACTTTAGCACCTTCTCCTTTGTGCTTTCCCCTTTGCCTTCAAAGGCTGCTCTCGGGTCTCATTTTCCTCCCCAGAAGTGTGCGATTGGTTTTTCTGCCACGCGATTAGAGTGATCCCCCACTTAGAGTCTAATCGGCCATGGATGGCTTGGTGCCTGTGCGTCAGGAACTTGGAGAATATATTAAGACATCGTCCAGGGTGGAAGCTCTGTTTTGACAATGATTATGCCTATTATCTATTTTAATAAATGTAAATTGCTGCAGAGAAACAAGCCATTTGATGCCACTTGAATCCTTTTCAGGGAAGCCTGAATCCTTTCTGCGTGGCTTAGATGTATTACTGTCATTTTCCCTTCACAGAGTTGAATCAACACACTTAAATCAGACCTTTGTGAAGGCATCCTCTTGTGCGGTTGCCCGCATAAACTGTTGGGATTTTAGTCTTTGAGATCCATGTTCGGTAACATTTGCACGTTTTTCTGTAGTCCCTTCAAGAATTAAAATTATTGGGAAAACTCAACGGTAAGTCAACATGTGCATTTTATATGCCAAGCACTAACCTTGGGATACAGCAGTGAATAAGGCAGTAATGCTACCTTTTTAGAAGTTTACAGTCATGTCTTGCTATTTGAGTGGGAAATTTAAAATACAAGTACTTAAACTTCGGAAGCGGGGGGGGGGGGGCACGGGGGGGGGCGCGGGGGGGGGGGGGGGGCGGGTCGGCTGTGGGGAGCGGTGTGGGAGTCAGGAGTCCTCATGATGAAAGCCGAGGCTCCTTTCTATAGGGGAAAAAAATACTAAAAACGCCATAATCATACAAAGCCATGTAATTTCAGAGAGAGCGTATGTTCCCATGAAGTTCATCCCTCAATGGCTGATCAAGCATTTCTAATCGAAAGTTAAGGTGAACAGATATGCAGAACATAACTGAGGCGTGAATATGCAGTGCTTTAAAGGGAGGGTATTGTAGTCCATGCCAAGGAAGGAGTGTGGTGTTCTGGCTTCAGAATGATGTGTGGGGGATATGGATGAAGCCCTGTCTCAGAGGGCTCGCCTCTGAAGCTTGTCCAGTCCAAATAGGTTTAGAATTTTAAAAGCTTTCTAACGTCAAACCTCTTCAGTACTAATCTGATCTGATTCCATTTCTGGCTAGTAAGAGGGGCAGCTCCAGCTTCTGGGTTGTGATTACCTCTCGCCCATAGGGAAGTTTGGGGGATTTTCATAATTAAGAACAAAAAAAGCATTTAACTTGGGCTTTTTCTTCTTCTTTTCCCCTTCCTCCCTCCCTCTCCCTTCCTCCCTCCCTCCCTCCCTCCCTCCCTTCCTTCCTTCCTTCCTTCTTTTCTGTTTTCCTTCCTTCCTCCCTCCCTTCCTTTTTCTCTCTCTCCCTTCCTTCCTTTTAGCAGTCAGTTGGATTGAACAGCTCCTTTAAAAATGCTACAGTGATATCTAAACCAATTATTTTTACCCAGGAGTAGTTAATGCTGCCTTTTGGGTGAGATGGAATCCAGGTAGAATTGGTACCACTGAATAATTAAGTAGTTGAGAGAGGGTTATATGCATTCAGAAAGAGCAGGCATTACTGAAGCTGGCTTCTGCTTTGAGTTTGGGTGCATTTGACCTTTATGTGTGAGGAGAAAAAATGACCTTGAATAGTCCTCTCTAACCTTCAGAAGTCTCATCTCAAATCCACTTTTCCCCAAAAAAGTTGCCTTGACAATGTCATCTCTTCTAAATCCCTGTATTAAGAGACTTTAGTTCATATTTAATGCTTATACAGTAGCATATTGACCACTATTATTTAATGCATATCTGTCTTATTTCTTCTCCTAGTTGTGACCTCCCTGAGAACAGACATTACATGTCCCCCACTAGAGAGTAAGCCCCATCAATCAGATCAGGGACACATTTGTTTCTTTTATTGCTAATCCCATCACAATGTCTCACACATTACAGGCAATCCATAGATAATTTTAAATGAGCAGTTCTAATATTTCAGAATCATTTATAGCTCTGATTGTTATGCTTACATATACCATACCTGCTGGTAACTGACAAGAAAAACAATTTGTTTTTGTTTTGCATAAAACCAAGTTGGAGTCAAAATAGGACTATTTGAAGAGGTAGTCTCTGAGGCTGTGTCTTAATATCTGGTTGTCAGAGTTGATGGAACCCCAAAACTTGGGGTACTTGGGAAGTGTCTAGATTTATGGAACTGTCTGTTGGCTTTATTTTTACTTATGTACTGGGTCTGTACTTTTAAACCACAAGTTAACTCAAAGCAGAGATTAATTTGGTTACTCTGAAGACAAAAGAAACTGTCAAACAATGACTGTGGGCTAGGCACTGAGTGTTATACATTTTTTTGTTTTTGATTTTTTACAGAGAGGAAGGGAGAGGGATAGAGAGTTAGAAACATCGGATGAAAGGATGAGAGAGAAACATCAATCAGGTGCCTCCTGCACACTCCCTACTGGGGATGTGCCGCAACCAAGGTACATGCCCTTGACCGGAATCGAACCTGGGACCCTTCAGTCTGCAGCCCGACGCTCTATCCACTGAGCCAAACCGGTTAGGGCTGAGTGTTATACTTTTACATTATCTCATTTAATTATCATAAAAGCCCTGAAAATAGTAATGTATATTCTTCCTTTAGATATAAAAACAGGTTCAGAGAGGTAACTAACCTTAAGCTCTGTGAAGGCAAAGTGCCTGGCACTGAGGAGTCATTCACTTAACTATTTGTTGAATTAAGTTTATCCAAGTGGACTCAATCAGACAGCAGTTGATCAAGGCTAAGTTTGAACCTGAAGCCATTGGTACTTGAAACCCATTCTCTTTCCACCACCGCCTCTCCTCTAAATAGAAATTGATGTAGAGAAAAAAATGTACCAACATTCTTAGCTTTCATTTTAGCTCTTTGCTCTTTCAGCTCAAGCTACACAAGACTCAAGTTTTCAACATATGGCCCCAACCATCATTTTCCTCTGTGCTCTTTGCCCAGAGACGATGCTAAAGATAAACTTGACTTCCTGGCAACAGCTCAGAACAAGTGTGTTAGAACACGCTCTTCCTGGTACCTTAAGAAAGCAAAAATAAACATTTGGAAAGAAGGGTGAATAAAGTTGAAGAAATGATGACACTATTTGCATTTTATTCTCTTTCTCCTCTCACACCCCCATCTCCCCACTGGGGTGGGAGGTAGGTGGCTGTCCAAACACAGCAAAAAACTCTGCAAGTCAGAACTTTATCATGTTTTATCATTGTGGTTTGCTGACTTTTTAAAATTTAAAATATGGTTGGCATACAATATTATATTAGTTTCAGGTGTACAACATAGTGATTCAGCATTCATTTACCTTACGATATCATCACTAAGTCCAGTACAAACAAAACAAAACAAAAACAGACTCATAGGAGCAGAGAACAATCTGATGCAGACTTGTTTTTAATGGAGTCCTGGCTCTCCAAGTTACTCATGACCATTTAGCATCGTCAGCAGATTTAAGAAGTCTTTTCCCTACGCTATAGTAAAAATGAGACAATATTCAATTTTATAGGGACAAGCTCTGGTTTTTATACTTACCTCCCAGCTGACACAAATACATGATTTTTAATTTTTCTTTTAGAAATTGCATCTACATTTTAGGGCTCAATTTGAACCTATACTTTTTTGGGGAGTACTGCAAAAGTAATGTTTGCTTTTCTGCCTCCCTTTCTGTCATCAAAGAGATGAGGCCATACTCTATCTGAGGAAGAGTGTTGTGCAGAGCAAATTTAGAGCCAGCTCCTAATTAGATGTCAGAGGGAGGGAAACTGGAGATGAGTATGTGGAATAATCTTCTGGTGTTCTGTCTATCAGAGGGTAGGAGGGACGGTCTCAGGAGACAGTCTTTTCACAGGGAGGATGGATACCCATTTTTCAGAAATGTTGAAGAGGGTAGAGTGAAGAAGATTGGGCTCAACCTCGAAGGCCTCTTCTGAGAGTTTCTCTGATTCTCATGTCCCAAAATGTGCTTTGCCTATGGAAACTAGTAATCTGATTTTGTTTCTTATTTCAATTAAACTATATAAGGAGAGACAGAATGGGGGTCTAAGGGAAGATGTATGATGAATTGTTTAAGATTTGTTAAATAATGTACAGTCATAAATGTGTGAAGGTATAACACACACACGCGCATCTCTGAACGCATAATAATCTGGCCACTCAGTGTATATCCTATATAATAAAAGGCTAATATGCAAATTGTCCCCTCGACCAGGAGTTCGACCAGCAGGCTGGCCGGCTAACTGCCATGTCCCCTCCAGGCTGGCCAGACCCCACCCATGCATGAATTCATGCACCGGGCCCTCTAATATATATATATACATATATATATATATACACATACACACACACACTCTGGCCAGATTATTATGTGTTCAGAGATCATAATAATCTGGCCACTCAGTGTGTGTATATATGGGGCAGAGGGCAGACTCTTCACATATCCTGAGTCCTGTTCCCCACGCCCACCTTAACTCTATGCAGTGGCTCACCCTTGGGTCTAACCTACCCTGATCCCTCCCTCTTTATTCTCTCCCTCCTGTTCTGCCTGCACCTCCCCCTGCCCCTCCCTTCTTTCTAGCTCTAGGATCTTGGGAAATCACTACTCTGTGCCTTAGCTCCTTAGCTCCTTCTCCTGTAAAACAAATGTTAGTGGCTCCTTGCAATTCAATTGTGTTAGAGAGGAATACATGCAAAACACCAACACGGGGACGGCAAGCAGTGGTTGGCTATTTTTATTTTTCTTGCATCTATTTATTCAAAAGAAAAAGACTGTGACACCAAGATGGGTGTATGCTAGGCTCACTTTTTAGGGACATGAACACAGAACCTTCTCATCAGGGGCTCATAAAACACTGAGAAAGACATTCTCTAACTGCTGGGTGGCACATGGTCCTGGTGAGAAAACATACTCCAGAAATCAGCTCAAAATCCAGACCCCTCATAAATCAACTCCTCGCGTGCTATTTTCCTAGAAGCAATTGTTTGCATCTTTGAACTTCCTAGAAATGTGCTATCCAATAAGGTCACCACACAAGTGGCTAATTGAAATGTGGCTAATTCACTTAAGTGTAAAATATACACCAAATTTCAAAGACTTTACCAAAAAAATGTAAAATGTGTTTTAATATTTATTACATGTAAAATGATATTTTGGATACATTGGGTTAAATAAAATGTAAAATAATGAAAAAATAAAATTAATAAAAGGTAATATTAACTTTATCTTTGTAAAATTTTAATGTGGCTATGAGAAAAATTTAAATTATATATGTAGCTCACATTTTATTTCTACTGGACAGTGTTGTCCTTGAACTTCCCTGTGCTACTTCATAGCCACATCATTTTCCTCTCCCTTCCACCATATGACTCTCTAACATATTATATTTGTCATATGAATTATATTTGCTGCTAAATTGTAAACTCCAGGACACTAATTACCATTATTATTGATGCTATTTGTTGTCATGTACATCACACCAAGTCCTCAACACATATTTGTTGGATAGTTGGATGGATAGGTGGATAGATATATGGATGGATGGATAGATGAGTAGATGGAGTGAATGGATAGGAGCTATATTCTGAGGCCTTGTGAACTTCAGAAGAACATGGTCTGCTAATGTCTTTGAGGTAGAAGGCAAGGTCAATGACTACGAATTGTCAAAAAGTCCATTTCACCAATCCCATGAGAGAGGCTAATGAGTGTCCTACATCTGTGTCTGAAGCTTTCTCTGTGACCTATGGCAATGACTTATCTCTACAAGGAACAGTTCTCGGAGTTGCACAAATGTCTTTATTTTGCAAATGACAGAGATATGACTGTCACTCGTTAGGCAAAGCAAGAATCCAGAAATGAGAGAGCGGCAGCCTCTAAAGGATTCATCTCAGGACAACAGGCAACCGGCACTCCTAGGAGTTCAGCTTGACTTGACAAGATATGGGTGGAGTCCAGTTAGCTGGAGTTTGGGTGTCTTCTCTCATTCTGACTCAGCATCTTAAACAAAGGGCATCAGAAAATAAATGCCATCCTTGCCATGGATCCTGATCGTGTAATCGTGACACAATACCTTTGTGTAAGCTTCTTGCCAGCACATCACTACCATATTGTTGTAGATGGGCCTTTCTTAACTGCATTAGCCAGACACATTTCCCAGAGAAGAGCCTTGAGAAGTTTGTGGCGGGCCACAGCCAAAGTATACATTGTAAGTGGTTTCACAGGAGTTCATACTTCACCTGGGTGAGGGGTACGTGTGTGGGGAAGATGCAGAGTTCTCTAAGTCTTACAAACTTGAGGAAAAGGGATATGAGCAGTGGACATTCCACCCCAGGTTTAGTGTGGGCAGTTGACAGTAAACCTGCCTCGTGGGGGGGGGGGGCCCAGGCACAATCACCTACTGACAGGGGCTTGGTTTTAGCTCATAAAGTGGTAGCCTGTGAACTCCGTCTCTGAGACGTCTGTTTGACTTGCCCACATTTCAAAATTTCCTGAATGTTTCTTGATAGATTCTTGAAAGAACATTTTAATGTTTTCTCGCCAAATATATGAAAAAACAATATACTAAATTGAATTGTTTTTAGTCATTGAACTTTTTCTGCCAGAGTATAACTACAAATGGGCAAATAGATTCTTATAAAATTTTTGAGATCACCTTTTATCCTGATTTCTAAAATCCAGTTTGTGGTCACTCATTAAAGAGTTTGACCTTTCTGAGAAATCATAAAGGTGTATGAGTTTTCATATGGAAAGTGCAGTCAGTAGTACAACACCAATTAGTGGTCTGAGCCTAGATAATGAATGAAACACGAATAATAGGGATGTTAGTTGAGCTGACACAAGTGAAATGTTTATAGCTAACCCAAAACAAAAATGGTTTTAAATAATTTAATTGACCAAAGGCATGTAAAATACTAATTAAGACACTTGGCCCTTCATTCAAAGATAACTAATTCTAAATTCTTGTTTCTGCCAGTAATTAGTTATAACCTTAGCCCAATCACCCACCCTAACAAAATGTCAATGTTCTCATCCGTATAAAACATGAATAATAATGGGACTTACCTCTATATAGAGTTATTATGAGAACAAAATGGATTATGTATGTAAAACACTTAAGACCTTGCACTAGTACATTGCCCTCAATAAATGTTAGCTATTTCTATTATTAGAAGACAAGTAATTTACCATGTTTAACAAGTATTCTTTTTAAAATTCTGGATATCGTAAATTATATTTTACCAAGGAAATCATTAGGCAATTGGTTAATGCCGTGGTCGGCAAACAGCGGTTCGCGAGCCACATGCGGCTCTTTGGCCCCTTGAGTGTGGCTCTTCCACAAAATACCACGGCCTGGGTGAGTCTATTTTGAAGAAGAAGTTTAAGTTTAAAAAATTTGGCACTCAAAAGAAATTTCAATCGTTGTACTGTTGATATTTGGCTCTGTTGACTAATGAGTTTGCCGACCACTGGGTTAATGTAACCAAAGATGTAGTAAGAGCATTTCACCAGGGCTATTTTAAAGCCACATTAGCCAAAACCCTGGGATGTGTATAGAAATGGCAGTCATTTCTTAATCTTAAAGAAATGAACTGATTCATATAGTGAGTCATCTCTAATTTCTCTGCAATAATATGTGAAAATAAATACAGTTCTGCACATTGAATAGTATTTGGTTCTTTGGACGTTGCCTATTGATTGTTAGGAGGCAGAGGGATCAATATTAATGCATGTTTGACGTTGTCAGCTGTGTGCTGAGATAGGAACAGAGAGACAGACAAACAAGATACACAGACACACACACATACAAGCACATTCACACAGAGCTTGTGGTCCATCTCATTACTTGCCATTCATCAGAGCTTAATATGAAAATGCCTGGGAGAATGGAGCGACTGTTTCAACATGTCATTCCCATAGTAGGTGAGGTGTCAGGCTTTCATAACCTTTGAAAGCCCTGGAGTTAGACACCTCCTTGTCACATTGAAGACAGAGTCTAGGCGGAAAATGCCATGTTTCCATTGTCAGTGTTCAGACTGTCTGGGGGAATTTGGGAGGACTGTACAGACAGGTTTTATTTCAAGGTAGCCTAAGAACGTTGCTTACTTAAATCCTTGCATATACTCTTGCTGTGATTACTGGATGGCTTAAAGATGACAATGAAAATATTAGCTAGTTGGTAAACATTCCATGAGAAGGAAAGTAGCAAAAAAAAAAAATCTCTCTGCCACTTACAACTATAGATAAAAAGCCTTTTCTAGAATGTGCTCATTCCAAGTCCTACATGCTGCACATGCTGTAAGGTGTTCTGTTTGAGGATAAGCTTGATACATTGGTGTTGAAAGCATTTTAAAGTGATGAGCTAATGTGGACATTTCAGAAACGATAATGCCAGAAACGAAGTAAGACTCAAAAGCAGCCTAGGAAGTATCTGCTGGGAGTATCTGGAAATGTTTTAAGTAGTTGGCTCTCCGATTTTAACAAAAGTATGACGATGAGAATGAATGTGCCTCCTCTGTCTAGTTTGCAGAGAGTGTGTGATGCGTGCACCTCAATTACTCTGTGAAATGATGGCATGGTAGCAAGTCACCTGATGACCTTGGCGACAATGAATATGGACGCCGGGATATAGAAGATATCATTGGTTAATTATAATACATGTGTGATACAAGCAGCCTGGCTAACCAAGCTGGACCAAGAGTGAGCTAGTAATGTTTGTTAAGGTTTAGGCACTGTGCTGGTTGCATTTAAGTGTCACTCAACCTTATTGAATGGATATGATCATAATAGCTAATTTGCATACAGGAGTTAGCCTGTGTCAGTTAGTGTGTTAAGCATCTGACCTAAATTATCTAATTTAGTTCTGTCATTCCTATAATGTAGATATGATTAGCTCCATTTTACAGATGAGCAAACAGAGAACTGTTGATCAGTCTCCCACCCTGTGTACAAACCAGATCTTTCTAACTTTTAGAAGTACTGTGCATGTAGTAGCAATAAAAAATAAAATAATTTTTTAAAACAAGGATGCCAAAGAAGAAATGTTTATTGAGTATTTAGTATACTAGGCACTGGCCTATATGTTTTTCAAATAATATCTTATATATACCTCACCATTGTAATGCACTCATTTTAATAATGAGAAAATAGAGGCTTATTAATTTAAGAACTCGCCCAGTTTTATGCAACTGGTAAGATACAGACAATGACTGTGAGATCATTTTAGTATGACTCTAAAACCTAAACTATTAACTAATTTGCCTATAACAAAATAGATTGTCATAATTTCAGGACTGCCTATTAAAAAAAAAGAAAAGAAAAGGGAGAGCTTCCCTATAAAGTAAGGATAGTTACATGAATAAATGGAGATTCATGAGGGTAGACACTAGTTTCTTTGGGTAGTTTGAGACATCTCAGATTCCTGACCCATCTGTTTGAACCTGTCATCTTTGCCTCTTTCGTATTGGTTGGTTTTGTTTGTTTTGTTTTCGGGACTTTTTATATGGTATCTCTATGAAATAGGTCACAGGTGCTTAACACACCATCCCTCAGTTTGCCTGGAATTTTCTTTCAGTGTGCGAGCAGAGTTCCCATAACAGCCCCTGTGCCTTAGCTGAGGCTGTACCCCTCACCTTCAGCTGTGCTTGGCTTCACAAGAGCAGTGTGATTCTACTTATGCTGCAGACCAAGCAGGAAGATAGTCTGATCCCTTGTCCAGTTTTTAACATTGTTATACATTGTAGACAAGCATTCCCATTAAGATTTCTATGCTAAAAAACCATAAAACCCTCATTTTGTGCAGCTTGCAAAGGATCCCTGTCAAAATACTATAATTTAGTCAACTCGTTTTGTGGTCAATCACATGTTAAAAACAGTTTCCCCTTATTCATCTGACAGGTGATTATAAATTTAAAAAACAAAACAAAAGAAGGATTGGTGTTTTTAAAATTTTGGCTCAAGCCTGGCCAGTGTTGCTCAGTGGTTGAACCGAGAGATCGCCAGTTTGATTCCTGGTTAGGGCACATGTCCTGGTTGCGGGCTCAATCCCCAGTGCAGGGTATGCAGGAGGCAGCCAATCAATGTTTCTAATCTTTCCCTACCTCTCTCTTAAATCAATAAAAAAAAAACATTTTTTTAAAATCAACTACTACTAGAAAAAAATTGTTAAAGAAATACATTTTTTAAAAAACATTGGCTCAAAAGAATCCTGACATGACATTAGTGGTAGCTGTGTCACTCTGGTCTTGCAAAGTATTTTTCTTACTCTCATTAGAATAAAGATGAACTAAGGCCTTAATCATACTAAGTCACATTAAATAGGCTTTTTTTCTCTTGTCTTCCTATAAAGGAATGTCTAATGTGTTAATCGGTTTATTTCTTGTCCCCTTTTCTCTGTGATAGGGAAAATATGTCTAATTCAGAAGACTGTCCAGTATCAAAGTTTATTTTTCTCCTTGAGTAATTGCCAAATTGTCTTACTCCTTATTTCAGTATGAGGATTTTGTTTTACTAAATCAGGGTTGTTAACCCATCAGGATGTTTTTGTCTTTGTAACCTTTGTAAGGAGTTATTTAAACCAGACCTGAGAATTCCAAAGGAAAAAAAAATCCTCAGAGACTTTGGCTTGCAATGAAACAGGATTGTCGTGTTTTCAGCGTTGTCTGTTTTGTGTTGGGGGAACAAATAGATCATCTTTTTGTCCATATAGTCACCCTCTGGCATTATCTCCATCTGGCTGTCTCTACAGCTCTGGGCCTCTTAGCTCTGACTAAGTGTGTACCAGCAGCTATTAATAGCTGAATTCTGCAACAGTCTGCTGTCACAGATGGAATCTGAGCTTCTGAAGACTGGGACCTTAGAAACTCATTACAAAGAAAGCAGTCCATTCTTTGGCACTTAATACAGTTACGCTATCTATAAATAAGGACCATTTAAAAAGCAATATACCAGCCCCTGGTTCTCATCTGTGGACATCACTTATTGATTTGGTCCTTGATGCATAATGTTCTCTTTCATGATCTGTGGGTCTGTAGTATCAATCCAAACACTCTATGTAAAATTGCAAGAGAATGTCTTGTTTTAGAGAAAAAGTAATACTGAGCTTGAAAGAATACTAGAAAATTCCATCACAACAAAGAAAAAGAGGGGAAAAAACTTAAAAATGTGCCTCATGGATTGTAGAATCCATGAAGATATACATGTCCATTCAGGAGAGGGCTGCTCCTTAACTCCCTTAACTGTGACCATTGCAGGGCCCAGCCCCCCACCCCCTACCCCCCCACCCCTCGCCATGAAAGTAAGCATCCTGACTGTTACACACACTCACACATTCTCACACACTCACACTCTCTCATAATCCAAATATATTCCTGGAAATTCTCAATTATTTTCCCCTAAGCATGGTAGAGATTGGTTCCTCTCAAGGAACTGTCTTAGTATTTCTATTTAACAGTACAGAAAGAAGATGGGAAAAGGGATTAAAGTCTATTTCTGGACACTCTTTCTCCGTGATCCCCTTGCTTCCCCAGTATTTACCAGGAGAATTAAAGGATTTATTAAATCAGATTAACTGCTTGTGTCATCTGTTCCACACTCACTAATATTAGAAATGCAGCAAGGCCAGGATAGTGAAAACCCAATGTTGTGCATAGAATTGATTATCAATACTTGTAAAAGAAAGGGAGAGATGTCCTTTATTTTCTCAGTACATTAGGATGTAGGTTCCATGAGGACAAGACCACATTGGTTTTGTCTCCTCCTCTAGCCCCAGCATCTACTACAATAAATATCTTTGAAAAAATACATAAATATGCAGAGTTAAGGCAGCTTGCAAGCTCTTGAAAAGGATTCATATAAATTCCTTTTTAGCTCTGTGCCCTTTCTCTTTTATTCTCGTGTCAGTTTTTACGATCCGTGCTGCCTTTTTTTTATATATACATATACCTGTAAACAATTTCCATACACAAATCTGAGGTACTTGGAAAGTCATTCTCATGGCAAATAAAATAAATTCATATAGGAACATAGTTTATACACTTGAACTAGATTGGAAATTTCCTACCAATAACTGTTGGGGTGGAAGTGCAGGCATTCAGTGTAGTATAATGATCTCTGTCAACACAGCTAGTTTATTCCTTCCTTCCTTCCTTCCTTTATTCTGATTATATACATAAGCCCCTATGACGTGCTTGGCACAAAGATACAATAGTGAATATGACAGAAAAAAATAGTCTTGATTTTGTGGACCTAGTGAAGTCTATGAGAGAATGGGCAGAACGTGGAAATTCAAGCAATTTCAATAAAATGTAATAAGTGCCAAATTCATTTCAACCAGTTATTGAGCACCTACTATGAGTCAGTCTCCAGTAAGGCTGAAGAAATGAGGTATACATATATTAATAACTATGTATTATTAGTACATATTAAATAGTTATGTGAGAAAATGGAAAGATATTCCAGGACAATAGGCGGTTTGTTGAGAATTGTGGTGTGGGCAGAGTGATATGACTATAGAGAAAAATTCTGTGAGTTGGAGTCATCTGTGACTATTCATGGAGGCAGGAGACTATCAACTGGATCTTTAAGAATGGAAGGGATTTAAATAGAAGGAAAAAGGAATTTCACAGTAAATGCAGTTTTAAAATAACAATTGCAGAGGGAAAGGGGTGGGGGAGGTAGGAGAGGGTAAAGGCATAAATGGTGATGGAAGGAGACTTGACTTGGGGTGGTGAACACACAATACAGTATACAGATGATGCATTATAGCATTGTACACCTGAAACCTATATAATTTTATTAACCAGTCACCCCAATAAATTTGATAAAAATAAAAAAATTAACTTCAAAAAATAAAATAATTGCTAAAGTTGCTGAGTTTTGAGTTCTAATAGAAAACAAAAGAAACACCCGCCAATATATATCTTATTTGAATCCCTTTATGATGCAGGAAAGTCACTTCTGTTTGGTTTGGGGATGCTGAGTTGGTCATTTTGAAGTCGGTGCACTTGTGATTTCATTTTATTTTCCTGATTTGTTGCATCAAGTGAGATTTACCTTAGGTTAGAATTCATACACAATACAATACATAGATGGTGTATTACAGAACTGTACACTTGAAACCTATATCATTTTATTAACCAATGTCACCCCCAATAAATACAATATAAATTTTAAAAATTCACAAGGCAAATATTATAGAAATTGTCCTTTATCTCGCTGGTCCCCGAAGAACTTGTTTTCATTTTGGCCTCTAACATGCTAGATAATATGCTCTCAAATGTACTACTCCATTAGAAGAGACCCAGGAAATTCTGGCCAGTTTCTAAGTTAACCCACATCCAGAGGACCCATTCAGATATAGGATGCTGGGGAGATGATGATTAAGAGAATAAGCTTTGGATTCAGAATAACCTGCCTTCACATTGTGGCTCTTCCACTCTTCGTTGACTTGAGCAGGTTATTGAATCACTCCCAAATCAGTTACTTTAACTGCAGAATGAGACTGTTCAGAATAAATTAGATAATCTGTGTATACATAGCATGCTGACTGGGGTATTGTTTCAATGAATGCCAAGAATTGAAAAGGAGATGATGATGAGCCTAGAGATAATTTAGAGTTTGGATCTTAGTTTGTGTGATTTTGTGAGTCTGAATTTTATAGTTTCCAACTTTCTCTGCCTTCTTCCAAGTTAATCTCTCCTTACATCCATAACTGTCAGATTCCATGAGCATGAGATGGGTTCTTAATTATTAAAGGCCTGTTCTGAATTGAAGAAGACAACAAAAACTTTGTGACTGCTGTGTCAAGAATATCTTACTCCATGTGATGTAAAAGAAATGGATATGGTAAATGCTTACAATTTTACAGCATGTTACAGTTTTCAAACCACTCTGAAATATACCATTGCAATTGACCCTCCCCCAAAATTAGTGACTGGGTGGTAATCACTTCTTTTTACAGATAAGAAAACTGAGGCACAGAGAGTAACTTGATTCAACCCAAGTTACTCAGCTAATAAGTGATGGAGCCTAAGTTTGAATCCAAATATTCCAACAAGTCCATTAGTATTTCCACACTTCTCAAACTTCCAGTCTATTTAGAGCGATATAACACTTACATTACAAAGAAAAATGCAAGCAAGTGCAAATTGATAGACCTCAGTGTGGTTAGTAATATCTGAAAGTACAAAGAGTAAAATGAGAGACTTTATGGAGATAGCATAATTAAACCAAGCTTTCTAGGATACCAGAATATTAGGAAATTCTATGTGGGGGTAATTTCTGAGTGTGTGTCTGTCTCCTGAACGAAAGGGGAAAAAGATCTGCTTTTCCAGCACCATGGACAGCTCAGCAGCTAAAGGGTTGTTCCATGTACAGCCTGAACAAAGTCCTGTCTATTTGATAGCATCAGCTCTGTGAAGCCCAGGGGAGCTGACCTGACCTTGTAATGCTCACTCGTAGAGGAACGTAAATTTAAAATGGCATTGGAGTTGCATTAAATGCTTATTCAGGAGGTTTCATTAGTGTCAATAAGTATGACACATTCGAAATTATTGATTTTTTTATTTTTCTCAATTTAGAACTGGGAGAGGCCCAATTAATTACTGCAAAGTGCCTTTACACAGCTTTCTCTCTATCTCTGTTAAAGCCCATTTCAATAATTACCACAGTTGAGTTTCATGAATCTAGTTGCTTTAGTGCACAACCCTCCTCCCCCAGTGCTTTTTCCCAAACTCAGTGATTCAATATATGGCTACCCCTACTCTGTGATGATAAGGAACAAATGGAAATCCATAGATGCTAACTAATCCTGTAGCTATTGAAGAAGGGGCCCTAGGGAGGCAAAAAGCTGACTCATAAACTGGAGAGAGTAGAACACTGCTGTTGTACAAGCTATATCTTCCCTCATTGGCCTTAAGACCAAAAAAGGTATCATGAGGAACATAAACTGAGGCAGCTTGAGTTCTGGGCACCGTTCCTACAGTAATTTTTTCACGCAATGGATCTCTGATTTTTAGTGCTGGGGTGGGAGGATGAGACTAACTCTATGGTCTAAGCTTTTGTAATAGATTTAACCTCACATTCCATAAGCTTTTTTTAATCATCAGTAAATTGTGCTGTTATCAGATTTTACATAATTACATATATCCAACCCAAACCCGGCTTTCTGTGACTTCCTGTGGCATCGGATAAAGAGGAATCTGTGGCTCAGCTGTTTTAAAATGAGAAAGAGGACAAATGAATTCATTGAGAGAGAGCTTGGAGTTTGTGCCTGGATTTACTTGACAGGACCATCAACCACCAGAGAGTCAGGCAGGAAATGGATTCCCAGGCCTAATTCAGATGGAATTATAGCATAAGTTTGACTGAATCTTTTCTAACTTTACTTTCTAAAAATATCCGGAAATGAGGCAGTAGAGACGACTGTTCTACTGGATTTTAGAGTCACTCTGCTAAATTACAGGTGGGCTGCTGGATGCTGTTATTGCTTCACATTATTAGGCAGAAAATTGAGGAGGATAGGGAGTAAAACTATCTCAACCTTCGGCTTGAAAAGAATGTGTATGTGGCATGGCTAATTGAATTCATTTCCAGGATTTTTAACTTTCAAGGATATTAGGCACTGTGATATTAGAAACAAAATTTCCAGATCATTTTAAAGTTAATCACGGAAATTAAACTACTTTAAAGATTCCTTTTTCTTCTTCCTCACCTTTTACTCTTTATGTATGTATCCTCTAAGTTAACTCTCTGGCAACAGAGCGAGTCCACCATGTGCAGTGATGTGCCGGCTGTCAGATAAAATCTCCAGATTGAAACCAGAACGCAAGGCTGAGCTCCAAGTTGGAGAAGAAGCATGTGTGACCTCTTGGTTCAGATGGAGGGAGTGTCTCCAAACAGTCTCCTTCGCCAAAAGACTCAGCTTTCCTTGGAGATAAATAGAAACAAGTCCTTTGTTCTCAAAGATATATGAATGATGTTTAGTATTGGCTCACTTCTTCCTATGAGTTCTAATTTTGGGGGCTATATTGCTTTTAATTTCTAGGATGTTCTATCAGACTAGGTTGCAAATGAATAGGATTTCTGTGGGTGTTTTACTGGTGATGAAAGAAGCTTATTCATGCATCCTTTTAGCAAATGTTTTCTGCTTGTCTACCAGGCACTGTTCTAAGTGCTAGAGATAGAGCATTGAGCAAAATCAACAAATTCTCTCTCTGTTCTCATAGACATTATATTCTCATGGGAGGAAGGATAAAAATAAATAAATAAGAAATTTACTATGGCCCTAACTGGTTTGGCTCAGTGGATAGAGCGTCAGACTGCAGACTGAAGGGTCCTAGGTTCGATTCCGGTCAAGGGCATGTACCTTGGTTGTGGGCACATCCCCAGTAGGAGGTGTGCAGGAGGCAGCTAATCGATGTTTCTAACTCTCTATTCCTCTTCCTTCCTCTTTGTAAAAAAATCAATAAAATATATTTTTTTAAAAAGAAGTTTACTATGAAGATATTAGAGCTAGTTCAAGATAGAATAGAGAATATGGGCAGTGGGGAGTCCACATTAAGTAGAATAGACAGGGAAGGTCTTGACACCAAGACCTAAGTAACAGAATGGCACTAAGATGGGAGAAATCTAGGGAATGAGGACTCTCAGAGAAGAATCAGCACATGCAAAGGCCCCGAGGCAGTAAAGTGCTTGGAGTATAAGGAGCAGAAGGCCAGTGAGACTTGAGCATAATGAATAAAAAGAAAGAGTGACAAGAGATGTAGGCAGGACACAGACCATGTAGAGGCTTAGAAGCTGTGACAAGGAGAGTGATTTTATTCTGAGGTAGTATAAAGTTATTGGAGGGTTGAGAAGCAGGGAACGACATAATCTGATTTATGCTTTCCAAAAGATCTCTCTTTCAAATTTGTGTTTTCATCTGCAAGTCTTTAAATTGGGGGTCCTGGCCTGTTCTGGCATATTACTGACTTGTTATTTTACAAACTTCTCTTCTTGTAAAATAAGCATATTTTAAATAGTACCCATCACAGTGCAAATGATTGGACAGCCATATCATTTTTGGATGGACTCATTTTCTAAAATGTGAGACCAAGTTTTACATGTCATGTAACATCTAAAGGCCAAGCTTTAGTCTGACCTCGGCCACTGACTTACTGTGTGTGCTGAGCAAAGCTACTTAAGTTCTCAATCTGCACTTCTCCATTGGTAAAATGGGAATGTTGGTACCTGCTTTGCTTACTTCTCATGAAGGTTGGGAAGATCTGGTGTGACAGTATACTTGAATATGCTTTTTACAAAATTGAAGGGGCCGGAAGCTAAATCCACTCATGCAATAAGCATGTGTTAAGTATGGGCCACAAGTGATCTACATAGGCTTAATAATAATGGTTGGCATTTGATTAGGTGAAACTAAGTGTTAGGTACTGTGCACTTTTTTAAATATTTATGTATTTTATTGATTTCAGAGAGGAAGGGAGAGGGAGAGAGAGAGATAGAAACATCAATGATGAGTGTGAGTCATCGATTGGCCACCTCCTGCATGCCCCACACTAGGGATCCAGCACGGTCGGGCATGTGCCCTGACTGGGAATCGAACCATGACCTCCTGGTCCATAGGTCGATGCTCAACCACTGAGTCACACTGGCCAGGCTCAGATTTATTTCTTGAGGCTCTGCCAGTCCTTATGTTTTTAATCATTTGCAAAGAATCTTATTGTGACAAGAGGAGACCTCTCTACATAGCCCACTGAAAAATTATGGAGACAAAAGATCTTTATCTGACAAAACAGAAGAAGCAGGAGAGCAAGAGCTTGATGCTGAAAGTGATGAATCAGCTCAGACTTGCAGAATTTTTTTGGCCCCAAAATAGTTCCTTTTCAAAATATATTATTCAGAGCAAGGCCTGAGCAAGAGAAAGAATTAGAGCTGATTTCCAGCTGGAGTTTTGTGCAGGGAAAGAAAGCCTACATTAATTTGTAGGCATAACTGACCTTGGTAGGAGTGTTCGATCTTCAAATGAAGAGAAGGCCATCTGTGGGTTCTTGAGAGTAGGGGGGATGAGATGACATAATCACTCTTTCAGACACTTTTAAAGCTATGGTCTCAATTCAATCTCAGATATTATCCCTATGTACAGGGAATTTAAAACTCAAAGATTACATGATTGGCTCAAGGTCACCCCAGGCATCAATGACAGAGGATGGACTAAAACCCGTATCTCCTGACTTCCAGGCCAGCAACTTTTCTGTTGGCTCCCTGTTAAACAGTGTCAAACTGCCTTACTTGCTCTATGATCTAGGCCAAGTCACTTAGTCTCTCTAAGTCTCAGATTTCTCACCTGAAAAATAGAAATAATGAAAAAAAAATCTTTGTGTCATTGATAACACTGAATAACCTAAGATGCACAGGGATAGTATCTGCATATAGTAGGTACTCAGAATATGTGAATTCCCTTGAACCAGCCAGGCTGATATTGCTAATGCCTCTCAAAGATATTTTCAATAAAACTGTAGTGGGTTATAAATCTCAGGAGTCTCTACGTGGAATGATGGTGAGGAGAAAATCTAGACTATCAACCAAGTGAAGGAAGGCAGAGACTGAGTTGGAAGCACTGCAAAAATCCCCTTGATTTTCCTGCACCTATTATTTTATTTATTCTTATTTTTGCACAGATAGATGTCCTTAGATTTCAGTTCATTAATTCATTTAACAGATATTATTTGGATATCTCATGTGCCAGACATGATTTTGGGTACTAAGGATATACAGCAGCTAAACAAGACAGCTCTGTTCCCTGCCTCATGTACTTTGAAATCCAGTGGGAAAGATAAACCTTAATCAAATATTGCAGAAAGAATATAAACTGCCAAGTCTGAAGGCCTCTTTCTAATGGAGTCATCTTAAGCTAGGTTGGGATAATCTGGCCTAGCCTTGTGTGATCTAGGAAGGCTTCCCTGAAGAAGTGACCTTTAAATTAAGACTTGGGGGTGAGGCAGCCATGCCAGATAGAAGGAGCAGCATAAATCAAGGCCATGGGGTAGAAAGGCAATCCCATCACATTGGAGTAAAGGAAGTGGGACTGAGGAGCGTGAGTAAGTGGGAGGATGGCATCAGATGAGGCCAGGAGAGAAGTGGGGACCGGATCAGGGAGGAAAAGCTTTTGTGGAGTTCTAAGCTGGGTGAGAGTGTGTCAGATTTGATGAAGGCAGAGCCACCTAAAGGGGCATGTACACAACTCAGGTGACTCAGTCTATCCTCTTGGCAACAGTCTCCTAACTCCTAGCCACAGGGAAAGATTTAAGGAATCATGAATCTGAGTGACTAGCAAGGGAGATGAGTACAGTTCCTTCAAGGTCAAATATGCTGATAGGAACCCACCAAGCAAGCTGTGCCTGTGCATGTGGATTTATATGCTTTCAGTGTTTTCCTAGAAGCAGTAGGGTGCAGGTGGGATCCTGCTGATTCTTCTTCTTCCACAGTTTTCTCCCTTTTTATATGCTTATTTGTGGACTCATTTATTCATTCATCAAACATATATTCATAAGTTAATTTATAATCTGGTTGGAGATATAAGATGTAGTCAATAAATTACAAGGTTGAAGGAGGTGAGTACCATAAAATATAAGAAATGGAG
Source organism: Eptesicus fuscus (assembly GCF_027574615.1). Classification (NCBI taxonomy): domain Eukaryota; kingdom Metazoa; phylum Chordata; class Mammalia; order Chiroptera; family Vespertilionidae; genus Eptesicus; species Eptesicus fuscus. The sequence goes on along the minus strand of NC_072478.1, from coordinate 84,652,838 downwards.
AAGAGGTTTCAGAGGAAGAGAGGATCACCTCTAGTTTATTAGGAGGAGGCCAGAGATGGACAGTGATCTGGAAAGGATTTATGGATGAGGCAACATTTGATGTGAACCTTGAAGGATGCAGGAATAAATAGGCTGATGGAGGGAAAGCAGGGGAAGAGAGCAATGAGAGTGAATACAGAGGAAGTATAGGATGAATGGAATAAAAAGTCCAGTTGAATTTTAACCTCTGTGAAGGAAAGGTCTTAGAAGAAAGGTGAGGGTCAGGTCTGAGAAGCTGCAAAAGCTTCTAAACAGAGTTCCTGGATTTCAACCATGGGAAGCTATATGCGCTTTTCAACTGGGAAGTGGTGTGATTAAAAGGTGAGGAATCAGCTGGGGGTGAGGAGTGCGAGATGGATGGCACATGAACCCCAAGCCTGTGGTCTGAATCCACTGAGCCCAGATCGTGCCAAGCATAAGTATAGCTTAGAGCAGCAGTCACCAACCATTGGTCTGCAGACCACTGGTGGTCCATGAGGTCTGAAAGGTTGGCGACCGCTGGCCTAGAGTAATAGTATAGTCCCGAGTCCCACTCCAATCGTTGGGGAGCATGTGTGGGGCTACCATTTTTGGAGTGGTTTTTTTTTTTTAAGCTCTCTAGTTGATCCTAATGCAGCCAACATTTGGAAACCACCCTTCTATGCCATTTCACATGCAAACCTCACAGCAACCATCTAGGCCCGTGGTCGGCAAACTGCGGCTCGCAAGCCACATGCGGCTCTTTGGCCCCTTGAGTGTGGCTCTTTCACAAAATACCACGGCCTGGGCGAGTCTATTTTGAAGAAGTGGTGTTAGAAGAAGTTTAAATTTAAAAAATTTGGCTCTCAAAAGAAATTTCAATTGTTGTACTGTTGATATTTGGCTCTGTTGACTAATGAGTTTGCCGACCACTGATCTAGGCCAGTCAAGTTGCTGAAAGTACCAGTAAAGTCTTTCTGTGCCTGTCATGGTCATGAACTAGGTCACTTTAGAGGGTGCTCTTGGAAGCCAAAGTCATGATCTGACTTGATCATTTAAAACTGATACTAATATAAGTTATTATGAAATGGGTGGCAGAAACATTTGATTATGTATTAAAGAAATGAAACCACACAGAGGTACATAAAGAGCCTTCTGTATACTCCAAGTTGTTAATAATCACTCTGGAGTAGTGAGCTAGGGGCTAGAGGCAGACTTATTTTATGTGTTTCCATGTATTTAAAACATGTTTTAAAATAAGCAAACATTGCTTTAGTCATTATAAACCCTAGTTAGACTTTTATTTATTTTTATTTTTTAGATACTTTTTTTTATTGATTTAAGAGAAGAAGGGAGAGAGAGAGAGAGAGAGAGAGAGAGAGAGAGAAATATCAATGATGAGAGAGAATCATTGATCAGCTGCCTCATGCACGCCCCCACTGGGGATTGAGCCCAAAACCCGGGCATGTGCCCTTGACTGGAATCAAACCCAGAACCCTTCAGTCCACAGGCTGATGCTCTATCCACTGAGCCAAAACCAGCTAGGGCTAGAGGGACTTTTAAGCAGCAAAATATGACCTTTGCAAATCATGTTCCAGGATCCAGGTAGAAGGGAAAGACAGCCTCTGTCCTCAGTGGTGACCAGGCTACATTGTGAGCTTCTGTATCAAAGAATGTCCAGGTTGGATGGTGAAGAAAAAAATCTCTTAGGCTTTCTGGTTGATGATACTGAGAATGTTTGCCTTGGGAAAGACAACGTTTGCAAGATTAAGTACCTTGAATGTCACTCTGATTGAGTTTTCAGATGACTCACAGCTGGGAGGAGGAGCCAGAACTGAAAGATCTTGGCAGTCTAGATTGATGGGTCAAATCTAAAAATAACACAATGCATGGGAATTGCTGCAATATCTTCCCTGAAGTCTGACAGAGCCACCTGCATGCAGGGAGGGAGAGGAGTGGCCCTTAAGAGCAGTTCATCAGAACAAGCCTTCAGGGTCTTGGTTAACTCTAAGAGTGAGTCAAAAGAATGCTGTGGCTGCCAAGAGAAGGTGTGTTTGGCAGCATTAACAGAAATCTGTCCTTTGATTCTTAACCGGTGGTATGCATCAAAATCACCTAAGAGTCTATTTACACATATAGACTCAGTCCCAACCCCACCCCAGCCTGACTGTATTCCAGTCCCTGGGGAGGAAGGGTTGGACTAAGCACATGAAGTTTGGATACGCTGCCCCCATTTAGGCCTCTGATTTTTCAAAATTGATCTAGATCAAGGGAGGGACAATCAGACTCTTTCATGTTAAAGGATCTACAATTTTTAATGAATTTTTGAGAATCATATTAAAAGAAAATAATAGCTGAAACCGGTTTGGCTCAGTGGATGGGAGCGTCGGCCTGCGGACTGAAAGGTCCCGGGTTCGGTTCCGGTCAGGGGCGTGTACCTTGGTTGCGGGCACATCCCCAGTGGGGGTTGTGCAAGAGGCAGCTGATCAATGTTTCTCTATCATCGATGTTTCTCTATCATCGATGTTTCTAGCTCTCTATCCCTCTCTCTTCCTCTCTGTGGAAAATCAATAAAATATATATTTTTAAAAAAAAGAAAATAATAGCCTGTGCTTTTATTTCTGATTATGGAAGTAATTTTTGGACAAAATTAGTTTTCATTTCAATTTGCCACCTCATTCAAATTGGTTTTAAATAAAATTGTTTAACTAAAATTAGGGTCATGTCATACGCAATGTATTGTAATGTGACTTCTTCATTTGATACTCCAATAGGAACATTTTTCTGTTCTTCAAGGTGATTTGTAATAGATATGTAAACTGTCCATTATAGGATATGTACCAGAGTTAACCAATTTCCTATTTATATCTTTTCCCAAATATTTCACCATTATTAAACACAACGTACCAGCGTGTGTGGTTCGACACTTTGAAGAGGAATATTGTTGACTCAGTGGAGTGGCCAGATTGGTGGGAGTTTTGTAATCTTGACATAAGGAAGAGCTGAAAACTGTAATCCGAGTAATATTTTGTGGGGTTGGGTAAGGTGGCAAATATCTTCAAATATTTTCAGGGAAATCAAACAAAAAGAATTCAATTTGTTTTGCTAGCCTCAAATTGGGACAATTGGGTAAAATTCCAAGGAAGCAGCTTTAGGAGAAGGTAATGAATTTTCAAATAATTATGTTTTGAAGGTCTTGCCTGCCCCACCCTTGGGGATGCTAGAGGGTGAGTTAGAATTTGTAAATGAAGTAATTGAGGAGATTAGGAGATTCAAATTTCTATTTGGGGGTGAGGAGGTGGGTTTAAAATGGAGTCGAAAACTCCAACGGCCCAAGCTACAACCCAACAGTAAATGGGTTTGTTCAGCTAATGGACTTTTCTAAAACAATTTGAATACAGATGCCTTTAGGCAGAGCATTTGCTCTTTTTTTAAAAATTTCTTTATTGATTAAGGTATCACATATTTGTCGTCATTCCCCCATTCCCATCCCCAACCCCTCCCCACATATGCCCCCACCCCACTGTTGTCCATGACCACTGGTTAGGCTTGTATGCATGCATACAAGTCCTTTGGTTGATCTCTCCCTCCTTACCCCCACCCTCCCCTACCTTCCCTCTGAGGTTTGACAGTCTTATCGATGCTTCCCCTGTCTCCGGGTCTGTTTTTGTTCATCAGTTTATGTTAATTAGCCACAAACCACCCGCCTCCCCATTTATTTTACCTGCCTGGGCTCCTGAAGGCTTTTGAGTTTACCACCCCTAGTGGATGCTCTCTAAATCCTTTGATGCTATGATTATCATTCATTCATTCAAATGCTTACGGAGTCAGCACCTCCTGTGTGCTGACTATTGTGTGAGCTGCTGGAGATAACAGTGAACCTGACTGAATCTTCTCCCTCAACCAGGATGCTGTGAGAGCTCATGGGAGGGGGTGGTGTTGGAAGACTAAGGTTTAGAAGAGGACTATAGGAACTCAGCTGCAGGCCTGATTAGACTAGTGGTGGCTACTAACTGAGAGGTGTGCTTTGGCTTGCTAAGTCAAGAGTGATTTTATAACCAATTTCTCAAGGAGAAGGGGCCTTCCTGAAGGCACTGCCCTCCTCCCTGTCACCCAGCAGACTGGTGAAGGTAGAGCCAGCTTGCACATCTGTTGGGGATGGTGTGGAGGAGATTCTGGTGCCGCTGGAGTATAAATGGCTTCTGTATCCCCTTCCCACCCTAAGAATGGGTCATCCACTCAAAGGCAGCAAACAACATTTGAAATGTTGATCAATTATGAAATTAACATTGTCCAAAAAAAGGGAACTAAAGAATTTAGAAGTTTTTTTTCCTGTCTACCTTTCTTTCAGTGTATATTTCTAGAGGGGGGTGTTTTACCCAATTCTGTTACCCATAATTGAAAGCATTTATTGAGTGTATGCTTTGTACTAACTAGACTCTCTTTAAGTGCTCTATATACAGTAAGTCCATTCAACCTCACGGTACTCTCCATTTTTGTAAAGGAGGAGACTGAGGTTCAGAGAGTTAACCCAGCTTGTGCTCGGTATGCTCCAGGTCAGGTCTTGAACCACCATAGTCTGCCGCCTTTTCCTGATTATCATGTTCTGTCTTCTCTGCCCTTGCCACTCTGGTCCCATCTTACCAGGACTCTTCCCTCTGGCTCTCTCCATTTCTGTCCCCACTCACTCCTGGATTCTGCTCTTCTTGTGGCTGGACAAAGGCGCCCTTTGCCCACCACTTCTCCTTCCTGCCGCATAAACAAGTCCCCTTATCTTTAGATTATTCAGCTATTTGGGAGCCAAATACATCCAGGTGGCAGATTTTCTAATAACCAGAGTAGTAGCAGAGCAGAGCAGTGGAAAATGAAAGGTTTTGATTTTGAATTAGGAGGTGGATTTTTTAAAGGAAGTGCTTTATTGATGCTAAGAAGTTTGAAAAATTGTCTTCCCAAATGGCTCTTTTCAACCCACTGAAGACTCAGCAGCTGCTGGCACTCAGTCGGATTTGTCCCCATTGAACAGAGCAACACAGTGACTCTCACCTCTTAAGCATGGCTGCCTCTTACTTCCACCCAGAAGGCATCTCATTTTTGGAGTGACATGATACTTGGTATACAGGCATAGAAAATGGTGCTTGAAGAAGCTGCTCCTGAGTTCGGGTGTGACATAATATTCATCCTTAGTGACATTTTCCAAAATCTATTTTCAAATAATTAAACCCTCAAATTCTTGGTAGAGAACTTGAGTTGGTATGTGGGCTCTGCATGTGTGTATAAAGGGAAAGTTTTTAAAAAAAATAAATGGCTAGATTTATTAGGTGTTTGCTATACATCAGGCACTGTTCCATACTATCAATATCTATACATCTATATGTTATTGGACACCAGAAAAAATGTTATCGGACAGCCCTCGGAGTTGGAGGGAGACGGTTGTGCCCTCCTGGGTTCTTGTCAGTCTCATAAGAAAGATTTCAAATGAATGACAGACAGATAATAGTGTAACAAAGCAAGTGAATTTATTAAAAATACACTTGGCATATAGCATAAGTGGGCCACCCAGCTAATCTGAGCATGTACCCAGTGGAGGCTCAGGGGGTTTTATACCCTTCTTCCTAAAGGTTTCAAGGTTCCTCTGCCAGATATTTTGGGTAGCGGATTAAGTTTCAAAGTTCCTCTTTTACTTTGTTGTGGTTTTTCTTGGAATGTTTGTACATATACCTGGTCATCTTGTTTGGCAAGTCCTAGACGGCCAACTGCTTTGTTCAATGGGTGAGATAAAACTCTTCCTTTTTTTCCTTCCCCTTCCCCACCCCCCTCCTGCCTTAGCAGTTCCAGGGTGATTTATGTATTCTCTGGTTAGGGAGAAAAGGTATTAATCATTTGCTCTCAAGTGACATGGATTGAGGAAGATAAGATTTTGCGATTCACAAGCTGGCTGCAAGCTGCCCAAACTGTTTGGCCTTGTTTAAATTTCTTGTCTCAGTTTCCCTATTCCACTTGCCCAGAATTTTTTCTAGTTTCTTGCTATCCTGCTACATATATACAAATATGTACATATATACATGCATACACAGACACACACTGCAATATACTAGAGTTATTTAATCCTCAGAAGACCTTTGTGAAATTATTGCTGTTCTCATAAGTTCAGTTCAAGCAAGATGACTTCCCCAAGCACACGCGGCTAAGTATTAGAACAAAGGCTTCTGAGGCCTCCTGCACTCGAGAATCCTCACTTCTACACCAGGATGAAGGGGAACGATGGCATTTTGAAGCTCTAACACAGGGTGGGGAACCTTTTTTCTGCCCATGACCATTTGGATATTTATAACATCATTCACAGGCCACACGAAATTACCAAGTTAAAAATTAGCCTGCTATATTTGGTCAAATATTCAATTAACTCACCCCTAATGCCTGGGCAGGGCCAGACCAAATTACATGGCCCACGGGCCGGACGTCGCCACCCCTGCTCTAACTAACGAGTGAAACACCACATACGTAGTTTTTATACCTTTTCAAACCCTTTCGACTACATTTGGATTTCATGCCTACTTGTGAGGCCAGAGAGTCAGGTTTGTTTTGAGCTAAAAGGCAACTAAGATGCAGAGAGGCAATGAGACCTTTCGAACATCACAGAGATAACAAGTTAGTAATAAAAGCCTAAACTTAGCCCGGGTCTCCTACGTCCCAGTTCCTGGCTTCATGCCGATGAGAAGGTTGGTTTCTGATCCCTGCGGTTAAATTGGACAATTCCTCGTCTCAGCTTCACCGGTGACCAGAAATTCATTTAACAAATATTCACTAAGTTATTACTGAATAGTTTCAGGAACTATGCCAGGCCAGAGCAGGGCAGTGATGGTCACTGTAGATCTGTCCTGTGATCATAAACTTACTGTCCAGTGGGGAAATCAAACAGTTGGACAAGAATTGCTGTAAAGTTTGATGGGCCTGAAGGGAGCAGAGAGCAGGAGGATGGAAACCAGGTCTAAGGTTCTAGAGAAGGAGAAGGGTAACCAAGTGGGAGTGGAGGTAGAAATAGTTTTACACAGAAGGAATATTTTGAGCAGACATATGAGCCAAAGACAACACTTAATAGGGACTAATCCAGAGGAGCCCTAGAGATTTGAGGCCAGCAGCTGAGAAATTGGGGTGACTCCACAGTGAAATCAAAGGGGAGAATACGCCTTGCTTTGCAGACAGCTACAGGTTCAAATACTGGCTTCAGCCTTCCCAAGCTGTGCAACTTGGAGCCTGATCTTGGATGTCTCTGAATTTCCCCATTTGCAAGGGAGATGTAACTGTAAGTGGTTGTTGCCAGGTTAATCATCAGGCTTGCAAGTATTAAATGCAAAGCATTCAACCCAGCCCCAGCAAAAGGCACACTGCCCACCAGCTGCTCCAGCCTGAAACATGGGAGTCACCTGAGTCCTGGTTTTTCCCTACCCCAGCCCCACACAACCGGTCGGCTGGCAAGTCCTTTCTGTACTCCTCCAGAATACCTTGCAAATTCCTCCATTTATCTCTGTCTGCACTACTACAGTGTGAGTCCAAGCCAAACCTGACCTCCCACCTAGACTAAGAACACAGCACCTACCCACTCTCCCTGCTCCCACTCACAGTCCCACCCTGACCTCAATCTTTACACAGCCAGAATGAGCTTTTAAAAACATGCAGTACACGTCATATTGCTGCTCCAAACCCTCTCTTGTTCTTAGTGGAAAACCTAAACTCCCTATTAAGGCTGGCCCCGTTCTATCTGGCTTCCGGCCGCCTCCTGGCCCATCTCCCACTCCTCGCTCACAATCCCTGCCTACCCTGAGAGGGGCTTCTCCAACCACTTATTAAACAAAGCCCTCCATCCTAATTTCTACCACTGCACCTCATTTCTTTCATTTCCACCATTATTACAGTTCACCATTAGCTATGTCTTTGGGTGCTTACTGGATTGTCTAGCCCCCTTGCTAAGCTGAGAGCACTACGAGACGAATTGTTCAGTTAGGGAACTGATGGATCCTAGCACCTGTAAACATTGTCTAGATGAGAGAAATGTAAGCGAGCCGTCAATAAAAAGTAGCTATTGTTGTTCATTAATACCCATCAGAGAGGGGGTGATGGTGTGTCTTCTTATGAGCATTCACTAAGAATTTATTTCTGTCCCCATTCATTGCCTCAGTTTCCAAGGCTGACAGCCCAGCAGAAGGCTTTGACTTGAAGGGGATGATTACACTGTGTCAGTGGGACCACTGGCAGGAACTGCCCCCAAAGCCCCTCAACATTGCATTTGTACATGACACCATTTCCAGGCAAATCCTCGGTATGATTTTTCTGAGACTCTGGGGCCCAGGGACATTCATCACCCGAGAAGTGGGTGCTCATACACATTCGTGCGTTAGCAGCTGGTATTTCTGCCTCGAGGATTTTACATTTACAAGGTAATAATGAAAGCGGTATTAGAAACCTGCAGATGGTCTGTCCGATAGAGATAAATGTTGATTACAAACCCCAACATGGAAGTGGGATCGACGAGAAGTGTTACCGGGTAATTTAAGGCCCCTCGCGGATGTCCCTGGAGATACCTTGGCCAGTCAGTTCTGTTTTATTTCAGGGAGGACATAAAACTCTGCTGGTTGGACTTTTTTTTTCCCCTGACAGAAATGAGTTGTCATGATGAATCATAAAGGCCAAGGCTGCAAGGCTGGCACGGCACACCAAAGCCCGATTCTCCCCTGTGAGTGTGGTCTTTGAACTTGAAATCAGGGTCAAGTTTTCGGGCTCTCATCTTATTGGATAGACAGGGTCTCTCTTACCCTTAGTGGAGGGGTGCTGAGCTGGCTCTTCTAAGAGTGTGCATTTCAGAGTCTGATCAATACTCAGAAGTAGTAAAATGAGGGACAAAGCCAATGACAGAGTAATAATTTTCAGCAATTTGATTCTCTAAAACAACACTATCCAATAGAATTTGCACTGGTGATGGAAATATTCTACATCTAAGCTGTCTGACTGGGTAATCACTCAGCACATGTAACTGCTGAGCATTGGTGATGTTGCCAGTGCAACGAGGAACTGAACTTTTAGTTTAATTTAAATTTGCATAGCTGCTGATGACCACCTTGGACAGCAGAGGAGCGCTAAAATCTAGTCTGATTGGAGGGAGAGTAGTTTTGATATGCAGGACAAAAAGGCTGAATGGGAATTCCTTGGGGAAGGTACCTTTGGGGTTTTAACCAAGTGGCTGGGAGGGCTTGTACCATGGTAGTTGAGTACACGTACTCCAGTGTGTGAGAGATCTGGGTTCAAATCCCAGTTCTGCCACGTTTCAGCTGTGTGATCTTGGGCAAGTTACTTAACTTCTCCCAGATTCCCATTTCTCATCTGTAAAATGAGGCTAAAAATAGAACCTACTTCCCAGGGCTGCTTTACATCTTAAATAAGATACAATCTGAAAGCACAATTCTGTCTTACAACATTTGGTATAGTATCTTTTCATATGAAGATGGGTCCTCTTGTGTACCTAAACCCACACTGGAGCTGCTGATAATGAAATGACGAGAAGTGTTACCAGGTAATTTAAGGCCCCTAAGCCTATCAGATCTAGGTCCCAAAGCTACATATTTTGGGGTCCCAGCTTGGGTGAGCCCACTAACAAAGCGTTCCCCTTGAGACACAGCCACTACACATAATCTGTTTGTTGGGATGCTTGGTGAGCCAGTAAGGTATCCTTTAAATAAAATACCACTTTCAAGCCAATTCATGTTTCTCCAGTCATATGGAACTTAACCATGTTCCACTGCTTTCAATAAAGTCCTTACAAAGGTTAATACCAACACAGGACTGATGAATAGGAGGGCTTTGGCTAGCGCAAAAACTGAAGTGTATTCGATGATGTCACTTTTCCATCTTCTGCCTAAATTATCTTCTTAGATAAATGGAAAAGATGTATCTGCTTTCCATTTTCAAAGCCATTGATTTTTGCTGCAATTAGAGAATGAAGAGCTAGACCAGGCAAGATTCTTTCCTGCTTTTAAAAACAGCCTTCAAGGATCCCAGCTGTTTCATAGGCTTTCTCCAGTGCCAAGGGTATAGGGGGCAAATGTTCCTTGAGTCAGCATGCCATCATCGCTGGGGGCATCTGGGGGCTACTGAAAGGTCCGCAGATGACCTCATGCTCAAATAACTTAGGGTCCCCGTATGGGTTCCCAGTCTTCAACTTGCCATGTAACGAGAGCCGTGGATATTTCTGAACACGGTTTGACCTGCATTCTATTGATCTAATCATCTGCCTAAGCACTGTCTGCAATTAAATCCTTCTCCTTGCAATAAAGTTCATCTCTCCCCGACACATAAAATCTGACCCTCACAGCTGGAGCAAGGAGAATGGCTGTTGTTTTTGCTACCATCTTGGGACCCGAGAGCTTTGTTCTGAAGGCTGGAGCAACTCCTGTGGCTTGGTAGGTGGCACCCTCCCTGACTTAAGGTGTGACAGTGCTTTTCTTCACTTCTAGACGCCTCCACTAGGCTGCCTTGTTCCTGCTCAGCCTCATTTCTTCCCCGGGAGCCCAGCAGGGGGTGTGAACCACACTGCACATTATGCTCTTCCTCCAGCAACCTGCTGTTGTGTGTTGTCAAGGCTGTTAGCACACACTTTGCAATTACTCTGTTGGCCCCTTTTTGTTCCAGCTTGAAGAGATTAGTGTCCATCACATAAAGAATTCGGTTTGGAAAGGCCACAATCTCTGCCCCACCTTCAGCGCGGTCTTTCTAAGGGACTTTTTTGCTTCTCAACGGACCTGATTTTGGCTTTCTAAACATTAGGAGATTCTTTCAGTCACTTGGCAAATATTTATTGAGTGATTAGTCACAACCCTGGCTGTCAAGATGTTTACGAGTGTAACTGGGAAGAGAGCCCATTTAAAAGGCAAGGGTCAGGAGTGGGGGTGGGAGGAAGGCAGGACCTTGAACTTTGTACACAGGTGGCTTGGGTTCCACTTCCAATTTTGCAAATGATAGTCATGACACCTGAGCAAGTTACTGATCTTCACTAAGCCTCAGTTTCCTCATCTTTCAAAATACAAATAAAAAGGCCTATTTCATTTGGGCTTTGTGAGGATAAAGTAAAATGATGTACCTTAAAATGTCTATAACAATGCCTGGCACATAGTAAGTGCTCAATAAATGTTAGTTATAATTGTCACCTTGTTTAAATCCTCACAACTGTCTGAGCCAGGTCCTGTATTTCCCCCCACTTTACAGATGGGAAAACTGAGGCAAAATAATTTGCCAAAGATCACATAGCTTACAAGTGGCAGGCTTAAACACAGCAGTGCCTAATATTCACATTTCTTACCATTACCCCAGGCAGACTGAGCTAAGCTTTTCTTATATTTTCAGAAGCTACATATATCACGAGGTTATTGAGAAAATTTGCTATTTCTGTTAATGATGACTCAAATTAAGCCACATGACTTAGCTGGAATACAACATTTTTCAAACATTCATTCTATTGCAGTTTTTTTCCTCCTGGTATCCAGTGAGTACTTCTCTTCACATAGAGAATTTTTATTAAATGCCTAACTAAAACTGGTTGGATTCTCACTTATAACAGTTTTCAGTTCTGAATTTAAATTTAATGATGCGTTGAAATATTAATGACACTTTTATCTTTAAAAGTGTCTCCATTGTACTAAAGTTAGCAACTATAGCTGATAGTGCCTAGCACTGGAACATTCTCTCACACACAAGGCATTTGCTGGAGTTTGCGTCCTTCTAAAGGTGGGTTTTATGCAGCCCTGACAAATAGACAAAGGAGGAAACTTTTGCATCATGAATCAAGCAGAAAATCAAACAAACAAAACATACATAGATAACACATAGATACAGATAACAGTGTGGTGACTGCCAGAGGAAAGGGCAGTGGGGAGTAAGTGGAGGTGGGCAAAGAGGGGGAGAATGGGCACAGAAAGAGACTTTGCTTGGGATGATGGGACCACAATGCCATGTGCAGATGATGTTTTGTTGACTTGTACACTTTTCTGAAACCTATATGGTTCTGTGAACCAATGTCACCCCAATAAATTCCTTTTAAAACAAAAAACAAAACAAAAAAACCAAATTGCCTAGGGATTTGGTCTCCCAATAAAAACTTTAAAAGTGCTCTAATTCAAGCTAAGTAATAATAGCTGTAAAGCATTTAGAGGAATTGACAGTGTTAGGCATGGTCTCTAGTGTAAAAAAAATGTTTCTGTGAGGTAGCATTTGCATCATATAGAGCTAAGTTTATTCCTACCCTCTTTGTGTATCCTACCTGCTATTGCATAAGCATTCCTATGGCTCTGGTTTTATTGATGGGGATAGTGAGGCAGGAGTAAAATTTATCTGAGGCTTAATTCTAAGAGTCAGGTTGGACTCCTTCCAGTCTCTCGGAAGTCCTTTGGATTCAAAGCACTTGCATAACTCATGCTGGCTTCTGAGCCTTGAGGCATAACAGAAGGCTGGGTATCTTTTTGTGTGTGTCCTTTGTGGAATGACCTTGATACAGACTTGTCCTACCCCCACCATGACTTGCAGTGTCCAATCTGAGGGACAATTGTTTACCAGCCTGCTGACAGAACCCTACTTGTAGGAAGTCCCATGTCTTATCTGGCTAAATAACTGGGACCATATGTTCAGGGCCCAAAGCTTGGGATTTTTTTTTTCCAGAGCAAGTTCAAATGTGCCTATTTGCATCACCTGGGGATATTTAAATTCCAACCCCAAGTTCATTTTCACATAACTCATTATCCTCCCTTGGATTTGGTACTTAATATGAACTTTGGCAACAGATGGAATGAGATGACGTTCCAGGAGCATTTACTAATTCTTTTGTGCTTACAAATACACACACATAGTGATCATTTGCACTCAAATGAAACTTCCAGAGCCAGGCAGTGCCCTCAGGTATTCATTTGCCACCCCCTGTTGAGTTCTCGGGTAGAATTTAATTATCCAACAAATTTGGGGGTAGCTGTGCCAGATGTTGGGTATTGACCCAGACATTTCAGATGGAAAGATCTGATGCATCCCAGAGAGGAGGGAAAGCAGATTTGAGAGGTGGGACTCTAAAAGGGGAAAAAAAGAGACATGAAACGGGGGAGGGGGGGGTGGCTTGAAATTTGTGGTGATTTCCTCAGAGCCAGATGGTAAACCTTAAGCCCCAAGAACCACTAGGCATTTGTGAAGGTCATTGAGGAAGGTCCCCGACCTCTGTTAGACACAAAGAACCTCATAGTTTAGAACCAGTTGAGGACCCAGCTTTTGTCTGTTCACAATAAAAACAAAATTATTCTGTTGACTTGAATGACAGACACATGCAGCTGCTCCTTCCTCATTCCAGCATGGTTTATGGGGCTGCTTGGAGCACTAACTAATCTTTGAATAACAGAGAAGTTATTGTAATTATAATTTGTTATTAATAAAATGTGTTAATAGTATGACATTGATTAAATGGGAATTCTCTACTAGGCCCTGTGCTAAGCACCTGTGCATCCTTTTGGTTCTCAGAACAACCTTATGCAGTAGAAAATCGTAATTTTTCCATTTTGTGGAGGAGTGAATAAAAATCAGTCTTACAACATCACTGCTTGAGGTCCAATACCTGATAAAGAGGCAGAGGCAAACAGCCTGACTCCACAGCCCATGCCTTCCCCCATCATCCTCAGAGCTGAACTTGACTTCCCAATGGGAGGGAATCCGGCCTGCTCAAAGGTCCCAGTAGGGGCCCTGTTTTGTGCCCTGTATCATCCCCACCCAATCCAGATACAACTGATAGAAACACAGCCAATCAAAAGGCTGGCTTGTGACCACTGATATTGCCTAGAGACCCCACCACCACCACCACCACCACCAAAAGAAAGAATGAACGAAAAAAGAGAGAGCTGAGCCTACCAGATTCCTTCTCGTGGAAATTTAGACTGATAAATACCATCAAGTTATTTCGCTTTGAGAGCTTAAGATGAAATGAAACCATGAGATCTAGTTGGGCTTAAGTAATGGGGCAGTAGTGATGAAGAGTAAGCAGAGCAATTCATTTGGTTGAGAGAGCATCTCAGTACACAAATAGAGAAGCAGAGGGGTCATGAGAAAAGAAAACAGTAGCCAGTAGCCATGGATGCCCAAACCTGGGTGCTTTTCTCGTTCCAGTCCATGGGGATTCTTACTTTATATAGCTGTGAGGGTGGACTGAGATAATTTATGTAAATCACCCATCAGAATGCCTGATGTGCAGTTAAGTGATCAATACAAGTCAGCACTATTATTATGTTTATTATTAGTAGAATTTTAATGTGATTTGTCTTTTATTTGTAAGATACAAAACAATCTCTCTTTGCCAACTTACCAAGGTGCATGGAGCTAGGCTTATGAAAAGCCGTGTATTTTCTTTCATCATTAAATTGGATTCCTTAATTGTTACAATTTATAATTCAAATTTCAGCTTATGATTATCTTAGTTTTCCTTCGGATCGATTCCACACCCACTAATGAACTATCATGTCGAGCAATGGGGAGCTATTCCCATAATCTGTTTTCTTCCAATCCGCCTTCAGATGCTAATGAGAAGTACCATGGAGACATCAGCCATTAGTATACATGGGCTGATATAAATCATGGACTATGGATCATTGAGCATCTTTGTTGTAAAACAAATGGCCTGTGGTCAGTTAATCATACAAAGAAACATCTCCAGGGTTTCTTGGCTTTATTCATAACCCCTAAATCCGTTTGCTGTTTTATAAACAGAACATCTGTTAAAATATGCAGAAATTACAGTCATAGTCATTAGCAGAGAGCTATATAGCTTTGGCAGATTTTTTTTTTAAGCTTTTGATGGTAATCTTCTCTTTCTGTGACCCATGTTTTACTCCCATTCTTGCTGAATCTCTTTTGTTCCTCTGTTCTTCTGGATTATTGCACTTTAAACCCAGAACTGGCAAGTGGACATGTGTTGTCCCAGGCTAAGTTAGCACTGTGCCATTCTGCAGCATAGCAGAGTAACTATAGCTCAGCCATAGTCCCTTGCAAAACCATCTATTTCCGGTATGCAATATGCATAGCCTCAAGCAGCCAGAAGGTGAGAAACCCTAATTGGTTTCACACCTTTTATGGACCTTGGGCTCTTGCAGGGCTGGCATTTAGCCAAGAGTAAATAGAGCTCAACACCAACACCACCCCAAATCTCTCTCTCTCATTCTCTCTCTCTCTGTTAAAAATTTTACTGTGTTCATATTTAAATTAGCTGGTGCAATTAACCTCTAAAACAGATACCGGGAGAAATATGGACATCGCCAGATAACAAGATTTGATATAAGAATCTAGACTAGCCACCTCCTTGTCTAGTGAGGAAACATTATTCCACCTAAGAACTGGGGAGTAGGTCAACTTTATTTAGCCATAGCTTTGCTCTTTCTGCCATGGAATGGGCATCCGCAGACATTCCCTACAGAAATGGGAAA
Organism: Eptesicus fuscus; assembly: GCF_027574615.1. Taxonomy (NCBI): domain Eukaryota; kingdom Metazoa; phylum Chordata; class Mammalia; order Chiroptera; family Vespertilionidae; genus Eptesicus; species Eptesicus fuscus. The sequence goes on along the minus strand of NC_072478.1, from coordinate 84,637,353 downwards.
GTCACCTCTGAGTGTTCAGTGTGTCCATCACCTATCCTTAGAGATAAGGTTTTATAAAGGCTCCGACAAAGTCACTCTGGTTGAGCCTGAATAGATCTTTCTAAATGAGCCCACCAGGAAAAAGAAGACAGTGCAATACAGTTCCCAAGAGAGCAAACTCGGGGGTAAGACAGACGTGGACCCGAATCCCAGATCTGCCCGTTGTTAGCTGTATGCCCCAAAGTTCACTCTCAAAGCTGCAGTTTCCCATCTGTAATATCAATGCCTACCTCCTAAAGGTATAGAGAGGTTCAGAGAGAAAACCCAGGCAGAGCTGCTAGCCATGTGCTGGCCACATTGTTAAATGCCAAGTAAATATTTGTTGTTCTGTTATTTGTTATTGTTTTTGATTTTAGTACCGGGGAATGGTTAGATTATGTTAGGTGTTGATTTTTAACATCAGTGGAACTTTTCTTTTTTAACTACTTAAGTAATTTAATTCAAGCATTCATCTGGACAAGAATATTTCCTAAGCACCTGCTCCGGGTTCAGTATTTTGTGTGTCGTATGGAGTGTGAAGATTTATCCTCCCACACGGCTCCATCAATAAGGAGCTCATGGGCACAAATAGCATAGAACGTGTTGTAGGGAAGATGCAAACCAAAGACTGGAAGTTGTGGGTAAGAAAAACAAGTGACCACTGGGGAAGGCTTCATCAGGGGACAGTAGGAGAAGCCGGGGTTATACAAGAGGCTTAACAAGGTTAAATTTCATTGGAAGATGAAACCCAGAAGCCAAATGAAGGCAACAGAGTGGAAAAAGTCGGGATAACGTGGGCAAGGAATTGGCCAATTTGCCTTCTGGGGGAATCAAGAAGGATTGGAAGGTAAAAGCCAATTAGTGGATCAAGGCCAGACTCACCAAGCCCCTGAAGAAACGGGGGGATAAAAATGGAAAGCTCCTGAGAAGGCGGCTAAAAATAAGACACTTTCGTGCTTTAGGACGGCGTAGTTACGGGAGGGGCGACTCCGAGGGAAGATTAATGGCTTGTTTGTTTCCTCGCCTGCACCTGAGACAAGCTCTGCTGTTCTTCCATATTCCTGGCATTTACTGGCACTTGTGGCTGCATAGGTCCTGCCAACGTCTGAACTCCAGGAGCGAAACCCGCGCATCTTCCGGCAACAGCTTTCTAAGCTTTCAAATGGAAAATTGCCATTGTGCGTTGGAGTCCAATTAAAGTGTCAGGCTTTGAAACAAACAAATACAGATAACAAAGAGGGGGATAATGTTTCGAAATTAGGTTCTCGGGAGTCCCCCATTAATTTGGAGCATACACGGCTACTGCCTGGTGACAGTAATGGCTGGTGGCAGGAGGTGCCCAGCAGATAGGTCTCTCTAAGCACGCGCTCACAAACACATCCTGTTATACTCAGCACGCAGGCAGCGTCTTTCGGCTTTACAGCTCTTATGAACAGTAATCCCTCCCGAGGCCAGAAAGCCGGGAGTGATTGTCCTCCTGCTAAAAATAGAGAAAAGAAACAAAGCAAGAGAGCTGGCTTTAAAAATCCGGATGGTGAGTTCCATCTACACAGACCCACTTATAATGCTCAGTACACACAACCAGCACAACGGCATAATTAAATAAACTGTGTAAATACCCAGAGGCTGTTAGTGGGGGAGCTTGTGGAAATGAAAAAATTAGCGATAGTGGCATGGATTTTTTAAAAGGCAATTATTTGCTTTATGTAATGACAAGAATCCACAGATGGTGCAGCCTCAAGTTCCTGAGTGTCTGGAAAGCCTTTAAAGCAGGATCGTACTCACACTACAAATAATAGCCGACAAGGATGTGTGTGGGAGCACTTTATTCTATTGATTGCATTGGAACCGTGCCTGTTATCCTAGGGATCATAGTGGATTGTCTCCATGCTGTGAAAACACAGCAGGACTCGGCCAGTATAGCTCAGTGGTTGAGCATCAACCTATGAACCAAGAGGTTCACGGTTTGATTCCCAGGCAGGGCACATGCCCGGGTTGTGGGCTTGATTCCCAGTAGGGGATGTGCAGGAAGCAGCTGATCAATGATTCTCTCTCATCATTGATGTTTCTATCTCTCCCTTTCCCTTCCTCTCTGAAATCAATTAAAACACACACACACACACACACACACACACACACACACACACAGCAGGGATATTGAGTTAACAAAGAGTTAACTCCAAAAATTCAAAATTTTCTGAAGAGTTTAGCTGATTTCATACTTCTGCCTGTGGGATGGGGGCATGGGCTGGTAAAGTCAAATGGATTGTCCCCATTGCCAGTGGTTCTATATCAAGTCACTATCTCTACTACAAAAGGCCAGAGTGCACCTTGGGTAATGGCAATAAGCACAAGGCGAGTGTACTCACCAGGAATCAATGACCTAACCAAGTAAAAATGCTTGTGCTTCCTGTCCAGGCTTAGAAACTGTAAGAGAAAGATGCCCTTTGGCAATAGAAGCTACCAACAGAGGTTTCCTAAATATGGCCTGATTAGTTTCATTTTTACTCTGGGCTTGTTGCTGGGACGGTTCAAATAGTACATCTGTTCATTCAGCAAATCTTTATTAAGTATCAGCTAAGCATTTGTTGGAGAAATAGTGTGTTCCATGGGTTAACATTACTTTGACCTCAGGGATCGTGTCTTATTTGCCTCTGTTTTCCCTGGAGGCACTTGGCACAATGCATGGCACATACAGGGCATTCCATGAATGTAAATGGGGGAGGTGGGAGGAGCACTCTGCTATTTGCAGCCACCAGAGCAGTCAGGTGCCTGGAAAGTGGCATTTTATCTCCTAATAACCTAAAAACCAAGCCCTTAATAACAATTGCATTGCAGCTAGTGAGACCAGGTGGGTACGTTCAGTTCTGCTCACTCCATTCTTTATGATGACTGTCTTTTAAGGTGACTTGGCTGAGGGACAGTTATGTTTAGACTTGGGAGCATGGAAGCAGACCACTTGAGTGCACCCACTTCACCAGCACATGTGGACCGAAAGGGTGCCCTTTGTTTTTTTTTCATTTTTCAAGTTAATAAGATGATGACGCCACTGCATTTCTGAAATCCTCTTCAGATGTCAGATCACTGCAATGCCATTCTTTTGGGGTGATACCATCCATTGGTGTACCATCATTTGATTCAGCAGCAAAAACCACTGAATGAATGGCTGCAGTATAAGAGGTGAAATAGAGATACTTATTAGGCAGTAACTAGGCAGCTGAGTGTCATAGTGAAATTAGGAGTGGTAGAAAGTAGGGATAGTCTGTGTGCATGTTTATACCCAGATGAGCGTGCGCATAGATAAAAATTACAATAACTAACACGGGCAGAGCATTTATGGTGTGCCAGATACTGTGCGAGTAATTTTGTGTGTTATCTCATCTACTCTTCTTAACAGTCCTTATGAAGTGGATATTTTCACTGGCCCCATTTACAGATGAAGAAACTGAAAATATGCTCATTCCCATGCCGCTAAGAGTACATGGTCCTGATTATGTATATTAAACACAACTGGTTAAAAGAATGGAAGTCAGTGGACAGTTGATTGGATGGAAATGAGAAATCATTCCTTCTTGCTCCCCTTATTTTCATTCACACAAAAATGTGTAGGGGAGGGAGAGATAGAAATCACTGTTTGTTTTCTCGGTGTTCCTGCTTTAGAAATTCGTTCACTCTCATTTGATGGCTTCCCCGTGAAACCAATAAATTGGATGAGTCAGTGGTTCTGAAAAAATTCTGAAATTAAAATGAAACTACACCATATTAATGTGGTGATTAGTCACATCACTAAAAAGAGACAATTTGTAAGGACTGTTTTCAAAATCCTAAGTAGAAACAGAAAGCAATAGGCTGTGCAAACATTTGGCATTGGCATTTGGTATTGGAGGGAATCATTGATGCAATTACCTTTTGATTTTAACCAAATTGGGAGCAAATATTAGCTATTTTCTGCGTGTCTTTCTGGGCTTACTCAACTGAAATACATGAGTTATGTACATTTCTGGGAAGCTCTGTACGTGTCTATCTGATTAGAACTAGAAAGGAAGTGGGTATTCACACCAACCCACTTTATTTATAGCTCTGCTTTGGCAGGTTTTTATAATGACTACTCACTTGTTAGCTTAAGTTAAATGCTATTACACTTTGTCTGCAACTGTCATTGGGTGAAAATATCTGACAAAGCGTGGGTCTCCACTGACAAATGCAAGACATAAATTTCTCACATATCTCATTGTAATGAGTATTTCGAAAAGGCCTACTATTTTCTGTGCACAGTTCAAGCTCTGTTTTATTTACTAATATGAATAAGTAAAGAAGATCAATTTATCTTAAGTGGGAAATTGGTTACCGGTTAACAAAGGAAGACTAAAGGTCTCTATGAAGAAAATGAACTAACAAGCAAAATAGAGACAGACTCAGAACAGGCTGACATCTGGAGGGGAGAGGGGCTGACAGGAGGTGGAAGGATTGAGCAAAAAAGAGAAAACTCATGGACACAGACAGTGTGGTGAGGAGGGGGGAAGGAGGTAGAAGAAGGTATAGTGGGGACAAATGGTGATGGACGAAGACTTGGGGTGGTGAACACACAACACAGTGTACAGATGATGTGTTGTAGAATTGTGCACCTGAAACCTGTTTTGTTTTGGTAACCAGTGTCACCCCAATAAAATTTTAGAAAGGAAAAAATAAAGATCTTTATGAGAATGTCAAACTATTTTTCAAGGTGGGTTGCAGTCATTAGCCATGTACAGAGATCATCCTTTTGTCCCAGTCCTATCTGTGAAGTTAAGGTGAATTAAAGTCCAATTTCATTGGTCTTTTGGGGTGGAGAGCTATTGGATAGAGATAAGTCAAAGTACATTTCCTATGGTAGTATTGCACAAAAGGGTGTTCAGAATTTCTTGAGACATTTCATTCATACTAGGATGGTCTCCAAGGTACATGCATCTTTTAACAGGACCCCCAAGTGAATCTAACAAAGTATGAGGACCCCTGAGCAAACTGATCTCGTGTTTGAATACAATGATTTTAGCTCTTACCTTTGTCTGGGCATTGTATTTACAGCCCAGGCTAGCTCTGGAGGCAGAAAACTGAATTATTTTAGCTCAGGTGGCCACTCTTATGTCCTATACACTTCTTATCGCTGATCCTAAATATCCATCATTTGATTAAACTTGGGAACAGGTGGCAGTATTGAGTGATACTTAAGAGCACAGGCTCTCGAGCCAGGCTGCCTGGGTTTCAGTCCCAGCGCAGCTACTTATGTGTTTACACACAGTTGAGCACGTGTGCTCTTAGACAGTTGCTGTGTGATCTTAACAACCCTTAAGCTTTGATTTCCTCAACCGTAAAATTAGGATAGCAATAATAACTGACTTCATAAGGTTGTTATGGGTATTAAATTAGTTGATTAAATGAATGAGTCCTTGGATCCACTCATCTTATCTACAATCACTCCCTTCATTATTCCATCCAGTTGTGTGGCTTGAAACACTGTCTCTGTGCTGACAAATCTCAAATTCATATCTTTAATGCAGTCCTCTCCCCTGAACTCCAGAATTATTTATCCAACTGCTTCTTCAGAAGCGCCACTCTGGTGTTCAGTAAAACATCTCAGACTTAATATTTACAAACTGAACTGATCACCTCCTGAACAAAGCTCTTCTCCCGGCAACTTGCTCCTCTTAGTCCTCAGGCTGAAAACCTGGGGGCTGCTCTCGCCTCACACTCCATGTAACGAATCAGGAAGTTCTGTCAGCTCTATTTTCAAAATCTCTCCAGAACCCAGTCTCTTTTTGCCACTTCCACTGCTATCACACCCTTCTGGGCCACCGCTAATATGCATTGTTGTAACTGTCTCCTGCCTTTGACCCCTTTCATACAGTAGCCAGACTAATTTTTGAAAGAATTTCGGTCAGGTCATGTCACTGTTCAGAATCTTCCAACGACTCTCCATTTCACTCAGTGCAAAGGGTCATTATGGTGGCCCGTAAGGCCCTGCACCATCAGCCCTTCAGTTTCCTCTCTGACCTCATTCCTATGTTTTCTCCCTGCTCAACAGCCTTCTTGCTGGTGCTTAAACTCACTAGTCCTCAGAGCTTTAGCACCTTCTCTTTCCTCTGCCCAGACTGCTCTTCTCCCTGCACAATTTCCTTACTTCCTTCAAGTCTTTGTTCAAGTGTTTTCAATAAAGTCTACATTGGCTATTTCAAAGTGCAATTCCCATCCACCTTCAAATCTTCTGATCTGCCTTAACTGATCTTATTGTTTTCTCATAGTCATCTTATAACATAGTAAATACTTTACTTATTTATCAATGTTGCTGTTTATTATATATATCTTTCTCTACTAGAATCTATACTCCAAAAGGATATTTGTTTTGTTCCTTGCTATACCCCCCAAATTCCTAGAACAGTATCTGGCATATAATAAGTATTCAAATATTTGTTGAATGGATGAATGCATCAACAATTTGGAATTGACTTAGAACCTAGTTTATAATTTCCCACAGGTTTCTGTCTTGGCTCAAGCTATTTAACATTTTTTGTCACTGTATTAGTAATCTTTCATTTGAAGGGCTGACATATTCTGCTAAAATTTTGCTTAATAAAAAATTTGATACACACAACATAAAAGTTCAAAAGAATACTAGCTTCAGGTGAGGCTTGATCCAGAGCTCAGCTATGTTGATAGTCTCTCTGTTTTGCTTTTTATGTAGACCCAGCCACTGTTCTAGACTCTCCATTTGCAGAGGAAAATTAGCTCCATAGTGCAGGGCTTCCCAGCTCCTGAAATCCTTAGGAAATATCTCCTAACATCTCATGAGGTCTGTGTGGGTTCTGTGCCCATTCTAAAACCTATTTCCTATATTTAGTGAGATGGGATACCTGATGAACTTAGGCCAATTAGGTCCTAACCCTCATGTTGAAGGGTAAATTTTACGTGAGGATGACAAAGGGAAAGTCAGGGGAGAGGAAGGGAAGAATGGCAGAGGAAGGGAAGAATGGTTGCTGATAAGACAGCCGTTGAGACTGTTGCTGGTATAATAGAAGTGAGTACATGCTTATTAAGTTGAATATGACAGCATAAGGTTTGGGAATTCAAGCCAAAATAACATATGGAAGAACTGATGGATTTCTTCATTCATTCAAGAAGTAGAATAGCATCTGCAAAAGCACAGAGGTATGAAAATGTTTGACATGTTTAGAGAGTTACAAGGAGTTGGTGTGAAGGGTGCGAAAGAGTAATATGTTTCAGTCTTTTCAGTGTAGCAACAAAAGTCTGGATCTAACTCTCATTGGTCCAAATTGAACTATTTTTTTTATGCCTGAACCAATCACTGTTGCTAGGGGGATGGAGTATGCCAAATAGCTCAGGCCTTAAAGACACACACACATACCAGATTAGACTGAGAAAAGGGAAAATTAGAATTTTATTAACAGAAGAAGGGAGAATTGGTGCTGAGGAGCAGAAAAAGATCTTATCACTCATCTCAGGGCAGACCAATAGATATTAATAAAATTTTAAAGTTACATGACATTGAATGTGGTGATAAGATTACATATAGTGTGAGAATTGTAAAATTCCATGCCACATCTTTTCAGGAACACCCATACCATTCCTCTCATTAATTTCTGTGTGTCCCCCCAGAGGGCAGAGAAACAAGTCCAGAAAGACAGGTGACCAGGCACAGCTGAGTCCTCCTAGTGCAGGTGGCCTTTTCTTCTTTCTTTCATCTTTCTTTTGGGGTTTAAAGGATGTTTTCAGTGGAAGAAAGAAAGCCTAAAGGTTAACTAATTTAAAGCAATGATTGAGACTTTTGTCTTTGCTGCTCTGCCTGTGGATGAGTCTCAGCGAATTCAGAATTAAAATTGAAAGCCTGACCCTTGTCCTAGAGTTCATTTTTTAAAACGATGTTTTTATTTATTTGTTTACTTCTAAATGTTTTTATTGATTTAAAAGAGAGCAGAAAGGAGAGAGAACCATTGATGTGAGAGAGATACATCCATCAGCTGCCTCCTGTACGCCCCCTACCGGGGATCAGGCCAGCAACCCTGGCATGTGCCCTGACTGGGAATCCAACAGGCAATCTTTCGGTGCGTGGGCCAATGCCCAACCAGCTGTGCCATACCAGCCAAGGCATGAGTGCATTTTATTCAGCCCCCCCCAAACATCACTTCATTTCCTTCTTCTCTTCAATGCCAAGTAGATTGTGATATGGACAGCCATACTATAATACTTTATTCTTCTTGGCATCACCAGACTTTTGGAGAAGAAAATGAGGCTGTCTGGTGGAAGGTGTTGATGGCAAGGGAAGTGGGGAGCACGAGGATTAACACGGTGACTCAGTCCTTGGGAGGAATATTGAGGCAGGGCTGCCTCACAGCTCCCAGTGTGCTCCTGGGTGAAAGTAGGTGTGGGGGGAATCTCTCTGTGCTGTTTGCCAGGCTCCGGCATGTGCTCAGCCCCCTTCACACACTGATCTCTGTTGCCTTGATGGCGTAATTAAGCACTCCCAGTGCTCCTGCTCCAGTTTCTAGTCCGTGGGTGTGGAGAGCTGCCCTCACCCTGCCAGCCCCCAGCATGTTCCCTTGTTAAATTATGCATATGCTAATGAAGTGTGAAAAGCAGCCAAATAACAACTCTTTCTAATCACTTAAGGTCCCAAGAGCAAAGGGGCTTTTTTTCTCTGTTCTCTTAATTTTGGGGTGATTGTTACGATTTGCAAGCCAATCGGAAGCACAGTTCTCTGGGTGTTTCTCCTCTCCCAGGCCCCTTCCACCAAAATAGGGTAATTGGCATCCTACCTCCAGTGAGACGAGTCTTCTGGAAAACCAGTGACCCACTGTGCCCTTTTCATTTGCATCTGGGGCTGGATAATCCCTAGTTTTACATTCATACACAGAGCAGTCCCGAAGGGCAATTAGCCAGACTACATTATTTCCTGCCCCCTGGAGGGCCAGTGTTTGAGAAGGGCCCCCCAGAGATGGTGCTTGCAAGGCCCTTGTGTTGTGATTACATTTTGCCTTGGCAGTTCACTCATCCTCTCTGAGACTTTGCGAGTCTACCCATTATCCTTGCAGACCTAGTAATGTTCTCTGTCTCCCTGATCTGTCCCTTGCCTGCCTCTCTAACCCTCTTCTACACCCTCCTCTCCATCACTTGCCTTCTATCACCTTGGGCCATTTAGATTTTTGGAAAGCTTTATCCACAGATCTTCATATAGCTGGCCTCTTCCCACCCCTTCAGGTCTCAGCTCAACTGTCGCTCCTCAGGGAGGCTAACTCTGACTACCTAGGTAATGTTGAATCCCATCCATCCTTATCATATATCACCCCATCTTTATTCTCTTCGAAGCTCCCATCACTGATACCATCCCGTTCCTTAAGTTTATTGCCTTTCTCTCTCCTTGAGGGAAGGGGACCTTGACTATCTTCTTTGCCGCCACATCACCAGGGCCTAGCATATGCCCGGCACACAGTAAATGCAATACATGTCTTTGCGTAAGTCAGTGGTGTTTTGCAAGTATCTTAGAGTAGTTTCTCATGTTGTAGTGTAAGGTTTTGTTTCTCTGGCTATTATTGTTTGCTTCTCCAAGGAAGGAATTTGTTGCATTCACATTTGTTTTCCATGTTGAACAGGCAAGCTAGATAGACTGTTAGTACTGACTGTGTAACTTCACTCCCAAATCATTGATGATGGTGAATATTTTACTGAAAGTTTTATGGGGAGACTGGGGGTATACCACACACTCCACAGTCTTTTTTTCTTGCCCCGGTGACTTTCCCATTCCCTGTCCCCCCAAGTTTCAGGTATTTCCTCCCTCCTTTTTACCCACACATCCACTCAGAAATCCTCTTTCCCCTCCTTTGTTCAGAGAAAATCAGCTGTTGCCCTCAGATTCCACCCTGCACAGCCACACAGAAGTCTCACAGTCATCTGAAACAGCGGCCACCTTTTGTTCCTCAAGCGCACTCCTCAGGGATCTGAGTTCATTCCAACATATTTGAATGAATAAATCACAACATAGATGTTATCTGGGTCCCAACTGATCCAAGCCCTTCTTTCATTTTATTCATTTATTCAACAAATACTTATTAATGTTTGTGCCAGGTGCTGGGGACACACAGTGAGCAAGATGGATTTGCTGATGCAAAGGTCTCTGGGAGGAACCAAGGGGGATGAATGAATGGAGAGGTTTGTGTGAGTCCAGTCCCCAAAGCAGAGGTGTGCTTAGTTGTTGCAGGAGGGTCTAATTGTAAACCCAAGGATTGTATTTAAAGAGTAGCCCGCACCGCAGATTTTAAAGTGCTTTTCCAAATTACTTAATGCTAAGATTGTAGGTTTACCTGCCAAACTCAACCTCCTTACTTTGGAGAGCGATTACTCTTTTTATCCCCCCCCCCCCCCCGCCCCCGCCCAAACCAGGGTGAGCTAAAGAGAAAAATGTGGTTGTGGAATTTACCTTCATTTCTAAAATTTGGACAGAGAAAGTTGAAGCTGAACTACTTTTTTTTTCTCTGAGCTTTGGAGGGATTTTTTTTCTTTCTCCTCCAGGGTACTAAATATAGCCCAATTCAGTGGAAGCCAGTTTGTAGCTGAACCACATGAGAAAGCCGCAGGCAGCTCCAGAGTTGCTAACACAACAGCCTGGAGGGGGGAGAAGGACAGATTCCCATTGCCAGCTGGAAAATCAGGCTTCCATCACGCCTGCTCAGTTTTCACTTTGCCTCCTAGAGCTGAGATGAGAAAAGAGTTTGCTACTCAGCTCCTTACCACAGTGGATAGAGTAAGAAGAAATTTAATGGTTGGATCAGAGATGTTTTGTGTTATTGAAGCAGGACATTATTGTGTGTTATCAGTGGAAGTGGGCACCTTGAGGAAAAGAATTTCCTGAGCCCCGCATTGGAGGATGGGGTTTTGTGGAAAGCTTTATGGATGATGTAAAATTAAGGCTTTTCCCCTCCAAGGTTCTATCTCTACCTGTCCCACCATGAAAAAAAATCCAATCTTGTCTTCAAGCAGGGCCAGAATGAAGGCCGCTACTCAGAGTTTTTAAAGTCCAGTCCAGTTCAGCATCCGGCTAGCTTAACTTGTGTTCCCAGCTGCTGCACATTGCATGTGGGGTCCACACAGCCATTGCCATGCCACTGCTGAAGGCCACATTACTATGGAGAGAGAACAGGTGAGCACATGGGTGGATGTGGGTCACTGAGCAAGAGAGAATTAGTGAAGGATACAAGAGGGAGGGAACTCTTTGGGGTTTTAACTTTCCAAGATTTGGCATGCTTCTGATGGGGTCCACCCCTAGCCAACCCATTGTTCCCCAGGCTAGACTGACAGGCAAGCACCTTCTCTACGTCACCCCGACTTCACTGAGCGTGTACCCATCTCCCTCTTTGTTTGATCCCTTCCCCAGTGATCTGCAGGGAATGGACTAGGGGCCCCTGAGGAGCGTGAAGTTGCAGCTTCCTGGTGAAGCTGCCCTGATGACCGTGCTTATAATGTCTGGCCTCCCTTTTGCTCTCTTCCTAGTATTAATACTAATAAAGTAACAATTATACCTGCCAAGGTTTGAGCTTAAAGACAAATACAGAGGTTGGAAACTGGTGGCCCCTAAACTGAACTCTGCCTCAAGAGTTGGCCATTCTTTAAAGATTATTAATGAGTTGCCAACTTGTAAAAATCAGATGATTTTTTTTAAAAATTCATATTCCCATCTTGTCTTGAAAAATCTGGCCACAGTGAGCACATAAGTCCTTTATGGCCATGGCTCACTTGAGAGGGGCAACAACACCCTTAGGAGATGAAGTCTGAGAATTCCAGGGCTTCTGTAGTCCCTGCCCAGCCCGCTCCACTCTTAGAAATGACATGGCTGCCGTCTGAGTTTACACCCCCAACATAGACCACGGGAAGGAAAACAACTGAGTGATTATAAGCACTGTTTTTGTTTGTTTGATTTTTGACATCCCTAAAAGTCAAATCCTAAATCTGCTACTAAAGAGCCAAGTGGCCTTGGCCTTCCACCTATGAAGCTTTTCAACCTGTAGAGAATTTTGATGAGTTTATTTGAGCTAGACTGATGACAATTGCTGGGAAGCAAAATCTCACTCGATTGAGAAAATGCTCCAGAGAATGGCAGTTCTGCACCTTATTTTATACATTACAATCCAAGGAGGAGGTGTAAAGGGGTTACATGAAATCCGTTGGTGGTAGATTAGGGAGGTGGGAGAAAGCAAAGGAGGGAAGTCTCCTGGGATTGGATAAAATGTAAATGGAGTAGACACTTCTTTTACCTTTGTGGGTACAGGATAGTTAGCAGTTAACAATGAACAATAACATTGAGGGGTTCTGTGGTGTCTGCTTTGGCCCTGTGAGGGGTCCAGAAAAAGGAAATTACCCTGACATTCCAAAGGCATGTTATCATAGATGCAAAAAGACAATAGACAGGCCCAGTTAAGATAAAGATTGACCCTTGTCAGGGAAGACGCCGGCCTAGGACATGGCTACCTGCTATGACTCGCTTTTATTAGGAAGTTTTCATTTCAGACCATCCTGTGTGGTTACTTTAAGTCTCTGAGTTTGTAAGCCCTCCATGCAGGTCTCCCCTGAGCCTGGCAGGTCCAATACGTGGCCCCTCATCCTGTGCTTCAGTCTCTCCATCTAAAAAATGGGTGTTTGTATGGGAACTACTTTGTAGAGTTGTGTTCACATGAGATAAACACTGTAACGCATACGCATTAGACTGGGATGATAATAAGCATAAAGTCAATAACAAGTATTGTTGTTGTTAGCTTGGTCAGAAAGAAAAGCTTCCTGAGGTGGTTGAATTACAGAAAATTTTAGAGGTCCTCTCCCTTTATTGCTTTCAGGAGCATTTTCTCTTTCTCTGAAGACTGCTTTGTAATAAGCAGGAACTTGCTAGGTTGCGTCATACTAAAAGGGGTCTTCATTTTTCCCTCTGCCAGTCTGGGGGGCTGCAGGGAGAGGCAGGGACAATCAACTGGAATCACCCCTTTGACCGTCAGCGAGAAGCATTAACATGGGTAAAGGAATAAAAACAGATGATTAAAAAAGACAGTAAAGAGCTATAAGCTAAGAGCTCAGAGAAAGCAGAGGGCAATATAACGATCTTCAATTGCCTGCCAGTAACCTGCCCAGAACCGCGCTGTGACGGTGGTTATCCGTAGCTCCTAGGTGGACAGAGGGCAGCCAGGAGTTTCAGGGAACGGGCAGTGTCTTCCCTATCAGGATGTGGGATAAACAGGAAGCTGCCAACTTCATCATTGGTATCTGGTTGACTATCTTGGGAGCACTTAACTTGATAACCTGGGTGACCCTCAGTCTTGCATTTAAAGTAGTGTTTACTGAAGCGTGTGCCTCAGAAAAGTACAGAGAGGTGGGGGTGGTTCTAGAGTCACCCTGAAGCTCAGAAGTCACCCTTGTGGTGGTGGTGGGGAGGAGGATGGAGCGCAGTTGTTCTCAAAAGTATTGTACACACTCTTTCGTGATTTTTGTTTTCTATTTGCTTCTCTCTTTGCAATCGTGGGTTGAGTTTGGGCAGAGAAACCTACAGTCTTAGCATTAGGTAATTTGGGGAAGGTTCAATACTCCTGAGGAGAGCTTTCTAGAATCAGCTTTCCACCAGGGTTACTAGTGCTGATGTGATTCTTACTTAATTGAAATAGGTCTAGAAGAATTTTCATTCACAACAAATTTTTCTGGGTGATATGGGAATATCCTTGACATAAAAGTAATGACCATATTTCTAATACAGATACAGCAAAATTCATTCTTTTAGGGGATTGAGATTGTACTCTTCTCACATTTTTAGTTTTAATTACTGAGATGTCATGTGGGATTCCAGATGGATGGATGGGCGATTGATTGGTTGATTGATTGATCGATCAGTGAGAGAACCTTTTTTGCACGTAGTTCCGTAATACAGACAAAACTAGAAGTAGGCTCTTCTTTTCATGTAAAGAAGGAAAGGATAAATTGTTAACCAGCCTATTGTTCTCCTCGATGTTTGCAGTTTTGAGGTATTCCAATCAACCTTTTACCGTTGCAGAATATCTTCTTTCTTTGTGGGTCAAATTCTGTATATCCAGGAATTACCTGCTAAACACACACACACAAAGAGACACACTTCCGTCTTCTTTCTGCCTGATATTCTCTTGATGTAATTTGCTAAGTTACTGATGTGGTTCAGCAAGACAGAAACTCGGCCTCTTGCTATCCCTATCTCCCAACCAGATAACGAAAAAAATTCTGCAAAGCCCCGGCATGGAATTACTGTTTAGTGACTTGGTTCTGAGGCTTGGTTTCCTATCCCTGGGAAACCATCGCACCTCTGTTTTGGACTTGCATATGTGTTGTCTGCAGTCCTGTCTTTTGAATTGCAAAGAAAGGCACCCTCCTGCAAGAAGTTTCTTTTGTGTTAGAGAAATGCCTTTGAAACCCATTTACCCCTCAGAATCCGTCAACCAGGTACCAGTTATGAAGTTGGCACCTTCCTGCTTTTCCTCCATCCTGATAAGGAAGACGTTTCCATTTCCTGACATTAATTGCTTTAAAAATAGCATGGTGTTTAACTAATTATAAAAATTATGTGGTGACAACAAATACATATCTAACAACAAGTGAATCTAAAAATCAAGTGAATAAAAAATCTGATGAACAGAATAAACTGGTGAATATAATAGAATCAGGGACATAGAAAGGGAGTGGACTGACAATTCTCAGGGGGGAAATGGGTGTGGGAGTGCAGGAAGAGACTGGACAAAAATCGTACACCTATGAATGAGGACAGTGGGGGTAGTAAGGGCAGGGAGTGGGGTGGGAACCAGGTGGAGGGGAGCTATGGGGGGAAAAAAGAGGAACAACTAATAACCTGAACAATAAAGATTTATTTTAAAAAATCATGTGGACTGTGGAAAATAGGAAAAATGCAGGAAAGGGTACATGGGAAAATGTTTAATTACTTATGCTATTTAACCAATAACTGAAGAGAAGACGGTAGGTCAGAAACAAGGGGTCCTTAAGGCACTGAAGATATGCTCTGTAAACATTTTGGGAATAACTTCACTCTTTATTCTGTGCATATATAGTTTGACAAAATCAAGGCTTGTGTTATAATACACTACACCTGACACGGAGCCTGTCACATTTCCAGCAGTAGCATCTGAAACTCTTCATTTCAGTCTAGCTGAGCCATAAATTAAACCTGGGGATGAGGTTGTGGCCATGTGTGTGTCTGTAATGGGGAAAGATCACACACATGTCATTAAGTATTCTTCTGTCACATGACTTCCCGTGGCTGTGTAATAATCTACCACATAAATGCACCTTAACTTACCCTAGTTTCCATGCTTGGACACTTACCTGTCTCCACTTAATTTTGCATATTGGGGGGAAATATCCTAAAAGACACATTTGAGTCAGAATATGTGATGGCAATTTTAAGGAACTGATAAATTATCCTTGACACTTTATATCCACATCCCCCCACCTTTTCTCTCCTTTTCTTTCTGCCTCCTTTTCTCTCCTCCTCCTCCTCCCCCTCCCTAGCATTTATGCTGGCTAGTGTTCTCCCTCCCTTCCTTCTTTCCTCACTTGTAACATGAGGATAATAACACCTATATCCTGGTGATGGTGTGTGTGTGTGTGTGTGTGTATGAGGTAACTGTACGTGAGGAGGTTAATACAGTCCAGAGCAAATAATAAAATGGAAAGTCAATAGTGTTAACTGTTCTCGTTTTTTTCTGAGATGTGGATGAGAATTGGAAGGAAGGTGGTTTGCTTTGACACTAAAGACTAGACCCTCACAAAACCATAAATATTCCTCTTCCATGCAGTTCAACCAACACATTTTAAATGAGATGAGATATACATGACTGCCTGACTGAATGAATGAGATGGGCACCAACAATGCACTGCTGTGTTCCAGGTGGTGTTTGTGGTAGACTCTGAACAGGTAGAGAAAAAGTTGTAATGGACCAGCAATTGGGAAAGAACACCTAACTGAAGAGAATGCCAACAGCAAAAGGCTTTTTTTTTTTTTTTTTGTCTCCACAGGGTAGTTCAATCTAATAGTTTTTAGAAACCCACAATTATAAAGCATGATGTAACTGGGGATAGATGTTCTCTCCTGCAATAAGACACTTGTTCCTTTAATGTAAAGCTATAATTTATTTTGGACCTCTTATGTGTCAAACACTTGGTAGAGCTTTGGAAGAAACAAAAATCTTTTTCTCTGGGATCAGTGCCTAGCATAAAATCTGAGAAACAGCACATGTTTAATAAATATCTGTTGAATAAGTGAATCAATTGGATATTTTACATTTTGAATTATTTAAAACATGGGCAATATTTATATAGTCAGGAAAATAACAATGAAATTGATTAAAAATTATAGTCTCTACCTTCCTAAAATTGAGAGCCAGTGATTGATTCTCTTTTTACTTTATGCATTCAGCAGGCTAGTGAGATGCTGTTCAGACCAGGCAGAGAGCAAAGTTTGGGATGTTGGGAGGAAATGAAGAGTAAGCTAATTAGGCTGTAACATTGGATGGGGAGAGGAATGTGCCAACTATAAAGACAGAAAATGCTGTTTGGGGTTTTTTTGAGTGTGGGTTTTATCCTGGCAAGTTGGGGGAGTCACTTTGGCTAGTGGGCAGCTGGCTTTTAAAGTCTGACCCCTGCAGCATCCTTTGTACACCTTCCCACCCCGTACCCTTGGGTTTGGCAGAAGTCAGTCAGCAAACACTGGTTCTCATTGATTAATTTATTCAGCAGATATTTATTAAACATGTACTGTTTCTCAGATTTCGTTCTAGGCACTGGTACCCAAGAAAATTAAGATTTTTAGAAAAAAAATAAAACGATTTTTACTTGTTGCTTCCAAAGCTCTACGAAGTATTTGGCACATAATAGGTCCAAAACAAATGGTAGTTCCATATTAAAGGAGCCAGTGTTGTGCTGCAGGAGAGAAAGTCTACCCTCAGTTACACCATTCTTGGCAATTTTGGGTTTCTAAGAGCAATTAGATTGAGCCACTCGGTGCAATACAAAACGCTACCTGATTTAGTGTCCAGACTCGTGGATTCTAACAGAAACCAACGTGTGTCCACTGCAACTCAGAAGCAGACTTCACCTTTATCCCCACCTGTGTCCTGTTTGCATCTTACTAACCCAGGAAATGTTACTGTCTATCCCAGGCGTTGGACTGAACAGGGCTGGAGGCACACCCTGCCTTATGCCGGGCCTGTAGCGTTTCCAGCAGGGGCATCTGAAAATCTTCCATTCTGTCTAGCTAATTATGCGGTGCAACCCGAGCCATCACTTGAACCTGAGGCTGAGACTCTGACCAAGTGCGCATCCGGGATGTTTATGAGCTGTAAGGTCATTGCAGAAAACAGCAAGGAACATAGTAGCAATAGACTGTTGGCCTCTACGGAAATTATTAATTAAATTTTATCTTCTCCCCGGCATGCTTCAGTGCCACCACTATGAGCCTTTAGAGCTGGGGAAACTACACCCCGGTAATAACCAGCCTTATCACTAGGCTGGCAGCCATTCACTGCACTCCTTTGTCTGACACCACGCGCGGACCGCAGCGTGGGAGTCAAGGCTTCTGCAGATGCCCGGGTTCAGATCTCATGATGGGAAAGCAACGCGTCAGCAGCGAGCAGAATAATCGATTTTCTGGAAACGAGAGGTGGGCACAGTCCCCTTTCCAGCCCCTTCCATTGCCAGGGTTATCCCCAATGAGCTAAAATCACTCTCCGAAGACAGAAGGAAAAGCGATTCGGGTGGCACTGTGCTGACACCATGCAGAAGGGACTGCTATTTTTTGAGTCTCCGGCTCCAAGCGCAGGCTTGACGAGGAAACTCAGAACTGAAATGTCATTCCCAGCTACTTTCTTTGCGCGATTTCCCAGATGGGTTGGCTCAGCCCAGGAATCAAATGGCATTTCTGTTGCTCGTGCCGGCTTGCTGGGTCAGCCAGCTGTGTTCACCCTGCCCCGCGCTGAACCTCCCAACGCTGACTGCTTTCCGATCAGCTGGCCCCCATTCTGACGCCCCACGCAGCAGATTGGAGGCCAGCCCTGGATTTCCATAGATGAGTGGCCCTGCCCCACTAATGGAGATTTAAGCATCTTCGTTTCAGGGGAGACAGCAGGTAGAGAATGTAAGGCACAGATGTGCTTGATGAGAGTCTGAGTTTTCCAAATCGTTACTTAAACACGCCTTCTGTGGCCCAGCTCCGGGTTTTGATGACTGGGCCATTTGCCCCTGCTTTCTACGTTTGAACCACTGACCCATCCCCTGGCTTCACAGTCCTCTTTGTTATAGGACACTCAGGGTAGAGAAAGTCTAGGAGAAGTGAAAAATTGAACTGGAGAGATCTTGACTGAACGCCTGAAGGGGTGGTGCCGTGCGCCATCAGTGAGACCCAGAATGAATAAAGATACAGTCTCGGGAGAAAGAAAATCAAAAAGTGACAACACTGACAATAGTCATGACAATTTTTACTCAAATTGCCTCAGAGTAGGCTGCGTGTTTGAGGTTGGCGGCACATTGGGAATTACACTGGCATCTTTATTATGGCCTTCCTAATCACGTCATGTCCCTGGGATATTCTCATTTAAACATGCTAATGCACACAGTTAGGGTTAGAAGAACTTCATTTTCAACACTGCAGCTTCATAAAGGAATCGGGTTCACTCTGGAATTTGAAAACTATTTTAAGGTGATCTGCTTTATAAAACCTGATAAGCTCTATGGACTTGTCAGGCAGGAAATTGATGCCAAGAATATCTTCAGTGGAGACATCATCAGACCAGAATAGTAAATTGTTATTGAAATGCTAGAACCCAAAGGCTTGCGATTGCCCGAGGAAGAAAAGAAATGGCTTAACCTTGGGAATGCTTCTGGTTGTGTGCAATTCTATTAGAAGATTAGACTCTTAAAAGCGGAAAGAGTTCAGACCCCCATCTTTGTCCAGCATCCTGCCATTTGTATAAATTCCTTCTAGGATCTCTCTGCTGAGTGATCATCCAGTGTTTCATAAAAATCCTCGATGCTGGAAAGTTCAATTCCTCATAGCAGTGCATATATATTTTTTCAAAAGTTGTATGTTTTTATTAATACACTAGAGGACCGATGCATGAAATTCGTGCAAGGGGTTTGGTTCTCGCAGCCGCAGCGGCTTGCGTTGGCCCTCGCAGCCCCGGCTTTGTCTGGAAGGTCGTCCAGAAGACATCCGGAAGGTCATTCGGCTGTTCGGTCTAATTAGCATATTACACTTTCATTTTATAAATTAGGCAGAACTGGTGAAAGTAATTTAACCAATTAAGTTTTACATGTTCTAGCTATATTAGTTAAAAAGACATCTAAATTTCAACATGTAAAGGGTACCTTTTCTTTTCAAAATTATGCATAGGAAAATTTTGAGTGGTTTTGTGAGTTTAATAGCATGATGCTATTACTAATTTCAGCAATGATACTTGTAAGTTTTATTTACCTGTTCTATTTTGATGTATGTAACTTAAAAATATATGTAACTTAAAAATATATGTAACTTAAAAATCTGCCATTTTTAAGTGTACAATTTAGTGGCATTAATGACATTCATAGTTGCAACTGTAACCACTATTTCCAAAAGTTTTCATTGCCCAGAGACTCTGTACCAATTAAGTAGTAATTCTTCTCATGTCCTTCCCTGTAGTCCCTGGTAGCCTCTAATGTATTTTCTGTTTCTGTAAATTTGCCTATTCTAGATATTTCATATAAGTGGAATAATATAATAATTGCTCCTTTGTGTCTGACTGTATTCACTTAGTGTAATGTTTTCAAGGTACCTCCATGTTGTAGCTTGTATCAGAACTCCATTCCTTTTTATGGCTGAATAATATTCCATTGTACTAGTCTTTAACCTTCTTGGGCAAGTTTATTTCCTAGTATTTTATTCTTTATTATGCTATTATAAAAGGGGTTGGGGGTTTTTTTGTGGGGCTTTTTTTTTCGTTTCCTTTTGGGAGTCCTCATTGCTAGTGTGTAGAAAGACAACTGTTTCTTTTGTGTGTGTTGATTTTGTATCTTGCAACTTCGTTTGGTAACTGTAACACATTTTTTTGTGGATTTTTTAGGTGTTTTTAGGTATAAGATCATGTCATCTGTAGATAGAGTTTTGCTTCTTCCTTTCCACTTTGAATGCCTTTTCTTTCTTCTTCTTGCCTAATTGCACTGGCTCAAACTTTTAACACTCTGTCAAATAGAAATGATAAAACAGACATCTTTGTCTTGTTCCTGATCTTAAAGTCAGCTTTCCGTCTTTCACCTCTCAGGATGATCTTATGTATGCATTTTAACATGGCCTTTATCAAGTTGAAGAAGTTTTTGTAACTTCTGTTTCTAATATATTGAGTATTTTTAGCATGAAAGGGTGTTAGATTCTGTCTAATGTTTTTTCTCTGTCAACTGAGCTAATCATGTGTTTTTCCCCTCATTCTATTGTGTGGTGTAGTATACTGATTGGTTTCTGGATATTGAATCAACCTTGAAATAGTATAATGAAGCTCACTTGGTCAGGGTGTATAATCTTTGTAACATGCTGCTGAATTTAGTTTCCTAATAATTGTTGAGGATTTTGTATCAGTATTCATAAGAATACTGATCTGTAGTTTCCTATAATGTTCCTTTTATGGCTGACTTTGCCCATCCCATAGGCTACTACTACAGCATTGTATTGGGGAGGGCCAGGCCAATGTGGAAGGATGAGGTATTTGGGGGAGGAGATAGTCTATGCAGGCAGGCTGTCACTGGGTGTGAGAGAAACATTATTTGGATAACTCGCATTTTAAAAAATATCATAGCAATTAAAGTTGGTCTCTACGGTTAAGATATTTCAGGCAAAGCTGGATGAATGGGGAGACAATATTTCCTAAAACACATGTTTAGTTGCTTCAATATATAAAGCAAAACTTAAGAGACTACCCAAATGTAGTAACAACTTGAAGGGAAGATTAAAAAAAAAAGAAGGAATGAACTTTGATTACTTCTGGGTTCTGTGTGTCATTCAGTCCACTTGCTCTATTTTTTTCAGACATTTATTTTTATAGTTTGGCTGCAATTCATGATTTTGGTGGGTGTGCTAATACAAGGGAGAATGTGACCTGGTTTCCCTCATCAACCACACACTAAAAGAGGAGACCATTTCCTCAGCTTTAATTCACATCCGGATCATGGAAACCACAGTCAGAAAAGAGCCTAAAGCCTGCCTCTGCTTTCTGCGGGCCTTTTGAAAAGATGAAATGAAAAGTTAAAGGAGAAAGGACACCAGCTCGTCAGAATTATATCAGACATATTATCATGGAAGGTGCAAAGGAGTTCCCGAAACACAAATGACGGGGCACATGATGGTCATTTCCCATAATCCATCGTGTTTTCCAGGTCTCTCTCCATCAGCTGGATAATACCCTTTAATCTCTGATGCTGATTTAAAATTCCATCAGAGGGAAGTAATGCATTTCTGTTCTGGAGGTTTACTATGGCAAATGCATTACTAGATTAACTTTATCTTCACCGTTTCAGGGGCCTTTTAGGTGCTAAGATGATTTTAAAATAAAATAAAACAAGAATCTATTTGAAAAGGTGTTTTTCACACCAGAACTCATGTGTGATGTTCACTGAGGGCTCTTTGACATCTGAAACGCTGGGATCCTGTCCTTTACCAGCAGAAGAGCCGTGGCAGTAAAAGAACTGGACCATCCAAACCTCCAAATGATCTGGGATCAGCCTAGCGCAAGCATGTCAAACTGGCGGCCAGCGGGTCGAAGGTTATACCCAAGTGAGGTTTTCATCCTTGTTCTTTTGTGTATTTTGACCTTTGGATAATGAGCAAAGTTGGTTGTGCTTAAACTGGTTGCCACAGAAGCCTTTGATCAAAAGAAGCCCACTTGTGGGTATAAATAAATAAAACAGATGAAGGCGCTGGCTGAGGGAGCGGGAGGAAGGCTTCATTCTTCTCTAACAGTGGCTGGCCCTTGAGGGGTTTAGGGCTAGGCCTCAGCCGAGCAGTTTTCTGGTTCCATTACTGGAATGCATTTCACACACAAAAAAAGAATCAAATGCACAAATGCATTTCCATAAAAAGAATTCAGACATGGAAGACTATAGACCAAAAAGTTACTCTCCCCCTTTGCCTCCCCTCCTCCAGAGCTCACTGCCATGAACAATTTGGTGGTCTCAGTATGGATCTTTTCTTTATGTTTAGCAATAAATATATGTATAGAACTAATTAAATATACAGTTTGGAGGTTTTGAAATATACAGTCTATTCATTTAAATTTCATAGGGCAAGGGCTTTTGTCTGTGTCATTGAATAGTTTATCCTCAGTGTTAAAACAGTGCCTGGCAGATAAACCATCAATAAATGTTTGTTGGATTCGAGACTGAATTAGCCTGCAACTTGCTTTTTTTGTGTTTAGCAGTAGGTTTTGGAGATCTTTCCATGTCAATCTTTTTAAAGATTGCATTGTATTTTATAGTATGGATGTTCCAGAATTAATTCTGCCCCCCCCCCGCCCCCATGGATATAATTCTAGTTGTTTCCAGTTTTCTACTACAATAAGCAATGCTGCAGGGAATGTTCATATAAATGACTGCTTGTGTACGTGTGCCAGGGCTTCTGCAAGATGGCCTTCTTGCAGTGTGACTTCTGGGTCAGAGGGTATGCACATTCTAACTTCATGTGGATAGGTTCTTGGAATCCTTTCTTTTCTCCTGGCAAATGAGAACAGAGATAGAATTCAGCTTGGGAGTTTTTTATGGGCCAGGATCAGGTGTATCATCTCCACCCACATTCCATTGGCTAGAACTCAGTCCCATGGCATCTTAACTGTAAGAGAAACTGGGAAATATTGTTTAGCTATGTGTCCATGAAAAATGGAGAGATAGTTTGGTGAGCTTCTAGCCTGTCTGTCACAGGAAGGGAAGCTGGAAAATGTTGTTTGTACCTCATCTGTGTCCAACTAAAATGTGATTCCTATTGAATGGAAGGTGTGATTTCAGTAAACAACTCACCTGCCACTGATCTATTGGCATTGGAGTTTGTATCCTCTGATATAAATCATCTTCAGGGCAATCCTCTCTATTTAAACATGGAAGTTTCCCAAAATTTCCGGTTGACTGAATTTTAGCTAAATCTAAGTATGCTTTGGGTCAACAGGTTCTCGTGTAATTGACTTGAAAATGATTGGCAGCGCAAGATGGATCTTTAAAAAAAAAAATTAGTAGCACCTGTTCACAAGGGATTTATTGTGTTTAGTGATCAGAAGCTGGGACCTTATCATCTGTCTCCAGGTTGTCAAGTCACTTATCATGGCCTTTGAAATTTCTGTATTGGTGCTGAGCGATGAATGAGCATCAAAGAGGTATTTTACTGCTCATTCGGTAATCTTGGCCATTGACGATGGCCAGACCATGGGATTAAGCCTGCCTCTAGAATTCTGGCACTGGGAGCTTTAGGCCTAAGATATGAGGATGTCTTTGAATGCCCTCCTCTTTCCTCTTCCATCTGATGTTATCTCATAATAACCCAGCCGGAGTGAAACCTGGTATGGTTTCTATTTATTTGTATTATCCATTACTGGACGGGAAAGCCATCTGTGGATTTTCAAAATGCTGAGAAGAGAGCCCTGTGGAGCATGGATGGCCCCTCATGCATAAGTAAACTCTGATTTTGATTAATAAAGAATGCCACTGTCCATATGGGGCTTTGTTTTCTTTTGAGAAGGTAAACAAACAGATTACTCTCTGCACACACCCCTACCACGGCTTCAGCCTCGCTGGCTGCTCCTTGTCCCCCAAACACTCCAGCGCTTTCCTGACTCCTGCTTGCACTGGCACCTTTTCCTGACACCAGCTCCCATGCGTTCTCTAGTCCCAGCTCAAATGACACCTCCTCTGTGTTGAGACCCTCTCCTCCACATACTTGCCTCCCCCACTTTGACCTGTTGCCCTTGCATTTTCCTCTGACTATAATAGTGTTAGAAAATTTGGAAATACAGCAAAGTATAAAAGGAGAAAAATCAAATGACTTATCAGACTACCTAGTAACTTCTGTTAATATTTAGGTATGCACCTTTCCAATATATTTCAGTATGTTTCCATGTTCATTATATTTAAAGCATGTTTATACATATGTACACACATATACATACACACACACACTATATATATATAGTGTATACATATACACTACACACACAAACTTTATACAGTTTTTTTACTTAACAGTATATTTTGAACAATTTCATATGTCACTATGAATTCTTCTAAATTACAATTAAGTTTTTTTAGTATTCTGTGTTATGCCTAGGATAATTTTTGAATTATTCTCCATACTTTTACATCTAGGTTGTTTCTGATTTTTGTTTTTTGCTAGTATAAATAATGCTATGAAAAATATTCTTTTTGATAAATCTGATGCATTCTTAGTTATTTTCTTAGAATTAACTTAGAACTGGCTTAACTAGGTCAAACACAAGTACATATATATATTTCTAATGTTTTGGTGATTTTTGCTAGTTTTTTATTATAACACTTACCAGAATGAAATAATTGTGTTTACTTGTTGTCTATCCTACTTAGCTATAAATTCTTTCAGAACAAGGACTTGCTTGCATTTGAGTTTATATTGTCTGAAGCAGTGCCTGGCCTATAACAGATGTCAATAAATATTGAATCAATGAATGGAGGGGAAAATTGGCATGTGGCTCATGACACTTGAAGTTTAATAAGCTAATGTAGATCCTATTTAAGGCAGTATTTCCCAAGGTGTGTTCTATGTCATTCATTCATTCAGGAAATACTAATTAGACTCAGCTATGGTCTTGAACTACAACAGTGATTGCTGACAAAATGTCCTGATGAGGGAGTTGGACAAAACATTACACAAAGAAGAAATAATTATAGTTGTGATAACCATGCAGGAAATACATAGGATACTGTCATAGGACAGTGCAAATTTTAGGGTGTATCAGAATCACCTGGAAGGCTTATTAATACAGATGGCTGAGCCCCATCCCTAGAGTTTCCGATTTAAAAGGTCCAGGGGTGGAGGTGTGTGTGGTGGGCGGGGGGAGGGAGAGGGCTGAGATCTTGCATTTTAAACAAGTTCCCTGGTCTTGCTGATGCTTTGTTTGAGAGAGGATGGCTAGGCTGAGACCTGAGGGGTGAGATGAAATATTTCGGACACAGTATTTCAGGCTGAGGCAAGAGCAACTGTCCAGAAATAAGAAAAGTCTTGGCTTGTTTAGTTGCTGGGAGGAGGCCAGTGAGGCTGGAAGGTACCGAGGAAGAGAATGAGAAAAAGTGAAATCATCGGGTAGGCTCAGCCTCAGCCAGCGTCTGGCCTTTTAGGCCATGAGAAGGAGTTTGGACTGTACCTTAAGGCGGTGGGAAGCCAACAAGAATTATGAGCAGAGAAGGAATGAAATGCAGTTCATATTTTAAAGACATCGCCCTGTCTGTTGAGAGGAGAAACAATAGAAAGTTGATAGCAAGAGCGGTGGAAAGACCAGATTTGGAAGCCACAACCGTGAACTTGAGTGAGAGATGAGGTTGTCATGAGCTAGACCATGACAGTGGGTGTGGAGAAGGGGAGGGAGAGCAGCTATAACTGTTTCACCACCACCCCAAAAATGTTTGTAAAGCACAGACTATCACAAATTCAGAACCAGTTCTTAACTGCTGGACTTTTCAGAGCCTTTAAAATGGAAATGTTCCTTGTAAATCTCTAAGATATTTTCTCCCAGAGCACCTCCAGGGATGACTATTTCATTGGTTGTTAACAATGGTTGAAGCATCCCCCCGACCCTCCATTTTGAAGGCTCTGGCTCTCCATTGGCCTCAGTGGCCCAATCATCCAGGGAAAGTTTGCTCTGTCCCTGCAAGAATGAGCTGCAGAGCAGGGCAGCCATCACTTTCCCAGCTAATGTTGAGCCCATCTTAGGAGCCTGATGCCAGACGCACCTGTGACATGGACTGCTAGCCCCAGGCAACTTGTGAATTAAATGAATGACTAGATGACTGAAGAGCCTGTGAGTTCTTTAGATTCCTTCAACAGGTAAGACTAGGGGCGTACGCATGAGGTTCAAACCTTAAAGATAGGAGACACGTCCACACACTCTGTAATATGCCTGTTTTGTGATTACCACCTCAACCTAAATATTTAGTGATGGCTTGGCATATGAAAGAGGAAACTCAGGAACACTACCTGAGATCATTTGTGCTGTCGCTGCTTCTGCTGAGCTTTGTGTGGGTAGCACAGAGCAGAGGGGAGGTGCGGTAGCTTCTACCTCATTGCTCCACAACCTACTGTGCGTGAGACTTTCAGGGTTTAACCTCAACGAGCCTCCGTTTTGTCACTCAAAATTGGAAATGCTAGCACTCACCTCAGGAAGTGCATATGAGGATTCATGAAATCCTTCCGGTAAAGAATGTAGTACAACATTAGCGACTGTTATAGCTTGCTGTTGTTACTAGAAGCAGTGATGTGTTTTCCGCCTTGGTTTTGGTCAGATGTTAACTTGGCTCTTTCAGCTGCTGGAAACCCCAGACCCCTCACCCGCTCCCCACCTGCTCCTTGTTGAGGGGTTTATATACTCAGTTCTTCCTTCTTGGGGTACAATTTTGCAGCGAGTGTTATCTTTGGAAAATAAATGGTCCTTCTTCTAACCACTTGCTAATTGACAGAAATTTTCTCTTATATTTCCCCCCAGACATCTTGTTTAAATCTAAAAATAGTAGAATGAAAAAAAATTTTGGGGGTGGTGGTGAGTGGAATTTGATTGTTTTTTGATCATCAGCAAAATACATTCAAGACTACATCCAAGACTATTGGAGGTGAGGCAGAGCAACTTTTCATGAGCAGATAGTTAGCAAAGACATCCTTCTGCCTTTAAGCAAGGCCCCCGTCTCTGGAATCGTAATGAAGGCTTCTCCTTGGTTCTTATTTCTTCATTTCATTATTACTGACTCAATATTTTTTTAAAGGCATGTTTAGGGCTCACCATCTTAACTTAATTCTTTAATCACCAGATTATGACAAATGGAGAATAAAAAAAAATAGATCTGTCCAAAACAGCTGATCTAGGCACTTTCCCTAGGTGCCTGCTGGACTTGGAAGTTGCCATGTGAGAAATGGCGATCCAGCTGAAGCCATTCTGTGTGTCAGGGTGACTTAATTAAAGTCTTCCTGGTGGCCATTTGGGAGAACTAATGAGTTTTCTCATATCAGGTTTATTCCCAGCACTTCCTATGGTGCAATATCTGAATTAACTATCTTCTCTATAAATCTGATGAGGAAACCAAGTTCTAAAATGAATGTATCCAGGGCTGGAAGAATCCTGGATGAAAGCATAGAGGCCGGCATACTGGATGTAAAGAAAGAATGTGTGGTCTTGATGTTTTCAAGTTGGGCACAATTTATTGATTTTGGTGTGTGTGGTTTGTTTTGGTTTTTGTGTGTGTTTTGTGTTTTTTTTGTGTGTGTTTTTTTGTGGGGGGGTTGTTTTTCTTTTAGAGAGAGGAGAAGGAGAGAGAAAAAAAAAAATCCCTAAGAGAGAAACATCCATTGGCTGTCTCCTGCACATCCCCTATTGGGGATTGAGCCTGCAATCTGGGCATATGCTGACCAGGAATCGAACCAGCGACCTCTCAGTGCATGACGATGTACAACCAACTGGGCTGGGCACAATTTAACTACATTTTACAATTTAGAGCAGTACCAATGCCATCAGTAGTAAGTCAGATGCCAACAAAAAGGGTTTGATTGCTTCTTGCAGAGTATGTTTTTCTCTCGGTGTTCTGGGAACGGTTCTTCAAATTCAGGCCTGACCTTAAGGCTCAGAATAAATGAGAATACATTTACTTTATTTCTTTTATGATGTTTGACTTCCTTATGAAGCTTTTCTTACCTGAATGGTAGTAATTCTAAAAATTATCCTAGGACTGTGTGGGAACATACAATGCCAAACATGGATTTCCTGTGCTCACTCTAGCTAAGGAATGGGAAAGCATTCACATACCACATGAAAACTATGTACCGTATTTTCCGGCATATAAGACGACTGGGCGTATAAGATTTTCCTGGGTTAAAAAGTCATTTTATACGCCAGAAAATATGGTAATCCAATATATCTAATCCATTATATCTAATCCCATCAATATAGTCCAATATACCGTATTTTCCGGCATATAAAATGACTTTTTAACCCAGGAAAATCTTATACGCCCAGTCGTCTGATACGCCGGAAAGTACTGTATTTTAATTTATAACTATGGACCTTGGCAGGTGACATATAGTTACTGTTTATATCTGTGTGTCTGAGCAACCTTTTAAAATTAATATTAGGTTTTTTACAACATATTAAAAATCCTGAGTTTCTATTTGGAATTTAATAAAAGCCATTTGTTATAAAATAGTGTGGCTCATACACTTTGAACAAAATCTACTTGGTCCTTCTCAAACTTCTATTTACAACTATGTGTTTTCTACCAAGTGTTTAATCAGTGGCCTCATTAGCTCTTCTTACGTCGAGAAGAATAGAATTCATAACTGCGTTGCAATGAAGTTTGCAATTAAATAAAGTAGCTTAAAGTAGCTTAATATTTTACTAATAGCTATGAAGATCTTTATTAGGTTTCACTAGGGCAGAGTACAAACATATGTATATATGCGTGTGTGTGTGTGTGTGTGTACATATGTTGTTGGTTTTTGTTTCTTTCTTTAGAGGGTTGGAGATGATCCAGACAGACAGACAGACATCTTTTTACTGGTATGGTTAATCATCTCTTGAGATTAGAGGGTCTTTCATTATCTTAACTTTAGCAGACACCAAAAGGGCCAGAACCTATGACCTCTGCGTTAAGGTCACTTACTGAGTAGAGATGCATAATGGAGAATAATGAACTCAATCTTGCAGACTTAGCAGAAGTGGACAAATATGTGATCAAGGAATAGGGACTCTGGGGGATCAGGGGAAACAAGAGCCCAGAGATGCCTGCTTGAAACAGTGTATCCATTAGGGGATGATTAAGTGTCCAGCAATCATCCTTGGTTGTATAATCACTGATCTGGCCACCCAGGAGAGGCTCTTGATTTGTGTATTTGCTTGGAGAGGAATGAACAAATAAGAACAAATAATACCCTACATACTTTTATGGGACAGTAGCTTTTTCTATTCCATCCTGAAGCCAAAGTTCCTACTTAAACACCTTTGGTGGCTCACGTCTTCTCAGGGGACATTGCCTCAAAAGGAGAACCACAAGGCTTTTTTGCTTTATATATATATATATATATATATATATATATATATTTTTTTTTATTGATTTCAGAGAGGAAGGGAGAGGGAGAGAGAGATAGAAACATCAATGATGAGAGTGAGTCATTGATTGGCTGCCACCTGCACGCCCCCCACTGGGGATTGAGCCCGCAACCCAGGCATGTGCCCTTAACCGGAATTGAACCTGCGACCCTTCAGTCCTCAGGCCGACACTCTGTCCACTGAGCCAAACCGGCTAGAGCAAACCACAAGGCTTTTGTCACCTGCCCACAGCACTAGCCTCAGGTCTCTATACCCCACATGCTCCCTCCATGTTATTTCTAATCTGTCTGTCTGTCTGCAATGTGGTTCATTTAGCTTCGGATGCCCTTCCTACCTTTTCTCAGAAGGCTGACTCTGCTTATCCTTCAAACTCAAATTGGCTTCCGTCTTCTCCATGCTGAGCTGGTTGCCCTACTCTGTGCATCTTCCTGCCTTGGATATTCTCTTTTCCATAAAGACTCTCTTAAGAATTATATTTAAACTAGAGGTCCAGTGCATGAAAATTCATGCACTGGAGGGGGAGGTCCCTCAGCCCGGCCTGCCCCCTCTCACAGTCCAGGAGCCCTCAAGGGCAGGAGGTGACCTGGTGATCAGGGGAAGATGACGCTCCATCACACCTCTGCTGCTGCCACTGCCAGCAGCGCAAGCCTCGGCCGGCCCTGGTTACCTGAGCCTCGGGTGGTCCTGGGCGGCTAGGCAGCTGCCATCCAAGGCTTGCCTGAGCCTCGGGCTGGCCCTGGCAGCTGGGGGGCTGAGGGAACTGGGGGACTCCAGAGGCAGGCGCGTGGAGTGGTTGGGCCCGCCTGAGGGCAGGCCTGGCCTTGCCGCACGCCTGCCACCCCAGCGGGGCTGAGGGGACTGAGCGCCACCATCTTGTGGCTGTGGGCGCCACCATCTTTGAAGGCATGGCAGTCAATTAGCATATTCCCTCCTTATTGTCTGTGGGCGCCGCCATCTTTGAGGGTGGGGCAGTCAATTAGCATATTCCCTCCTTATTGTCTGTGGGCGCCACCATCTTTGAGGGTGGGACAGTCAATTAGCATATTCCCTCCTTATTGGCTGTGGGCACCGCCATCTTTGTGACGGTGTGAGAGTCCATTAGCATATTCCCTCTTTATTAGATAAGATGGTTTATATTCTTGTGTGGAAGGTCCTTAATTCAATTTTGGTCTCCAGCCCTTAACACAGTATGTGGCACATGATAGGCATTCAGTAAGTATTCTTTGCACAGAACTATGAAAACCTGCATCCTTGCAGCACTTATTTGCATGGTTAATAAATTATTTTCACTGCATGTGGCCTCACTCCCCCCTTATGAACAGCAGAAAAGCTGTTCTCATAAACGACCATTTGTTGAGCATCAGCCAAGAGCCAGGTCGTGTGCTAGGTGCTTTACCTGCATTAATGCTCACTGAATTGCCAAAACAGTCTTACCACTCTTAGCAACTGTGCTTTCCAAATAAGAAAAGTAAGGCTCAAAAAAGTTGAGGAACCCTCAGCTGGCATTTCAGCAGGCTGTGTTCTTTCCACCCCACCACATCAGGAAGCCCTTGCTGTGTGTGTTCCCATTTATAATCTAGCGCAGTTCCCTGCCTATGCCCTGGAGCCATTTCCATTTCCTCCTTCCTGTTTGCTTACCAGACTCTGGGCAGATCATGGAGCCAAATCACTTTGGATGTTAGTGACAAGGGCGTGATTCCAGAGTTGAAGGCTGATGTTTTAAGTGTGTGTTCAGGTTGTATTGATTTCTCCCCTCTCCATTTTGTTCCAGCCAAGTCCTCTGGGCAGAAATGTAACAAAACAGGCTCTCAGAGCGGCTCCTTGGGGCCAGGAGGGTCACAGGTCACTGCATTGATGTGCGGGGAACATTTGCCAAATGACAGAGGCTCAACTAGAGAACTCTAAGTGACTTCAGTCAGATGTTGTTGCTATTTTACACATTTACTGATTACCTGCCAGCCTGAACTGGGTGTGGTTTGACTCCAGGACAATGACACTAGTCACCCAGGCCTTCCATGAGCCCAGAGCACCTTGGCCACAACAATTACACTGCATGGTAGTTTCTTGTCTACATCTCTCTTCCCTCTGATGAATTTCTTACACACAAGGACTGGGTCTCATGCATCCATCTATTCATTCAAGTCACAATTATTAAGCTCATATTGTGCTTCAAGTTTTGTGCCTGGCTCCAGATAGATGGAGATGAACAGAATGGATTAGACCAGAATTCTGTTCCCAGAGAGTTTGCAAACACTTAAACAACTACTCATAAATGGTTATAAGAACTCTTAGGTAGTTTATTCATCTCTGATGCCCAAAATCTTGGAATGATGAGTTATTCTGAGAAATAATAAAGAGTTCTAAGCACTTCTTGCCTGGAACTATGCTAAATGTCTTAGATTCATATCTTATTTAATCCTCACAACCACTTTATATGGAGATATTAGTACTATTATTATTCCCATTTAATAGATGGGAAAACTGAGTCCTCCTGGAAATGTTTGACTGAGTGAATTCAGAAGGAGCCAGTGAGCCCATGCTGTTCAGAACTTATTGTCTCTTAAAATCTCCCACATGATAGAGTATTCAATATCCTGCAGTAAACTGTTCTTGTGTCTTAGCCAACATCATCAACATTTTTGTCTTTAACATTTTATCCGTACAAGGAATTCTACCAGTCTCTAGAGCATCTTGTATGAAATCACACTATTCATTATATTTAAGTGGCCATTTGGAGGGAGAGCTGTTTAAGAAGAGCCATCAGCCTAAGATGACTTTAGGTTGGAAGGTTTTGGTCCCAAGATAAATTGAAAACGTAATGCTTGTCAGCCCCTCCTCCATCCCTTCCCTGCCATAGGTCCAACACAGAGCAGTTTGCTATCTGACATATATCAGTGATTCATTCCCACTTTCTTCTCCCTCATCAAGCCAGGGAAACACAACTAACATTAACTATCACACATTTAACATTCACTACATACTGGGCACCATGCATTTTTTTCATTATTATAATTATTATTTCCCATTTTATGAATGGAAAACTGAGGTTCAAAGAGAGACTGGACACGGCCAAAATTTGAACCCATACAATCCGACTGCAGAGTCGGGACTCTTAGTTACTATCCTCCAAATATCTTCTTCACTCCCCACAGCAGACTTCAACAGTAGTTCATTACGTCTGTGTGTTAAGGGTGGGAGGAGAGCAGTTCAGAAAGTCCCCACGGCAAGGTATGTCCATTCCATCCCTCACCCACAAACTGACATCAGAATCTGCAGACCCTACGGACAGTTTGCCGTGCGGCTGAAGTTCTGAGGTCTCTCCTGACCCCTCCCACCCTCAATCTTTTCCTCCTTTAAACTCAGGGCATATGTCGCTTAAATATTTAGTTGACAGTTCATCATGTCTTATCACCTCTCATCTTACACTTGGTATCTTGCCTGTCCTTTCTAACTAGACTGTAGAGAGTTCATTCATTCCAAATAGCAGCTGCCTAACCCATTGTGGGGCACATGGACCCTTACTAAATGCCACTTGTTTGCTTAAAGAGGGACAGGATTGCTTATTGGAGTCTGGAGGCAGATAGACTCCATTTTCTACTTATTAGCTGTGCAACCCAGTGGAAATAAATCCCATACACTTCATCTGCAAAAGAGAGATAGAAAAATACCTTATAGGGTTGTTGGGACTATAAAGAGGATACATATAAAGCACTTGGCATAGTTCCTGGCACATAATAAGCACTCAATAAATAGTAATTATTAATGTTATTGTTATTACAGAACAGCTGAATTCATTGGGTGTTTGCTGTGTTCCATGCTGTGCTGTGCTAAATGCTTTGTGTGCAATTATCTCATTTAATTTTCACACAATATAGAAAAGATTTGTCAGCTGCAACACACATGCCTTTCCCCTTTTTACCCCGAAGTTATTTAAGAACACTGGATTTTCTCACTGTCTTTGGGTCACGTGGCAGGCCAGCCAGGCACAAATGTGGTATTGTGGCACATGCTGAGTGTGCCATGGTAATTGTTAGGACTAGCACAATAATTAACTACTAACAACAGCTAACTGACTGGAGTTGACAAATGTTTTGCTTTTTTTAATACAAATTTACAAATTTAAGTGGATTCAAGATAATTATGATACTGGCAGTCCCTCTCAATTCCATCCCTGTGCCCTCTCTCAAGTGAAAGAGGAAAGTCAGGAGAAATGAGTTTGCCGATCAGAGCATCCCACATCATTAACGCACATTGCTGTACAAACTAGGGTGAGAGTGGTCCGGGCACTACGTGTAGAACTAACTCCTGAAGGACCCTGAGACCCTTGCAAGGCTGTTTTACTCATTGTGATCTGGACCAGGACAAAGCATAAGTTCTTCAGTGTACCAGTCTGTGTACTTTACAGAGAAATTAGAGCAGGTTGGGTTGTGAAAGCCTTGCCCTATAAATTTTTTATTTTTACCAATTTGGTGCTAAATTGTAAGTTAAGAGTTTTCTGGCTGTGCTATAAAAAAAAAAAAAGTGTGCTTTGATGATTGAGAAAGGGATCTTGCAGAGCACAGAGGATCTTTAGGGCCGTAAAACTACTCTGTATGATACTACAACGGTGGGTACATGTTGTTATGCATTTGTCAACATAGAAAATATTCCACCAAGAGTGAACCCTAATGTAAACTGTGGACTTTGGGTGATAGTGATGTGTGTGTGTATGGGGAGGGGGGTGGTTGATCAATTGTAACATGTATCCCTCTGGTGAGGGATGTTAATAATTGGGTAAGCTACACATGAATGGGATTAGGGAATATATAGGAAATCGCTCTACCTTCTGCTCAATTTTCCTTAACACTGCTCTAAAAAATAAAGCCTATTAATAAAAATACAGGAATCCTGCCCAGCTAAACAAATATGTTTTGGATATCTGCTATATGCCAGATATTATGATAGATTCAGGGGACACCAAAATAATTTATGCATGTCCTCTGTGAGAAAAATCAGTGCATATCTTATGTGAACTGAAGTCTAGGAAAAAAAGCAACAATACAAACTGCAAACATTTTAATAAAGGTTATATGAAGAGACATACAGAGGATGTTGGAGGTAGAAAGGAAGGGGATGTATCTAATTGGACCTGGAGGGTAGAGGTAAGGGAGGCTTTCTAGAGGTGATGCCTGAGCAGGGTCTTGTAGTGTGAGTAGGAGTTTTCCAGGCCCATGAGGGTGTGGAGTGAAGGTGTTCATCGGTGATAGAATAAAACAGATATAATCCCGTTGCTCATTAGCTAACTCTAAATGTGTCACTAAGGTGCCTTTCAACTCAGTTTTGTGCGGTGGATAAATTCCTTTTTTTGTTTGTTTAGTGTAATGAAGTTGGCTTAATTAATGTTTGTAAAGCTTTCAGTAATGTTTGGGTAAGAGGTGAGGTAGAAGGGAAGTATATTACTTATGATCATAGCTTTACGAGCATCTGATCACTGAAGGAAAATTCCCTGAAAGGTCATTTCTAAGAAGCAGTATTAGCCTGGTGGCTCTTAAGCCTTATGTAACTTCCTGGAACAATGCAGTAGCCAGCGAAAAGAAAATGACATCAACGTGGAGATGATAATGAATTTAAATCATAAGCCTCATTGCCTTACTGCAGCTGCTGAGGATGAGACAAGCTGGGAGCTTCTAAACTTAACTCTGCAACTGCCTGTATGCTTCTAATTAAACGTTTCAAATAAAATCAATACATTTGACAGATAAAAGAGCAGATGGCTTAAGGAAGAGAAGTGAAAGGCTGCATTAGGAAAGCATTGGGCTTTTAAGAAAAAAACAAAACATTTCATGTAAAAGAAAGCAGGGATTGGAAGTGGACAAATTTGAAGGCTGGAGAGACAGGGTTAGGTCCTGTTTCACCATAAATTTTGCTGTGAAATTTTAGTTTACGGTCCAACTAAACCTGTCTGCTGCTCAGAATTCACCCCTGTGAGATGGGAGATGTTCATCTGTTTCCCTAGAGTGGTGTATTGTTGTTCTTCCTTCTTTCTTCCATTCAACATGCGTGTATTGAGCACCTACTAAGTACTGGTACTTTGCTGGATGCTGGGAATTCGGGGTGAGCAAAAATCAGACCAGGGGTTTTGCCTCTCCTGGAGCCAACTTAATGCAGAACTCATCATTAGGTAATTGGCTAATTAAATACAGCAAATGAAAACATTTAAACATTTTTCAATGCTGAGTAAACATTTGATGTTATTTGATGATGATGATGATGATGATAATGCCATATTTGTATTTTATTAATTTGATAAAATCTTTGACATACAGTATAGTTAATCTTCATGGCAAATCTTTGAGGCAGATGTTGGTAACTTTTCACCAAGACAACTGAAATTTAAAGGATAAGGGTGCTTGCCCAGTCACAAAGCCGGTTCATGGCAGAGCCTGAACTTGAAACCTGCTCCTCTCAGGCTAGTTTGCATGTGCTTTTGCTGCAGCAGGTTGAAGCTTTCAGGTAGTTGTTTGGCATTTCGGTCATCTGATCATTGTAAAGCCAAAGAGAATCCCGGTATGAGCAATTTCAGAAAATGCTGACATCACTGACGTTACTATGGAGAGGTGGGGGCAATCTACAGGGTAGAACTATTGCATAAACAGCACTACGATGTGGGCAGAGCAAGCTGGCCTAGTGTCATGATGCCAGCCCTTTGTGAGGACGGGTCTGTGCAGCTATCACCGGGAGTTCCCTGTCCTCCCTTGGTCCTTTTCATTTGGACATCAGTCTGCCTGCGTTTACTCAGCTTCAGTTCAGTACATGGAGGGTTCTGTTTACCTTGTAAAAAATGGATGTTGGGCTCCATGGGTTCCCTTGGCCTTCAGAAACCAAGCTGAGGTCTGGGCAAAGAGTTCCACGTGGGTACCGATCGAGTCATGGTTATTTGAGGAACATGCTTGCCTCCTGATTCCACATGGTAATCTAAGTGCCATTGTAATTTGGGATATGGGAGATATTCCAACATTCCCTCCCCCATATCTCACATATATGCAGATTTCAGATATTGATACATTAAATCTTGGACACTCAAGGGAAGATTCATAATGGCCCCTTTGTAAGACATACAATTATAGTGAAACCACTTATGTTTTCCAGACACCCTGAATGTCTAAAAGTAATACTCTCCTCAAGGTCACCTCAAATGATGCTCTGCTTCTCCTCATCTTCCCTGGGAACTTCAATGGCACTTTGTGCTTTTCTGCTGGCACGTCTCTTCTATTATTATGTTCCTACTGTAACACTCTGTTCCACAATCCTCACCCCACATGACAGCCAGTACTATCTATAATAATAAAAGCCTAAGTGATCATCGTAACTGAATGGACGACCGAACAGGCTGTGTGTGGCAACCAGGCCGGCAGGGGGGTTAGTGAGAGTCAACCAAACGACTGAGCAGTAGACTGCATGGGGCAACCAGGCCGGCAGGGGAGGGGCAGTTGAGGGTGACCAGGCCAGCAGGGGGGCAGTTGGGTATGACCAGGCCAGCAGGGGTGGGCAGTTAGGGGCGATCGGGCAGGCAGGCAGGAGAGCAGTTAGGAGCCAGTGGTCCCAGGTTGTGAGCGGGATGTCCCAGATTGGAGAGGGTGCAGGCTGGGCTAAGGGGAACCCCCCCCCCATGCACAAATTTCGTGCACCGGGCCTCTAGTCTTTAAATAAGTGTGTATGCCTGTGTAATATATGATATAACTATATATATTAAATTCATATTAAAGGCCAGAAATTTATATAAAGCCATGTTTACTTCTCTGCCTCAAACCCTTCTATGGCATCCCTTTACACATAGGATAAAACCATAACTTGACCATGGCCTACGTACCCAGCCTACCTCTCTCCCCCATTGCCCATTAATTTCTCAAACCCAAGTTCCTTCCTCCTTTGTGGCCCTCACTCGTCTATTCCCTCCACTGGGACAGTTCTTCCCCTATGTTTTCAAAGACTGGCTTTTTCATCCGAAAATCAAGAATACCCTGCTCCCTCCCACTCAGCCCTTCATTTTCTAGCTTGACTCCCTATACTAGTATTTAACCCCTTTACCCCTTTCTTAGCCTTTATTTAATTTTGTTTCTGTAAGCCTCCTGAGGAGAGGGGCACCCCTGATAGACCCTTAGATACTATGTACTGTGCCCAGCAGAGAGCCACTCAATAACACATTGA
Organism: Eptesicus fuscus; assembly: GCF_027574615.1. Classification (NCBI taxonomy): domain Eukaryota; kingdom Metazoa; phylum Chordata; class Mammalia; order Chiroptera; family Vespertilionidae; genus Eptesicus; species Eptesicus fuscus. The sequence goes on along the minus strand of NC_072478.1, from coordinate 84,599,752 downwards.
ATGAATAAGTGATGGATGTGTCTTATTATCCATCCAACCTACCCAATAACCATAGCAACGGTTACTAAGTGCTGACTGTACACTAGGCGCACTTCTAAGCATGCTACATGAACTCACCCACTTAATTCTCATGAAAACCCATGAAGTTTGTATGATTATTATCAGCCTCATCTTTCAGATGAGAAAACGGAGAAGTTAAAGAATTTTAAATCTGCAACAGATAAATAATTTGCTCAAGACTATGCAGCTAGAAAATGACAGAGCCAGATGCGGAGGCAGGCATCCAGGGTCTGGAGCTCCTGCAGTCACTTCTAACCTTACTGTCTGCCTGGAGCCAAGAGTCATTTGAATTCATGGAAAGAAAGTTGGACCTGCGGCAGCATGGGGAAATTAACCAGTCTCACACCTGCCACAGTGTACTGCTTCCCAGCCTGGGAGGCTAGGGCAGGCATCATTATTTCTTTAGTGTATCCATCTGAAAGGAAAGCCAGAGTCATCTCTGCAGATGCTGGGATTGAAAGAATCATTGTCCCCTCATCAGAAAGCGTAATTAGGAGTTTCTCTGCCCGTTAAATGAGGCAGTGAATGCTAACACACTTTGTAGAGTGTAAAATGCTCTAGACATTTAGTTATTCTTATTTTCAAGCTGCGTGGGACAGTGGCTCATGTTACAGAACTGCTGGTTCAGAGTCTTTCAGAAGTGCCGGCACCCAGGGGTCAAGGAAAGGAAATGCCTCCGGTTTATTCCCTCCCATCATCCTGAAAACTAAGCAGAAATCCATTCTTCTCCCGAGTTTCCAAAAATCCAGGGTCAGAGATATGGAAATTTAAATATGCAGGCTGCTTTTAAATGATACATGAAAGGGATTTTTGAAATGAATGTGCTGTGATTGAATTTCTGGTCAGTCACCCAGAAGGCATTTTGCGCTAAGCTCTGGACCCAATTCCACTGAAAATGCATGAAGCGCTGGTGCCTGCAGCCAGCCTAGCCACAGCCAGGGATCAAGGTCCTTGCCACACAACTTCCATTAAATGATGCAGCCCCCCGGGCTCAACGTTGAAACATGAATTAGCACAAGCCTGAAATCCATTGCAAAGTTACTGTAAAAAATTCCTGACAACAAAACCCCTTTGATTTTAAACTACTTGATAAAACCAGCGTGAATTAATATATAACTTGGCTTTTTCAAAGGAGGCACCTTTGTCATTTTCAAAAGAATTTTGCTACTCTTTGGAACTAAGAATATTGCTAAGCAGTGTTGTGCAAATAAAGGTCTCTTTGACCTGCCTTCCCAATAGATAAGAAACATGCATAAAAATAATCACTTATTGTATATGACTTGTGCTGAGGTTATTTTTAAGAAAAAACTGACAGGAGTTGACTTGCTTAATCAGTTGGAGAGCGCCACTGATCACCTTGTTTATTATTAAACAGGTTTGCTAAGCAACCTTTTTTCTTGGAGATGATCAAAGGCAAGCCTCAGCCTTATCTGACTCACCATGAAATTTCAGAGTAGTGGAATTTTAAATCATATTTCCTCCCTTTCAGTGGTTTTATATATATATATATATTATGCCAGTAATGCATTTATAAAGTCCCGTGCAACAAAAATAGAGACAGAGCAGATGAAGCTAATTTCACCTTCATGTCCCCATCCCACTCCTCAGAGGTAACCATTACAGTCACTTGGTTATTTCTCCTTCCAGACCTTTCTCTTCATATTTGTGTCTGTGTACATATTCAATTTTTAATATTTATGTATATATAAATGTATGCCAGTTGTCAGTTGCTGTCACAAAACTTGGTGATTTGAAATTACAAATCTTTAGTCCTGGCCGGGCAGCTCAGTTGGTTAAAGCATCATCCCCGTATATCAAGGTTGCAAGTTCGATCCCCGGTCAGGGTACATGTAAAAGTCAACCACTGAATGAATGCATAAATGTGGAACAACAAATCTCTCCCTCTCTCTCCCTTCTGCCTCCTTCTTCCTTTCCTTTTGCGGACTAAGAAAGTAAATGCTTGAGAGCTAAATTGATCTGCTCATCCCCTCTGTTCCTTTTTTCTCTCAAGTACATCACTTGTGCCCCCACATTATGGCTGTCACCCAGCGACTGTTTAATCCAGCCAGTGCCACCTGTGACATTTTATTTTTTTTTACTCCCAGCCCAAATGCCATTTCAAAGTCAAAGTTAGTATTTCTTCACAGATGTTGTGTCGTTCCAGGCACCAGTGATAAATGTTGCTTAGTCGAGGTGGGTCTGACTGGGATCTTTCTCCAAGAAACTGAGATGATGGGAGAGACCATAAAACAGCTGTTAATTTCCCTCTCCAAGTGAGGAGGATTATGCACAGTGGTGGAAGGCCATTCTCGGGGTCCCCAGCCTAATTGTCTTGATTAGCACGCTGCACGGCCATCACAGGTGTAGCACATAATAGCTCTATAAGGTTTTCATAGCCAGGCCAATTAACATCTGTCATTGAGCCAAGAACTAACAGTGCGTGTTCGTGATGCCAAAAGTCAAAACGAGTTCTCTAAGTAAGAATTGCATTTCCAGGACAATTTCTGGTTCTAAAGCACATCTGCATTTCCTTCAGTTCATTTTTTTCCTCCTGTGGAAGGCTAGCAGTTCAGGTGAGGGAACCAAAGTTCAGAGAGATTCAAATTATAAGTTCAGAGAGATTCCCAAATTATAGGACCCCAATAACGGTGCCCAACTGCTCATGATAAAGATAAGTACTTAAAGAAATGTCTGCTGTCCAGATGGCGGTAGCTAACATGTATTAATATCACATACAAGTTTACAGAATGCTATTGTATTTGTTTTCTTATTTATCTTTCCTGGTAACTGTGAATCAGCTCTTTATTCTCCCATTTTTAGGCATACAAACCCTCAACGCCATGGAATATTAGTTGAAATCCTGCATCTCATGTTAGGGTTGAGGGAACTGTGGTTTTGGTGGTTACATCACTTGATCAAGGCAAGGGCCCATGGTTACCACGTGGTAGAATTAGGAAGGATAGGAGCCCAGGCTGGCTGACTCTGAGCCAGCATTCTTTACCCACCATTCCATGCTCTGTCGTGTCTCTAGTGCAAGGTGTATTTTAGAGTTGTGGGCAGATAAGGCAGTGCAGCCCTCTCGGTGTGGCAATGACACAGAAGGGTGTGGGTCAATGATTTATTTTCTTACTGGATTGGGAAAATGGGCAGCTTATATTCTAAGCTGAATATAATCTTTACCCCTGTTCTCTTCACTGCCCGATCTCCGTGGTGCTGGCCATGTGTGTTTGATGAAGGTGCTGCTGTTGGTTTACAGGCCACCCGCCAGAGGCCCGCACTGCACTTAAAGGGCCCGAGTAGCTGTGGATGGCCACGAGGGCAGAGGATAAATGTCTCGGCAGGCCAGGCAGGCTCAGAAGTTGATAGACAGCTGGCCTAAAGGAGGAACGAGCTCTGAACTATTCGCCATCAGAGCCATAAACAATCTCTTGCAGTGAAATGTGTTGTTCTTTGTTTCTTAGAGATGAGGAATGAGGAGGAACCCTCTTTGGCTCTTCTGACGATTTTTTTGTAGATTAAGGCTGAGCCCCCAAGTACAAACAATCTGCCTGGCTGGTGTCCCAGAGCCGAGGGCGCACACAGGCTGGTTCCCTGGTGACACGCGTGAGGGTAGGAGTGGAATGCCACATTTCTCACTGCTGGAAGGCCAGTGTTTTCCACCCATTGTTCATTCTGAGAGCCTTCCTCGGTCCCAGCCCGGGAGTCGCTGGAGGAGGGAAGAGAATGGACTCTGTGTTCCTGTGGTGCATGGCAGCTCAGGGGCCAGGTTCCTTTCATCCGCAGAGCCAAGAATCACGATTTCCTCAAGAGCAAATGGCTTCCGTGGCCTCGTGGGCTGCAGAATCTCTGCCGTTCCATCCTGAAACTGGGCGGGGGGCGGGGGGGTGAGGGGGGGCGGCTAAAGTAGCCACGTTGACAACATCTCAACACAAATAACTTCTTTTCTTTTTAAGAAAGGAATCAAAACTGGAGGTGGGAGGAAATGTAGGAACCGTTTCATGTTCTGTACTATGTTGTTTCGTATTTTTAAATATGATAAAAAGGAAGAAGGAGCAGGTATCTATTTATGGAAATGGATGAGTATTTATTTATAAGCGAGTATGTGTATCTATATATAGATTTTTAAAATGTTGCCATTTTTACAAAGATCATTCCGAGCATGGTGTGAATAAATCTACACTTGGCTTCGCTTAATGCAGTTGAATTGATTTCTGCCTGCTAACCTGTGATTCCCTCTCAGGGGGGAAGGATCAATAAGATCAGTCAGGCCCATTTTTGAACGTCGTCGGTCGGTCCTGGTTTAATCTTAGTAATCCTGGCTACACACCACTCAACACAGAGGCAGAATGCTTGACAGCAGTATTTGCTCGATGGTTTGAGACCCTATTTGGGGGCAGGGGGCGCATTTTAACTTCCGCCTTGGTGTTCAGTTCCTTCTCCTTTGGGCTTCCTAGTTGGATGCCTCTTTCCTTCCTTGTACTGCAAAGGGCCTACTGGGAGGAAACCCGGGGGAAATTAACATGCCAGGGAAGAGAACTGAAAATAAGTTTTAAGCAGAATCAGAAAAAGAAACAAAACAAAAAAATAAAGCACTAAGGTGTTTGAGAGATTTGAATTGGATTAGACGGTGGGGGTTGGGGGGAGGCATTTAGTCCAGACATATAAATGCCATCAGAGACACTGGACTAAAATTAATAACGATTCCTTCTCATCAGCATACAAGAGCTACGTCATCCTTTCTTTCTCTTGAAAAGGGCCTCACACATGTGTCACAGCTGGGGAAAGTCCCATACACGATGCCTTCTGAGAGCCTCATTTGATAGTTTATAAATTTTCGGCAAAGTCATATGTAGGGAACCTGTGAGTCCTACATCCTTTCCCACGTCCTTTCAGACCAGCGTACATTGAAAACCCTATTAGAATGTCCTTTCGGTGGCAAAAAGGGAAGAAAAGTAATTCTTTTCCCACCCACCCATTCATTTCCTACCAATCTTTATCCCATTAGACCAGTGGTCGGCAAACTCATTAGTCAACAGAGCCAAATATCAACAGTACAACGATTGGAATTTCTTTTGAGAGCCGAAAACCGACTTCTGCGCATGGGCCACGAAGTTTCAATCGCACTGTACGTGCGCGCCTGCACGTGGCATTTTGTGGAAGAGCCACACTCAAGGGGCCAAAGAGCCGCAGTTTGCCGACCACTGCATTAGGCTATTGTTAAGGAGGGTTAAAAATATAAACGAAATGCATAGCACAGAACCTGGCTCATGTATTACTGTATTAGTTTACTAGAACTGCTGTGACGAAGGACGATGAAACGAGTGGCGTAAACAACAGAAAGTTACTGTCTCACCGTTGCAGAGGCTGGACGGCTGAGACCCAGATGTGGGCAGGATGGGGTCCTTCTGGGGGCAGGGACAGAGAAGCTGTTCATGCCTCTCTCCCAGCTTCTGCGCTTTGCTGGCAGTCTCGGGCATTCTTTGACTTCATGTTCCCATAGTGTCCTCGCTGTGTGCATGTCTCTGTCCCAGTTTCTCCTTTTGATATGGTCACCAGTCCTATGGGATCACAAAGACCACCCTCACCTTAACTAATGACATCTGCAATGATCCTGTTTCAAATAAGCCCCATTCTGAGGTATTGGGGGTCAGAACTTCCACATATGAATTTTAGGGGCACACAGTTCAACCCATCACAATTACCACTATTTATTTTGGTTATAGTTATGATGCAATTCTTAGCTTTTCATGATTGCCTCTTCACTGTGGATCTACCTTCTCTACACTGCAAAAAAAGGGCCCTGGCTGTTGGGGCTCAGTGGTTGAGCATCAACCTATGAACCAGAAGGTCACGGTTCGATTCCCAGTCAGGGCACATGCCCGGGTTGCAGGCTCGATCCCCAATGGGGGGCATGCAGGAGACAGCCGATCAATGATTCTCTGTCATCATTGATGTTTCTATCTCTCTCCCCCTCACCCTTCCTCTCTGAAGTCAATAAAAACATGTGTATTTTTAAATTTGCAACAAAGGGAATGAAATTGGAATGTTGTTGCATAGTGTGAATATCTTCAAGTAGCACACTGGCTGAAAAATTGCAGTGCTACCTCCACAATATCAGGACATTCGTGGTCCTGGTCAAGGGAACCGGGACAGTTGGCCAGCCCCATCAGCAAGGCAGCAGAGCTCATCATTAGTTACACCCAGAGCCATCAGAGCTCTGGCAATTTCTCCAACCCTAAGATTCTCTTATCCTCCCACAGTGAGCAGGCAGGCAGCAGCCTGCCCAGCCTCAGCAGATGGCGTGGAGTCCCCTGTGCCGCTGGCGTCATGCGCGTTTTAGATTTATTAAAACGCCCATGAAAAAAGAAATACCCTTTGGAGCAATAAAGTCCCAAATCCAGCAATTTTCTGCAGTATCACAGCAAAGTCCCCCCTCCCCTGCCCCCCGGCTGTTGTTGAAATGGTTAGCCAGTAATTCTTCAAAACGGTTTTCTTCTGACACGTACACAACATTTTCCTTTGTAAGAACGTGAAGGTTTGATTCCTCCAGAGCCCATTACATAGACAGATTGGCCCCTGAGATAATTACAAGAAGATAGTCTAATGGACTCGATTAAGGAAATCCCATTACCTCCAGGAAGAATCAACATGAGATGCAAAGCCAGACGAGTCACCCCCTACAAAAAAAATATGATTTTTTTTACCTGGAAGCATAGAAACAGTATTCGGTCCACCTGTTTATATTTGGAAACTAGGCTGATATTGATCTGTCCAAACAGGATTGTTAAAGTTGAATCTTTTTACTCCGCTCTGTTTCAAAAGAACTTAGGCTGACATACAAGAGTGTATCAGATATGACACGCTAGAATAAATTAAAAATTAGGTGACCTAAAATTGCAGTCTCTCAGTATTGGGAGCCAACTTTCAGCACAGGCAGGCCTGGCATCTCTGGAAATCCTGATACATGGCAACCCAGTTCTTCCTGCTCTAACGTAAGCCCCAGGGCCTTGGGGATTGCTCAGCTCCTCCAGAGAGAGGCTGCCCCGTGCATGGTTGTATTACCCCTGGCTGTTGATTCCAACCTGACCTCTAGACAGGTAAGAGAGTCAGAATAGTCTCAGGTGTCCAAAGGGAAGGATGCTGACTGGGGGTTATATGGCTGTGCAACACTGTCAGCTCACAGTTTAGGCCAGCCCCGTTCCCGGCCCCTTCTCTGATTTCAGGTTATAAGCACATTTTTTAAAGTGTATATGAAAATGTTTTGGAAGGTGAAAAAAATTTACTTTCACTAAATGCAAGTTAAGAGGGTGTATTTAGCCCACCTCTGTCCCACACCCTCTTAATGTCTATAGCCCCCACGTAAAGGGAGCCGAAAGGTGGCCTGCTAGTTTTGGATCTTCCTTCCTGATGTGCCTCATCCTTACCAAGCAGGTATTTTCAAAACCCCTGTGGTGAGCTTCAGAGTTTTTAAAATTTGAGAGTCCCAGGTCTCCTTCCTAAAGAGAATGACTTAGTAGAACAAAGGGGGGCTCAGGAATCTATTTTTAATGTGTCCCCCAGAGATCATGAGCTTCATGGCCAAGGGGACACAGATGAGAAGCGCTGCCCTCTCCTGTGGTCTGCTTTCTTCTGGAACACTAACACTAATTTTTGCATTTTTTCCCTACCATCACTTCTTCAAAATGGATTTTTTTTTTACGTGTGGTGCCTATAAAAGCAAAACATGCTCATTATTGTTGTTTTTTAAGACAATATAAGTAAACAATCATCACTTTTCTACTATTGAGACAGAATTATAAATATTTTAATGGCTATCCATCAAGAACATTTTTTTTCTCTTTCTCTGTGTATGTATAATCTCTGTCACTTAAAAATATTACTTTCAGTTTGCAGACCCAAGTTCACAAGATCTTTTTTTTTTTTTTTTTTTTGCCAGTGACAATATCCAGTATCCTTGGGTTCTGTGACACTCGGGCCACTTTATTTACCAAGGCTTTTTCCACTGGTGATGTCCAAGCTCCTTATAGCTCTACCTAAGACATGTTTCTTTAAGGGCTAGGCAGCTATTAATTAGTTGCCAGCTCAGGAGACACGAGGGAAATTGCTGCACCACCTCTGAGGTTTTCCCCTCTTTTTGCCAACCTTGTCCTCCCCGTCAGAGGACTGTCCTCTTGCACCACCTCTCCATCTCCTTCCTTGGTAACACTTAGGTCACATCCACATTTGACAATTCATTTTGCTACCTTTGGTCCGGACTGTCCTCTAGTTTTTACCTCTGAGAGGTCCTCTCTAGCTAAGAGAGGGTTCCAAAACTGTATTTCCCAGGGGTACCCATTTATTCAGTGCTTCTAATTATTGTGAGGACTTAGATCCTTTGAAAATCTGATGAAAGTGGGGATCCCTTACTCCTGAAAAATGCACATATTTACACCCCAATGTTTGCATGTAATTTCAGGAGGACCAAGGAATCTAAATTAAGGACATCTTTGGTAATATATCCTCATGAGACTAAATTCCCTCAAACCTACCAAGGATTCCCCAGATACCATTCATGAAAATAAGTATTGAGCATCAGTTATCCAGCAGATACTTCCCTGGGGCCCTGGCGATACAAAGAGCAGTAAGGCAGGAGCCCTGTCTTGAGGATCTCAGTATAGTGATAGAGGTAGACAGAGAAACAGGATCATAGAGTGTGATAAGCACCATAAGGAAACAGCCAGGGCTACAACAAACTGTTGTTAAAGCATAATTCTCACTTCTCTCTTTAAACCATTGATGTCTCCTCTTCTTGTCATCCATGAAGACCTTCATCATGAACCTCAAACTTATTTCTCCAGTATCATCTGGACATGCCTCTTTCTTTTGCCCAATTCTGGCTCTTCATGCTCCTACCATGTTGAGTGTCTTTTGGTCCCCAAATGTGTCATGTTCTATAAGCTGTCTCTTCTGCCTGGTATACTTCCCCCTCCCATTCTTCACCCTTTGGTTGGGCTGACTTTCATTTGTCCTTTAACAACAGACTTAGGATGCTTTCTCTAGGGAGCTTCGTTTGATTTCTCCAAGTTCAAGATAGATGCTCCTCTTTAAAGTTACCATAGCACTTGGTACTTACCCTTGTCTTAGTTCCTATCACACTGAATCGTAACTGCCTCTTCAGGGACTATCATGTTCATAGTTCTAGTCATACTAGCTAACACATAATAGTTAATAGATCTTTGAATTAATTAATTTACTAATTTAATAAAAAAAACTCTCAACAGAATTCGTTTTAAGACTTTCAAGTATAAGTCAAAATGAAAAGCTTTTCTACCTCTATATTCTCTGAGAAGAACTGTCTATAATTAGAACCTTGGCAACATGTGACCAAGCTGTTCTTTGCCCACAATGAATCTGACTCTTGGTTACTTGGTACACACAGAAGCAGGGACAGAGTCACACCAGTTAATTAAGAGATGTTTACCTGCCATTTGCTTAGCACTTTGCAAAATACTTTGAGGAGTAAAGATACGTGAATTTTCTCCTTCAAGAACCTATTGTTGGGAACACGAGAGTTTCCCATGTAGAATGTAGACACTACTATGTAATTTACTTCCAAATTATGTATAGAGACTATTAAATGACATTTATAGTCACCAGATTACACTAATTCACTTACGTTCAGATACCACTTATGAAATGTACCTCTATATATGTTCCTAGGAAAGGGGTTGAAGTTGGGGGTGGGGTAAACTAGCAGAGATGTCCTCACTTCTCACACCTCCTGGATGTATTTCTTCATTTGGAAGCCATGTAAATTATCTTTAAATAGATGGGGTTTAAATAACAGTATGATCTTGGCCAAGTTACTTAATCTTTCTGAGCCTGTTTACTCACTTATAAAATGATGGTGATAATAGTAACCACTTTAGTCTGCTGTGGCTGCCATAACAAAATATCACAAACTGAGTGGCTTAAATACAGGAATTTATTTCTCATGGTTTTGGAGACCTGAAGTCCAAGATCAAGGTTCTAGCTGATTCAGTTCCCTAGGGAAAGGCCTTCTCTGGCCTGCAGACAGTCACCTTCTCACTAGGTCCTCACATGGCAGAGAAAAAGCAAACTGTCTGGTGTTTCTTCTTAAAAGGGCACTAATCCCATCAGGAGGGCCTCACCCTCATGACTTCCTCTAATCATCATTACCTCCCAAAGGCCCCATCTCCAAATACCATCACATTGTGGGATAGGATTTCAACATATGAACTGGGGGTAGGGGTGGGACACAGCATTCAGTCCATAATAGAAACTACATTGTTAGATTATTGTGAGGACTGAAGGAGCTAAAGCATGCAAAGAATATGACACAGTGTAAACACTCAACTGATAGTGGTCACCATCACACCTATTTTGTGTAAGGATGTCCCCTCAGCTTTAGAATAATGCCTGGCATATACTTCTTGAATGAGTGAAATAATTCATCATCAAATCAAGCAATGACAGATAATTCCAATTTCTGAAAGACCAGCGTTATCAGGTAGTATCCTGCTTCTGTCATCCTCTAGGGGGCTTAATCACAAGGAACATCAACAGCCTGTAATTATTGGAATCGAGAGTCTAGGTCAGTGGTAGGCAAACTCATTAGTCAACAGAGGGGCAAATGCAGTTTGCCGACCACTGCTCTAGGCCATGTCTCTGAGTATGGATGTGTCCTGTAATGATGGTCTCAGCTTCTAAGAATTGGCCATTCTGATGACTAAATTATCTCTTGTTTTTGAAATTAGTGTTCCTCAGAGTTAACTCCACCCTCAGGCCACTCCTTAGCCAACCAGCAATGCCCATGGTTTTATGCTTCCCTAATCCTTTGCATTTTTCCATCATGCCCAACTGAGAGACTCTTTTCCCCATCCAATTTAATAGAATAAAGCCTGCTCTGGTTTAGAATCTCTTTTGCAGCTAATCGAACCTCGCAGCATTCTGTTAGCTCTCTGTATTTGCTCTAAGCCCATCCTGAGGCATCTGGGATTATTATGTAATAACTTGGGCTCATTTCTGGTCAGTATATACCATCCCTCTCATTCTGCAAATCCCCTCGGAGTTCTCTTTCTGTTTTCAAGGGATGAGAGAAGGGGTTAGAAGGGCTGTGGTTGAGGTTTTAGGAGGGGGGGGATGTTTGCTATGAGTTATTATCCCACACTTATCAGTATTAAACTGGATTTGACAACTCATAGCCTAGGATTTAAATGATCTAAATCCTTCTTCATTTGGCAGTCTGGTTTTCCCCATCATTTATTATGCTGCCCAATTTATTATCATTGGCACATTCGGAGGCTTGGCCTGTGGTGCCTTCACAGTCAGGTGATTGATACAAATAATGAAAAAGATGGGGGCTCCCAGCAAGGAGATCCAAAGCAATTCCCCCTTTCCTTTTCCTCTCATCTGGCCCAGTTCATCTCCTACACATTAACCCTCAGCCCTTTTACCTCTTCTCCTAGGAAATCCATCCTCGGCTTCTTTCTGGGCCCAGGAAGGAAATGTCATTGGCAAGGAGAGATGAGGGTAATGAGAGCCATGGTCTAATTCCCATATGGATGTCAGGCCTTTATATATGGGAGGCACCCTAGAAACCTTTTTCATTCATTATAGGATTTCTATGGTCACACCGGCCCTTCAAAGTCAACATTGATTTCATCCCATTTGATAGCTGAGGAAACTGAGGCAGGCTGTGTCTCAGTCTCACTAGAACAGTCAGAGTGGGAAAAGGAAGGATCGGGACTTAGGGAAGGGGTGGGATATGGACACAGTATCACCAGAGGAAATGCTGGTATCAAAACCTGTGATGCAGCAGATAAGAACGTGAACTCTGAAAGCAAGCAACCTTGGAGGTGATGCGAGTTTTCACCTGTTAGCTGGGGAATGTGAGTATCTAACCATTCTGTGCCTCAGTTTCCTCATCTGTGAAGTAGGAATGATAAAGTACCTACCTAGGTAACTGAGTACTGAATGAAACAGCATACATGGGTACTCCATACATTTCTCCGTTTGTAAAAGGGGGATGATAGTAGTAATAATAATAATAATAATAATAATAATAATACTTATTTTACCTTCACAACAAACATGAATAAAGCACTTCAAGTTGTGCCTTGAAATGCTCATAAATGTTAGCTGTTGTTACTACCATTCCTGTTGTCATGATGCAAACTAAAATTCAACATAGGATTTCAACATATGAACTGGGGGTAGGGGTGGGACACAGCATTCAGTCCATAATAGAAACTACATTGTTAGATTATTGTGAGGACTGAAGGAGCTAAAGCATGCAAAGAATATGACACAGTGTAAACACTCAACTGATAGTGGTCACCATCACACCTATTTTGTGTAAGGATGTCCCCTTACACAAAATTCAGTACAGAGGATAGGTACTCTCCAACCAGAAGGTCGCAAAGACTTCAAGGCAGGGCCCTGGCAAGAAGGAATCACCCATGATAGTGATTATAGCTTATACTACCGTGAGAAAAATGACATCTGTTCCACGTCCCCTGCCTCACATCTACGTACCCTTCTCAAACCGGATGGATGCCAACTGCAGGCCTGCCTGAGGGAGGTTTGGTCTAAAGCTCTAGCCCAAGCTTAGAAAGAACATCCTTCCTTCGGGAACTCGACATCCTGTCATCTTCTCTCTCTAATCTCAAACCTTAGGAAGTTTACTTTATGAGGCCATATGTTTCTTGCTGAAAACCAAATGTTGATGGGTGGGCTTTAGAGATCATATCCATCGATTTAAAATATGGATACGGGTAGCTCTGTTGGGAGCATCTGCTGCCTTGAAACTAGACAGCAGTCCCTCCCTACACACACAACTTTATATCTTGCAAAAATATTTCTGTTGACATTGACCTCAAGTAGCCTTTAGCAATTCCATAAATGCCTTTTTCTTAAACCATCCAGCCCTGTGCTTTGGAAATACAATAAATTTTATCTCGTGTTCCCATATAAGTTGCACTGAATGTGCTACTTGAATGTTTATAGTTTAATGTAAGAGTCTCCATAAAGCACTCCCGCTGATTTACATTTGTAAAGGAAGTGATGCCCAGAGTTCACCGTGGCCTTGAAGCTCAAATTTGGCCCAGATGTTCTCCCATAACCTATACTTAGAGCCAAGAGTAACGTTGCGTATTTCAAATACTTTTTGCAGTGTGTCTGTCCATAATTTATAGGCAATGGACAGCATTGCTTTCAGCACTGCTCTTCTTTGCTGAAGCACCCATAGCCGAAAATGGGCCTCAGAATCCCTCCTCTTAGCCGACTGGGTGGTCCTGAGCTAGTTGTTTACTTCTCACAGCCTCCAGTTCTGCAGCTGTAAATGTGAGTAGAAGTAGAACCAATCTCATAGTTGGACCATTTGAAGATTGAATGAAAAAATATGTTTAGACTTTGTAGCTCTGTGCCTGACACAAATCCTCAAGTGCTCGCTCTTAGTATTTCCTCTTCATTGGTTTGCATATTCCTAAACTTCTTAGAGTCAGTAAATTTTCAGACATTTTCTCTTTATTACTTTATGAAACCTTTTCTATTTCCTCTTACACTTCTGCAAAGTTGCCCTCTATTCCTAATTTCAAGGCCACAGTCACAGTGGAAATTCCAAATCATGCCTCCTTTCTATTTCTGTCCCACTTCCCCTTCCATCAACTGTCACTACGTTTTCACTTGCTCTTGCAGGACCTGGAGGTACTATGGGTTTGGAGCTGAGAGCCCGAGGCATCAGGCAGAATATTATCAGTCAGCAGTGCGGCAGCATGTGTATTAAGGAGAACTTTGCAAACATTTTTAAGAGCGTCTGTTGGTTAGAAATTGTCTTTTCTTTGTGGTCAAGAAGGTGTTATTGAAATTCTGCTTCTCCTACCCAGCCCTTACCTCCGACCTTTCTCCACAACTGAGAAGCAGAATAAATTAATGGTGATTTCAGCTGCCTTCTTTCCTCCCGGGGTAACCGATGAGTCAGCATCAGGGACTTTGCCAAGAGGCCTGAGTCATAAATATAGCTGCCATCCATCAAGAATCGCCACAAAAGGTTGTTTTTAAACAGTAAATGAGGGAAGAGTCCTTGGACCTTATCTTAATCATCAAGTCCATGGGAGATATTTATGGTTCTGACTTTGGGGTTGAAAAGCCTAGCCAACAACATAGAAAAGAGATGTTGGATGGAACTCAGTGTGAGAGGATACACTTCCCATAGAGGATAGGCAATAACATTTCAGTGCCTGTGCCTCCTGGGCCCCAAATTCTTACAGTCATGTCCCATTTCCCCGGCTTTCTAGCCTCTGTAAAGGGTTTTTCAGATGCCAGGCCTGGTGCTAGCTCCTTGGCTTGCAGTATCTCCTTGTATCCTCACAACTAGTCTATGAAAAGAGAAAGATTTTCTTCGCTATTTTACAGGAGAGGGAATTGGGAAGGGGAGTGACTGGTTTTCTCAAGATCTTCTACCTAATAGGTGGCAGAACTGTGCTTTGAGCCCAGATCCGCCTGACTTCAAAGCCTGAGCTCTTAATTACTCCGTGGCATATACTCTGTGGGAGGCCAGGGCAATATGAACATACAGAAATGCAAGTTGGCCTTCCCTCTGCCTCAGAGATGCTGATTATTTAACAACAGATATAGAACAGTATGGTCACAGTCTCTGACAAAACAGTTTTAATTTCTGCCCAGTGCTATAAACAGAAAGCTCCTAAACAGATATCTGAAGACCCTAAAAAAGTCCCAGCAGCTGACTGGATTCCTGCCGGTGCGTCTAACATCAGGGACCCAGCAGTACTGCAGATTTTAAATGCCAGTAATTGCAATAATTGTACATACTGAAAATGCCCCATTTTCAGCTTCATCCATTCTAGCTTACTTGGAGTGCAGTCTGCCATCAGGAATGTCTTCGTGATGTGTATAATAATTTATTTATGAGAAGATTAGCAAAATATGAATGTTGGATTTGCTAATAAAGAGGCGATGGGAAGAGGAGCCAGCTGGCATGCCACATGTAGCTCCGGCAGGAAGATACATCTAATCTGTGTTTTTCTCTCCAAACTCACACCTCGTAGGCGCCTAGAGCTTTCCCCCTCCTCTTTTCCACTAAGTGCCTCAAAAACCTCATCGGTTTCTTCTGAAAATGCGAAAATATCTGTGTCTGTGTTTCCTGATCAGACTCCCTGTGACTTTCTTTCTAATGATACGTGCGTGATCTTACCCAGGTGTTGGAGCACTGCTTTGTGCAGGTGGAACAGACAGGAGAGCAATGTTAAGCAGCAGGCTGTGAGTCCCAGAGACCCTCAGAGATCGCTGAACTCTGTGATCCTGGGTGTGACAAAAACACCATCCCTTGGAGAAACAAACACCCTTCAGGTTTTCCCTGTTCAATAAGTAAATTCTTACTACTAAATATGGACGAAGAGTCTTCTGTTAAAATATTCCATTAATAGGAGTCACATGGTAGGGTAGGTAATGCTGGAGAGTAAACCTTTCTTTTTTCATTCCTAATTCTGAGCTCTAATAGGTAACACTTACTAAATCAGTGTCTCTCTTGTTCCTGTCTTTGCTCTCCTTTTGGGGAGTCATAGTATTTTGTAAAGTGAGCTATTTTGTAGAATTTAAAATTATAGCTGCTCCTTACAGGAAACTGAGAGACAGAAGTGTCTCAATGAAACAGAAGTAGAATTTAAAGCCTCCTCATCCTGCCCATAAGCCTTAATACACTTCCTTCCTATCCTATTTTTTTTTAATGCATGTGTTGACATAGTTAAGGGGATCCATGCTTTTTGAGATAAAGGGAAGTGTCTGTGAGCTCATACACTGCGATCTTATTCTTGCCACTGTTTTCCATGGACTGGCATTCAGTATACAGTTGATGAATTTTGCATTTCCTGCAAGGTGGTTTAGTTTTGCGTTCCAAAACAGCCCCTCCATTCAGAACACTGGAGTGTGCCTGTTCTATACGGTAAAAGCTAACACCGTCTTCTGAGAGTCCCTGTGGAGATGTCTGTATGAACCAGAGGCAGTCTTGCCATAGTATACGTCACAGTTAGAGGGACATGTAAGACCCTCTGTTCAAACATCTACTTGGCCACAGAACTGCTCTTCCTTTTGGAATCTGGAATTTATCAGGCCCTCTATGCATCCTGAGGATTGCCCAGAGGCACTTATGAACTTTGAGTAATTCACACAGCAGAGGAGACTGTGGGAAATGCTTTGTAGAGCGGTTCTCTCAGATGAGATCCCATGAGCTTGAAATTCAGAACTGTCTCAGTCAACTTAAGGACCAACTGCATGGGTTTGAATCTTGGCTCTACCACTAACTGGCTTTAGGGTGTTAGGTGAGTCACCTAGCCTTTCAAAGACTCAGGTTCTTTATATGTGTCAAAAAAAATAATAGTACCAACTATAGGTATGTTATGAGGATCAAATGTGTTCATGCATATGTGGTGCTTAAAAGAGTTCCTAACACATTGTTCAGTACATATCAGTTGTTGGAACTGTTGTTAATAATCAGGATGTCTGTGTTTGTGCTCAGCCCCGCCCCCTTCCACATGTCCCCCTAGGGATCCCTGTGGACTCTACACTTTCTGGGGGCAAACATTCTTGTGCTCAACTTTGTCTCCATCAGCACCTGGGACAGTACCTGGTTTGGCAAAGATGCTGAATGCTTATTCTTTGGATCAAACTGGTTTTAGATCCCAGTTTTCTTCTGTTTATTTGGTGCCTAGTGCTGACTAAACTCTGGGCTATGTGGAAAGGGTGTGTAATATGGAGGAGGCTTTACTGGGTGGTACAGTCTTTGCCCCTCTCCTCCTACTACCAGTTCTTCCCTTTAGCCCAACTGCCTCCAAGATAGGGAGAGAGCAGGGCTCAGAGCAAGGGAGACCATTGAAAACAGTCCCTGTTGCTGAGATTTTTACTTACATGAATCTCTTTCCATGCAACAGTCTATTGGTGCTTTACAAGGGAGACCTCAGTGTCTCAAAGTTACCCTTTCATAGTGTCCTGGTCATAATGTCCATTTCCTCTATGTGCTGTGCCAGGAGCAAGGGGACAGCAGTGAGTGGGAAAGACACAGGCTCTGCCCTTTTAGGGTCCTAGTGGGGAAAATGAACAAGTGGGTGATATTAGTATGATGAGGTCTGTGTCCAGAAATCCAGAGTCCTGTGGGAGTCCAAGGAGCATCACCTAACTATTTTGAAAATTAAGTAAGGCCAGTTATTTAGTGTTAGTAGAAAGAAAGCAAAACTCTCCTTAATAAAATATAAAGTAGGGATGGTACTGTGGGTTTAAAGATTTTCTTCTGTATGATCTCATATTTTCTGTGCTGAGAAGAGGGCAGTCCATTAAAAATCAGGTTATTTCTTGTAACTCAGTGTTTTATGGTCAACTTATACTCAACATCTGGAGAATTAAGGCCATTTCCTCCCAAAGCAGGCTTTCTAACATTTCGATGCATGCTTGCACATCCTAGCTTCCAGACACCTGCATCCACCTCCCCATGGCTGGTTGTTTTTTTCCTCTGAAATGCTTTTCTTTTCTTTCTGATAGTACAGTGGCAAAAGAGAGGCCATTTCTTCATGCTGTGTTTTTCCTTTCCATTTTCCTGATAAAACTATCACTGCTGAGGAAATCAAATCTAATCTTCCATATATTTAGCATGAAAGCAATAAAAAGCATTAATTCACTCCAGAAAGAGTGAGATGCAGTCGGGTACTCAAAGGAAGAATCACCATGGAAACTGTTTCCTTGAGATCCCGTACTCTCCAGGCTCCAGGCATGACGACGTGAAGAAAGGAAGGCGAAGGGGAGAGAAGACATACCCTGTCCTTTCTGTTGTCACTAAAATGCTGCAGAGGAACTGCCATGAATTATTGATTGCATGAATAGAAGTATGTATGAATTAGAATTATTAAACTGTTGTCTTTTAAATGAGAGTGTAAGAACACACCGCGGACTTGTTCCTCGGTGTTCTCCTTCCCTCGCTGTCAAAAGCTTATTGAGCAATCAAAGAGCTATCCTAAGGTCAAAAGTTTTCAGAGAAGTGCCAGGAATTACGATGATTAAAGAATTATGTCAGCTAGAACTAAAGTAGAATGTGTTTGCACGTACCCCCCAGATACGCTTGCCTTTATATATTTCAAGATGGTGATGGTTTCAGGATTTTTGCAAAGATATTAAATATGTAAAGATGAGAGGCCAGCTCTTGCCTGTGGGACCATGTTAATAGCATGTGATGGAATTTCCCTGAGGAATTTCTTGTGAATTAAATCATTCAGTGTTTAAGTGCACATGTATCTCTCTCTCTCTCTCAAGATGCCCACTCTTCTGGCTTTCTACATTTTTATCAATTCATAGGTTTTTCTCTGAAACTATTTATCTGTGTTTAATAGCTCTGATGATAATATCCACCATGTGTTATGTGTTTCCTGTGAGTCAGCCACTATGCTGAATCCTTTGCATGATAATATTGAGAACATAGACTTTTATTTGGATGTGACTGTGTTTTATTTAAGCAAAATGACTAATTCAACAAGTATTCACTAGTAAAATTAAAAATTAAGTTCTTATGTAATCCTTACAACAGCCCTAGGAAAAGTCCCCATTTTACAGATGAGGAAACCCGAGTTGCACTGGATTATGGAGCCAGAGAATCCTAAGACCTGGATATGAAACCACATGTAAATCCTAAGTTCGTGGTCTTAACATTGACACTGTGTTTTCCTCCTAGAGGACACAGACAACCTTCTGTTTAATCTCTGTACAAGCCCATGGCTGCCAGGGGTCTGGGCACATAGGTAGGCTCTCATTATATTCATAACAAATATATATTTAGAGTCCACCATGGCACCGGGTACTGTGCTAAATATAAACATTGAAAATGAGATCAAGTCTTTACTTTTCAGTGAGCTTACAATCATCAAGAAATGTTGACGTGAATGAATGAACCAGACAAAATAGCGTTCAAAAAGAGAGGTTACTGAGATCTGTGGTCCTTCAAAAGTGGAACTTCCAACCCATAAAGGAGAAAGGAATAGAAACGTAGGGTAAGACAGTATGATTTGGGGCATAGAGGTGGGAGCCAGTATGACGAAATTGCGGACCCAGGAGAAGATCAGGGCGTGTGTATTAGAAAAGTGAGTTTGAACAAGTAAGTTGACAAGTGCGCCAATGAGTGAAGAACCTTGAACTCTGGGGCAAGGAAGTGCAGACTTTATGCTATCAGCACAAATGAGCTTGCAAAGGATCTATTTATTCATACGGAAGTATTAACTACTTAGAGTAAGGTGCATTTTTTTTTTCATGCTTAGCTTAATGATTTTTACATATGTATATACCTAAGTCACCATTACCAAGATGAAGATATAGGACACTGCTAGGACTCCATGCCCCCCTGTCACTTAATTCCTCCCTACGCGCTGATTTCCATGTGCGTGTTCAAGGGGAAGTGATAAGAACACAAATGACATGATGAAAGCTTAAAGAGTTTAATGACTTCTAGGATGTAGCATCAAGTGTGGAGGTGAGAGATTTAAAGTGGAGAGACCAGTCAATAAGACATTATAAATGTTCACAATCCCTCCCATCCATTCATTCAATGAAGTATGCATTGGACACATGTTATGTACCAAGCTATGCCTTGGCAATGCATACAATAGTAACCAAGATATGCTTTCTCTCAGTGAGGAGACCAAAAAACAGGATTGCACTGGATCGTGGAGCCAGAGAGTTCTAAAATGTGGATACATTGGAAGAAGTGCTGAAATAGGTTTCACTTAAAATGGCCCCCTAACCTAGAACAGGGAAATCAAGCAAGGCTTCCTGGAGGAAGGGATGTCCAACCTGAGGCTTAAGGACAAAGAGGGGTTAGCGAGACCATTTAGATGAAAAAGCTTCCAAGCAGGGAGGCAACGGGTCCAAAGAAGGCAGATGGCATGGCTGCATTAAGTAGAGGCTTGGGCAAGGGAAGAATGGAAGGAAATAAGTGGCTTTTCAAATGAGAGAAGTAGCAAGACTTAATAAATGATGATGTGCTACAGGCACCATATCAAAGTGGGTTTTTCAATGCCAGTGTGGACTTGTGGCAACCTGATTGTGCAACAGTCAGCATCCATTGTTCAGAAAATGTCAGCTGTTCCGTGAGACCGGCTTTTGCATTGTCGTTTTTATTGTAAGCAGCCCACCTGGTTGTCAGTCATTTCTCTCTGAACTTGAACCAGAAAAACCAGTCAGGCAATGAGATTTCCAACATCTTTCCCCTCCCTCTTTAAGATGGAGCTATTTTCTTGTTCTTTGTACATTCTCTTTTTCTGGGTGTTCTTGGCTGTGCATAGATAGCAGCCTCTCTTCTGGCCTGTCCAACAGGTTTCCTGGTGCAGCTTTAAGAAAGCTATTGCGTTCATACCACCCCTTTTTCTCTCATCTGTCAGCAGGTAACTCGGTAAGAAGCAAGTGGCCTTTGTAACACTGCAGACCTGAGTGAAGCCCAGCCCTGTTACTAAGTCTCCTTGTGACCTCAATAGGTTAATGTTTCTAGACCTCAGCTTCCTCATCTGGGAATAATAATACCCATGGTATAAGGTGTGAATGATTAAAGTCCAATGAAGCTAATTCCCTAGGACAGTGGTCGGCAAACTCATTAGTCAACAGAGCCAAATATCAACAGTACAATGATTGAAATTTCTTTTGAGAGCCAAATTTTTTAAACTTAAACTTCTTCTAACACCATTCTTCAAAATAGACTCGCCCAGGCCGTGGTATTTTGTGGAAGAGCCACACTCAAGGGGCCAAAGAGCTGCATGTGGCTCGCGAGCCGCAGTTTGCCGACCACGGCCCTAGGATAGTGACTAACATATAGTATGTCTTCCCTAAATGTTATCCAGAGGTAGGAAAGCAGAATGGTCAAGAGCAAAGGCTCTCAAGGTACACTGTCCATGTTAGAAGGCTCTGCCAAAGGCTATTTGGGTTATTGTGGGCAGGTCACATAAGTTCCTAGTACCTCAATACTGGCATCTGTAAAATGGGGGTGGTGATAGTGACATCTACCTCATGGTTTCACTGTGAGAGTTAAATGACTTAATGCATGTAAAGTTCTTCATATAGAGAGTCAGGTGTGTGTGTGTGTGTGTGTGTGTGTGTGTGTGTGTGTGTGTGTGTGTGTGTAGGTGTTTGGGTGCATGCAGCTCTGTGTGTCTGTCTATATCCTTTATTAGTCGTGTTCATACTAACAATAATTATTATTTTTGTGTAGTCCTCAACCATATCTCTGAGAGTAGAGGAGGAGTGCTTGCCTACTTTGTAGGGTTGTTGCCAATAGTAGCTAATGAAGAGGTGCACATGGCTTAGTGCCAGGCACACAGTGGGCCCCCAACAATGTTTGTTGAGTGAATGAGAGCCAAGTGCTCTCTAAATGTTTCCTATAAATGTTTCATCTTAATGATCAGTGGGAGCTTCCATAGAGAAGGAATTGCCAAGGAAGTTCACGGGGTGGCAGCCGGAGCTCAGGCCCAGTGGCTTCAGATTATGTTGAACAAAACAGATTCAGATCGGTCTATTCGGTGCCATTGAAACTGTGCCAATGAGCAGCAAAATGTGCTTGCGTGTTGGGGTCGTGCCAGGATCCCAATTTAGAAATCAAAGCAAACCCTACCTATTTCCAGCACCCTCTCTTTCCCCTCGGTGGGCATTTCTTGCCTCTGAAAGAGCTTCTGGACGTTTCACCAACTCAGGCCCCAGATGTCTGAAAGACTTTTGCAGACAAGGTAATCAATCCATTTGGTGGCCAGATGCTGTCTGAAATCTTTTCTGCTACAGCACTGTGAGTTTCTAAGTTCATTAGAAACATAAATTAATTCAATCTAATCAACAGTGGGTGATGCAGAAGATTAAACAGTGAAAAACAAATACATTTCCAACTGGGTCAGATTAGACGCAGAGAAAAACAGCTCCACATTGGAGGCGAAAGTCAAGCTAACCTTCTCTGATAGTCTCAGAAACCTTCGCCGCATCTGAGGTCCCAGGTGAGGCTGTGCTCCTTTTCCCAAGCTAAGGCTGGCCTAGTGGGCTCACTGACGTTCGAAGAAGTAAATTATGTGTTTTTCTACAAAGGGTTCTGGAGTGGTCTTACTTGTTAGGCACTAGTGGGGGTGATCTCTCTCGTTTCTTTATCCTGAAGAGCCTCTGGCCATAGTTTCTGCAAAGGGCTACTCACTATGCATAAAGCAGTATCTCCCAGTGGCATTATGTAGGCAGAAATTTGGAAACAAAGTGAAGCACTCTTCTTTACTCCAAGCTAAAATGTTAGTACCTGAGTTCAGGGTGCTTGTCTATCAGTGCTGAAATCCTAGCACCTAGAACAGTGCCTGGCATATAGTTGGTGCTCAATAAACATCTGTTAAATGAATGAATTGTGAGTGAACTTCTTTTCTTCAGGTTTTTTGAGACTTTAATTTGCCCAGATGAGTCCCCAAGATGGGAGATCATGAACTAGCTATTTCCAAAAAGTGACTTTTTTACCTAAGGAACAGTAATCCTTAGATTATATTTAGAGAACTCAGCTCTAAAGTGTTGTTGTATAGATCCCCTATCCTTTGTCCCATATCCTCCACCCTCAGTCTAAATGGAACTGGAGGATTCGGGGTAAGTCGTGAATTTATGGGTTCAACTTTCGGGTGAGAGGCTATTCTCCAAGCCCGTGCCCGGCTCTGTGGAATGGATTCATTCTACACTTTCATTTGTCAGTGCAATCCAGTGGCCTGGGGCTGTGGGGATAAAGGGTTGTTTCCTTGCATGCTGCCTTGTACAGTCAGCAGTTTCTAGAGGATATCGGCAACAGTCAAGACCAACTGCTAACTCAGATGCCCCCAGAGGCCAAGTAATGCCAACAATGAAGCAGGGGGTAGAGGGAAGCCTCCTGAAGATGAATGGAGCTGACATTCAGCCACAAGGTTGGGGGTGCACTAGGAAGTGGGGGGATGGAGGTACATTCAAGATGTGTTCCCTTCTAAAGGGGCAGCCCCCCTCAAGCTAGGAGCGGGAGTGCCGGCCCCATGGTGCCCATCTTACTATTTTTCTAAAGAAACTGGAAATCTGGATTTTTTTATATGAAACTCACAACTTTTCAATGTTGGCAAGCTATTCAAAAAAATTGGGGAAATTGTGTGGGCTCACTGTGCAGTGCTAAGTAAAGCAACTCTGGGGTCAGATGTGACCAGCCACCGTAACGGTGTCCCTGGGCTGATTGGTCCTATGCAGTGGGGTTGTGAAGACTTGCTTCATGTCCTCTGGGATCCACGGGAGTAAAGCACTTGTAAAAATAACAAGTTACCATAGTTACTGAGTCTCCAATGTGCTAGGAAGCTCCTTACCTTCCTTATCATTTAATCTTCATAACTCCCCTCCAAAGTGGGACCAGTATTCTTATTTTACAGAGAAGGAAACTGAAGTTCAGAGAATTCAGCTAACTTATCCAAAGGCACATCAGTTAGAAATGACAGAGCTGAATGGCCTCTCTCTGACATCTAAAGGGATGTTGCTAACCATTCATTATATTACTTCCAGGGAAAGCATTATTCTAACACTTATGCAAAGCACTTAGAATGGTGCCTGACACACATAAGCCTGACACTAAACACATTTCCTCACTTAATCCTTGGTATAATATCCTCCCCATTTACAGATTAGATAAGTGATGGGGAGGAAAAGGTTAAGAAATATGCCTCGGATGAGCCAGCTAGTGAGTGGCGATGCTGGAATTTAAACTGTGATTGTTAGGAGACTGCTATTCACTACCTCCTAAAATTTCTTCTCAAAACCACACCCTAGGTCAGGCACATAGAAGGTGCTCAGCAAGTCTTTTTCAATTGACACTAAACCTCATTTTCAGCTGTGTACACTTTGGGGATCCT
Source organism: Eptesicus fuscus (assembly GCF_027574615.1). Lineage (NCBI taxonomy): Eukaryota > Metazoa > Chordata > Mammalia > Chiroptera > Vespertilionidae > Eptesicus > Eptesicus fuscus. The sequence goes on along the minus strand of NC_072478.1, from coordinate 84,575,786 downwards.
GAGCCTAAGGGTGTGGTTGGTACCTCTGGGTAGCTGCTATTTCAGCCGTTATTCCATGTGACTCACCGGCTCCTGTCACTCAAACAGCCTTCGCCGTGTCACTTTGCTAACTCCAGGCATGGAGAGCAGAGACCAACAGGCTCTGGATGCTGGCTCCACCACTAATGAACTGTCTAATCCAGAAATCCCTTTTCAGCGATCCGGCAATCCAATTCAAACTGTGCGTTGGACTGAAATAGTTCACTGGGTCAGACCTCTTGGCATAGAAAGATCTTCCCACCCAGTCTCTGGTGTTCTTTCTTCCTGAAAATTGAAAGGGTGGAGACTGGCTGAGACAAGGGCTTGAATTTAAGAATCAGAAGGGTGTGTGTACATTTTACAATGCATGCGTATTCATTATAGGATTAGCTCAGAACAGTTAAAAGAATAAGGCAGATTTCATTGGTTTTTAAATTTTCATTATCTCATACATCTGCTACACCCAGTTGACTGAAAACCAAATGTGTGTGTGTGCATGTGTGTGTGTATGTGTGTGTGTGAACAATATTAGAAAGAGGATATGAACCCAAGTGACGAGGCAACAACTATTAACAAAATTCTCAAAAACTAGACTTTCATTGAACATGGATTGTGTGTCTAGTATGTGTCAAACCTTTTGCTGTGAGCCAGGAATACTACAGTGAAAAAAATCAGCTATGATCCCTGCCCTGGTGAAATTTATAGTCGTATAGGGAAGTAGAAATTAACAATAAACACACACACACACATGTAATGATGGCTTTTGATAGATGCTTTAAAGGAGGAAAAGAATAGGTACTGTGGGGAGCAATGCAGAACGACTCCAGGAAGGCCTCCCTCAGGAAGTGCTGCTTACGCTAAAATGTGGAAAATGAATAGCTGTTAGCCAAGGGAAGGGGAACGGCGGGAGGGAGAGTAGTTTAGGCAAAGAGCGAGCAGCATGTTTGTTTTATGGACTCCAAAGTCAGAAAAGGCCTGGCCTGTATGAGATCTTTAAGGCAGCTGGTGGGTGAGAATGTAGGGAAGGGGGGTCAGGGACATGATTTAAGATGAGGTTTGAGAGGTAGGAAAAGGCCAGTTCACAGCATTTCCTTAGTAATAAATTACTGAAAGGTTGTATTAGCCCCAAACTTCCTCAAAACAGCTACTGGTACATGTTACTGTGAAGAAGAGTTCGTGTATGTGAGATTGTGCCTATACTGTTAGTGTTTAAAGGTTTTATTCCTTCTGTTGCCTGATAAAATGTTGACATTTCATTCTTCCCATGGACTTTGCAGGAAACAATCAATGCATCGCAATCAAAGCTAAGAGCCTGCTATGGTGTGGGTTGGAGAAAGAGGAATGTTCCTACTGCAGTTAATTCAGGGTGGGGTAGAAGTGGCTTTACAGTTGTTTGTATGGAAAATAATACAATAATCTATATATATATAAAAGCCTAAGCAACCATTACAACTGAATGACCAGAACGACTGGTGACCAGTTGCTATGACGCACACTGACCACCAGGGGACAGATGCTCAACGCAGGAGCTGCACCCTGGTGGTCAGTGTGCTCCCACATCCAACCTCCCACGGCCTTGGATGTCCCTTCCCGCCCCCCCCCCACCCCCGCAAGCTGACCAGCCCCAGTCGACCCCAGTCGGGACTGGTCGAGACTCCCTGATTGGGCCCTGATCACCAGCCAGGCTGAGGGACCCCATCTGTGCACGAATTCGTGCACCGGGCCTCTAGATAATAGATAATAAAACAAGTATAAACTCTGTGTTTCAGGTCCTCACAACTGTAAACCTGCTTTTGCACCCCCCTCCCCCCATAGTCATTGGCTTTTGTGTGCCCTGAGCTTTTGTATACTCTTCAAAAGTAATAACTTAGGTTGTTGGAATCAGTGCTTAAAATGTCCCCAAAAGTAGAGTCCTTAGAGAAGTAGGAATATGACCCTGTTCCCACCCCGCACCCATGTGCTTTGTGCAGAGGAAATGCTTCTGAAATTGGCCTTGGTACTTAATTCCTCAAATACTGGTTTTATTTCAGAGATCTCCCAGGCTGTGAGCCTATATAGTAATGAACTACTTTAAAAAATAAGCTGGAGGCAAAAATGGAGCATTTATAACTTTAAGTTTAGAAGAGAGCTGTCATGTATTACATAGGCCAACACTCAGCTGTCCCATGAGAATCCTAAATCTCCAAGTGTGGACCATTTATGTCATGCTTGCTCCGCACAGAATGAGATCCTAGATACAGATAAACATGCGTTCTATTAAAGAAATAAATATAATTCTGTCTTCAGGGAACTTATAATCTAGTTAAGGAGACAATACACATATACTATATTCAAGCCGTCTATCAATATTTGTACCATAATCCAATATAAATGAGTCATTCCCCATAAGAAGATGCCAACTCGGTGAGTGAAGTTTCACATGGAAACTGTCCTTACTTGGTTTCTAAAAGATATTAATTTCCAACTAAATTTCCCCTTGGAAGGGAGGGGAAAGAGGATAAATACTATGAGAACAAATTCCAGGGTGATGAATTCATTGGTAAAGTCAAAGATGAGTAGAATAGGAACTCTGCCCTTAAGGAATTCATTTCAGTAAGGAAAATAGAGCAAGTACACACATGAAGAGAAAATGTCATGGGTAGCAGGTAAAAAGTATAAAGTGTAGGAGTTGTAAGGAGGGAGAGATGTTTTTCAATCAGGGGAGCTCATGGAAAGCTTGGTCCTGACCTTGAAGTTTTCCTGCATTCCTTTTTTTTTTTCATTCAGCCATCCAACAGGAATGTAGGAATTTTTTTTAAATATATTTTATTGATTTTTTTACAGAGAGGAAGGGAGAAGGATAGAGAGTTAGAAACATCAATCAGCTGCCTCCTGCACACCCCCTACTGGGGATGTGCCCGCAACCAAAGTACATGCCCTTGACCGGAATCGAACCTGGGACCCTTCAGTCTGCAGGCCGACGCTCTATCCACTGAGCCAAACCGGTTAGGGCAGGAATGTAGGAATTTTGTGCAGACCTCTTAAGTGCCCATCCCTATGCGAGGTCCCCAGACTAAAACAGTAAAGACTTTGCCCTCAAGGAGCATGCTCTCTAGGAGGAGGAGAGGTCCGCACACATACGTAATGGACAGAAAGTCTTAGGGAAATTAAATGGCATGGAAGGAGGTCAGCAAAGACCATGTCTGCTTAGGAAGTCCAAAGAGTTCAACTTGGCTCAAGTGTCAGGTGTGTGGTAAGGCGTACAGAAGATAGGATGGAAAGTTACGATTGAGCCCAGATCCCCTCTGCCATGATAAGAAATAAAGCTTGTAACTATGTGTGAAAGATTCAGAAAGGATCGGGAAAAAATAGGAATGACAGACAAAAGAGCGTGGGAACAAGAGATAATAGGAGGCAGAAGAAAAAGAAATGAGACTCAACAGAGACAGGTCCAGAACATGGGCTTTGAAATTAGAGTTGGGTTCCAATCCCAGCTGCACGATTAGCGTCCCAAACTCGGGCAAGTTCTTTAACTTCTCAGAGCCACCATTTCTTCATCTGAAAAACAGGGGAAGATACTGAAAGCATGGATTTGGATCATTGAATGACATAATCGAAAACACAAAGCACAGATCCTGGCCAAAGTAGGAGTTCAATGAATGAAGACGATAATGTGGATTTAGGGAGAGAGTGTATGTAAAGGGCCTCGTACTGCACTTGGCATGCCTAGGCCAACTCAATGACTAGTGGTCTCAAAGAAAAGTTGTGTTTTTCTGTTGATCCAAGATCCAGCATAGTGTTCAGTGGTTAGTAGGAGCTCAAAAATATTTGCCCAGTAATGGATATACAAGTGTCTCATTAAGGGGAGTCATCTGGGCCAGAGATTTGAACATAGCAGTCATTAGCATATTGATGGTACCTAAAGCCAGGAGGCTTGCATTACAGAAATGTTCCTGAAGTGTGTGTAAATTATTTGCTTTTGCAAATTGCCCATTTTAAAGGCAGTTGGGGAACTTGTCATTTTCAAGGCTGTTGTGAATCATTTTGTAAAGAAAATTACATTTTATTTTCTCTTCTGAGTAAATCTCTTGATCCTGTGTTAGAATGACTTCATGTCGAGCGCAGTTATATCAGGTGAATAAAGTCATGATTAAATCACACACAAAAAGAAAAAGAAAAATTGTGCTTTTCTAAACTGCAGTCCTGGTGTTTTTCTGAGACTGAAATATCTTGAGGCCACGTTAACAGTTAATTTCATGTGTCTTCTGCAACACAATTTCAATCCTCTCCCTGTAGCTACACTTGAACAAAGGAATGTGCAGCTAGAAGACTTTTCCATTAAAGACTGACTTCTTGGATGGGAGGTCTACAAATCACTTGGAAAGTTCCTGGCACCATCACCTGGGTCTGGCCACTTGCAAAGTGTCTATAAATCTTCCACGGGGTGGGATGACAGTGGGGGTATCTTTTTCCCCTCTGACAGACTTGTTTCTTTGTATAATAATAATAGGAGTGGTGGTGAAAGTTACCCAAGAAAGGCCATAAGGAGGTCAGGCTACCCACTGGGAAATAATCTTGTAGTTTACTCATCATTTCTAAAATGTAAACAGGTGAGCAGCCTTCTGCCTGGTAAGCAGATAGGAGGTCATGAACCTTGACCTCGGGGCAGAGGGATAGAGTACTTGCTGCTCTCGGCTTCAAAAGAAAAAGAAGAAGGGAAGGAGGAAAGGATGGCAAAAAGGGAGAGAGGGGAAGGGAAGGAAGAAGGAAAAAGAGGGAAAGGGGGGAGAGAAGAGGGAAGAAGAAAAATAAAGAAAACCACATGGATCTCTGAAATACTGAATTATGGGAGAAACTCTTACTAGATAATTTGAAAATTCTGTGAAGATATGGTTAGAAAAAAAATAGCATTTTTCTTCCTAGCTATCTTTTGGCTGAGGGTAGGAATTGAATTTGTACAGATTTCATTTCAGCTATTAATGGTGGATCCGTCCTGGTTACTGGTTTATTTATCCATACATGTATTTGCTTCTTTATTCATTTACTCATTCACTCATTCCTTCATTCATTCAGCACTTCCACCCTCTTTCTTCTTCACTTGTTTATTAGCATATCCTTGACATCCAGTCCTAAGACATGCACATAATAGGTGTCCACTAAAGAGATTCCTGGAATTGCTGGCCCATTTGCTTAAAATACATTTTGGATTGTCTCCTTGCCACTTCCATGCCCACTCCCAAATAGCACCATATTCCAGGACCCTCTCATCACCAGCCCATCTGCTCTTTCCTTTCCCTATGATTCATAGGACCCTTAACTCCTTGCCAATGCTATAAAGTCTTTTTAGGGTCAATCTATCTGGTTCTAAAGTCATGAATACTCTTCCAAAGAAGAACTTGCCCTTGCCTCACATCCCTTAAAAAATCTTTTTTATATTCAACCAGCATAAATATTTTGTTCTCTGGTACTTTGTTTAAGGTAACCAGCCTGTCTGTGTTGGTCCACTTGGTGTGGGATCTCTCTGGCTCTCATCCAGTGATCCACTAAAGAAAAAAAAAATCATGATGCATCTGTTACACATTCAGACACTCAGGCACTGAACGTTCAATGATGAATACGTTTTGTATGGAATTTACAATTTAAAGGCTGAGCTAGGCATGTAAACTGATTCCGTTACCTTTGGGATAAGTGCTAACGGTAAGTGGTGATAGCGGTGATGACGGAGACGTGTGCGGGCAGTGAGGCTGCATCATAATGGGATTGTCTGGATTTGGGGGGGAGTCACACAGTGCTTCCCTAAGGAAGTGATATTAGAACCCACCCACAGACGTGGGGAATTTTAGCTTCCACAGTGCAGATGCCATGCCTTACTGACTTCAGAGCATCTGGCACCACAGAATTTTTTACCAAAGGCGTGCCAATCAGACTCCAGGTTAAGTGTGCCTGGGTGGTAGACTACCTGCCCTGGAGCGCCTATTCCCCTGCAGATGTGATGAGATTGCCCACTTGGACCCGGAGTCCCACTGACTGTGGGGTCAGCGGTAGATGCCCCATGTTGTGTAGATAATAGATCTGAATGACTGGCAGCGTTTGCATTGCCCGAGCAGTTAATTACTCCTCTGCTTTCTGAAAGAGTGGGTGACAGATGGTAGACACCTTGACAGCAGATTCTACCGTAAGCCACACAGGCTTGGGGTTTGTAGGCAAGTCTGGACTGCAACCAATTTCCCACTGGATTTTTTCCTACCTAGACAATTTATAATTTTTAAAACTTTGCCCTTTAGGCGAGTTTTGTTCCAACTGCAGGAAAATTCTCTCTCCTCAGCTTCTATGTTGCAGAAACATGTTTTGAATGAAAGGAAATCTCCATCAACTCACATGGCCCGGGTTGTCTCAACCCTGCTTAGTGCTGGGCATTCGGTCAGCGTGGGGAAGCTGTGTGCATTTTAATGGAAACAGCATGGCATTCATTACTCACCTGCTTCCTACCATCTGGATTTTCACAGCTCAGCAAGCATGGTGGGCTTCCTGCACATTAGCAGGGAGAACGTGGCTCCTAAGGAGGGCATGACTGGGTCCCTTTGAAGTCATAATTGTATGATGGACGCCATGATTAATTGGGGTGAGGGGTTGGTATGCTGTCCCAATGAGCTGCTTTCATATTTGAATGATCAAAAAGTAATGTACCGTTTTCACACAAGGATAGGGAGATAAACAAGCCAGCTCAATACCTGTACTGGGAACCAAACAAGTGCAAAGAAAAACTGGTTTTGTGGTAAAGTGAAATGAAAATGTGCATTGTGAGAGTTTGCGGGTGGAAATTCCAATTCAGCATGCATTAATAACCTGGTCTTGTGCAAAGAGCTAAGAGGAAAACAAAGATAGAAATACATGCCTCTTAGTTTGCATTTGATGCAAATAACAAAAACCCTGTGGTTTAGCAGTGGCTTAAACCACAGGATATTATATAACAAGTCCATGCATAGGCTATCTCTAAGGTAGGTTTTTGTAGTTCAGTGCTATTATCAAAGACATTGCCCTATTTTTCCATGTCATACTCAGCCTCTTGGCTTTGTTAAGTCTTTAGTCTTATCACCCCCTGGTTACATGATGGCTGCCACAGCTTCACATATCGAGTCCACATGTAGCCACATACAAAGGGAGGAAGCAAGAAGTACTCAGTGCCACCAAAAGGTGTCCCATTACTTGCTTCCTTCCTTTTATTCAGGGAAGGAAAATTTTTCCTGGAAGTTCTGCCTCCTTGTCCCTCAGAAGATGTTCCTACATGCCTCGTTGACCAGATCTGGGTCACTTGGCCACCAGTAGCCACAGGGGATGCTGGGCAGGAAGTGTCTGCATTTTTCAGCTCCTACAGCAGGAGGCAGGCAAGGACAACAGGCACTGGCTAGAGTAGCCCACCAAGAGTGTCTGCCACAATACACTGCCTGCCCTTAATGAGCTTGGTCAGCAGAAGCAGACTGACATTTAAACAGAGCCCATTTTCTAGCACTTGCTTGTGGTTAAATAGGAAGCAGCAGTTGTGATAAGATCTAGGGAACTGGGGCTGTTGGACCCCTCTGCCTGCCTTCTTTCATACAAGAGGAACCAGCACCAGGTTCAAGTTTAAACCAGTATGCAAAGAATTAATTGTATTCAAATGAAAAGAGAAGAATTCAGTATCTAAATACCAGACACTAGTTGGATGACAAAGGAATAAGTCTGGATCAGAAAGTGTATTACTCACAGAAGGTCAGGAGAGCAAGCAGGTAGCATGTGTGCTGCCTATGTCGATGCCTGTGGTAGACATGATTAATTGATCACAACACTCTTCCACCAAGCCTGCCTCTGACCTCAGAACTCTTCTCAATAGGCAGCTTCTTCCCGTAGATCAAAATTGGTAAGCCAGATTAGATCTATTTGTTATCACTACTCAGAACTTTATATTTACCACTCCTGTCACTAGGACCAAGCTAAAGGAATATGAGAAATAGGATCAACTTAAGGTAATGCTACTGAACCAAGGACTCAAACGTAGCCTCATTGAAGGACAAAGGGCAAAGATCAAAGGGCAGAACACCTCAAGCTTGTGGTGCAAGTTGATAAAGATAGATTGATGAATTGAGCTCCCCATCCCTCTAAAACCAGAATGGTGATGATATGTAAGCAATAAGATTAAAAAATAAAATCTTTGCTCAGTCGGCGTGGCTCAGTAATTGAGTGTCTATGAACCAGAAGGTCATGGTTTTGATTCCCAGTCAGGGAACATGCCTGGGTTGTGGGCTCAATATCCAGTTGGGGGCATGCAGGAGACAGCTGATCAATGATTCCCTCTAATTATTGATGTTTCTATATCTCTCTTCCTCTCTGAAATCAATAAAAATATATATTTTTAAAAAATAATAAAATCTTTGAGTCGTGAGAAAATGACCATTGGCTCCAGATTGAGTTGAGTCATATCTGTAAAGACCAGTAGTATTTAGGCTCTGTATTTGCATAGCATTTTTAACTTTTGGAAGCTCTCTATACCTGTCAGCTCATTTTATTTTTATAATTTTATCTCATTTGAAAAATTATTCCCTAAAAGGGGCACTGGGAAGGCACATTTTCGGGGTGGTGAAGCTGCTCTGGATCATGATGGTGGTGGTGGACACACCTCTCTGTGCATTTGTCCAAACCCATATAAGTTTTGCCACATGGGAATTAAAAAAGTAATTTTTTAAAAGTTTAAAAAGTCACTGCGATAAATTCCAAAATCTCTTATTCAATTTGAAAACCAATTAAATTTGTTCTCAAGTAAAAATTATGCATGTATTTATGGTAATGCTAAAAATTAGAAAATACTGAAAATTTTGACAAAAACAACTATAAGAAAATATATCAACCATCCACATTCTACACCAAAGCATTATCATTTTGAACTCTCCCTGACAGATCTTTTTCCTATGAACTTTTGTGGATTTACAGGAGTTAACTGTTAAGTCCAGGAGAGTCAGATTGTGAGTGAAATTGCATTTTATATTTTAAGCATCTAATTGGTATTGATGGAAGTTTTAGTATTACTTTACCAGTTAAAAAAAAGAGATATATTTTGAAATGAAAATACTTTAACAAAATTGTAAGAATCTTACACTTTATTGGCTGATTCTTTTTTTAATTTTATAATATACTAGAGGCCCAGTGCACAAATTCCTGCATGGATGGGGTCCCTCGGGGTGGCCTTCAGAGAGCAGGCCCAAGCTTGCACCCTCAAGTTCACATCCCTGTAGCCCTGCCTGGCATCCCGCATTGGCCTGGCACTGCCCCTTCACCTGCTCCACCATCCTGCTGCGGTCCCGCTCTTGGCAGGGCCCATTGGGGCCAGCAGCACCTCCACTTCTGCCCACTGCCAGTGCCGCGCTGCTGATGCCCCCCCCATGTTCTGCACCACCCCCTGGTGGTCAGTGCACGTCATAGCGAGTGGTTGAATGACTGCTGAGGGGACAATTTGCATATTAGGCTTTTATTATATAGGATTAACATCAACAAGGCCCTTTTGGCACAATCCCTGTAGCAGTACTTGAGCATATCTTGCTTGGCCATAATCAGACTTTTTCCTCCTATTTTGGTAGAAAATAGCTCCAACACACTATTTCAGTTATAAAAACTTATCAGGAAAAAAAAAAAAAAACCCTATCTAAGAAAATGGATGCTGACTTTGGACTGTGAACCAGAACTCAGAAAGGAGTCCACAGTTTTCTGTGCATGAAAGGAGTATTTTTAATTCCCCCTGGAAAGCCTAAAAATCCACAAAGTCACTGCCAATCTAGCTAGAAAGCCCCTGTGTAGGGATGATAAAGGGCAGACATGCTACCTCCGTCACGGCAGGACCCATTGCCAAATAATCACGGCCTTTCAGGCTGGAAGGGACCTTCCGAATCCTTCTCAACACAAACTTTCTGGCAACTAACCCCATTTCACCATTGCCATCCTCTGTGACACCTGTCTTCCATCCTTGCTGATGTCCTTGCCCTCGCTAAAGAAACAGAAAACTCTCCCCAGAGTTGACCTGACCATCAGGAAGAAAGCCAAATATTGAGTAGGTAGAATCAGTCGGCTGACACAAGTAGGGTCAAAGACTTTATAATATTATCAACCAAATTATCAACCAGATGAAAGGTAAAATATTTAATGGGTTCTGAAGGCTACATTGCATTACCCTCTCATTTCAATTCCTGTGTCTATGATTGATGGTGAGAAGGCCAGTTCTAGTGACCTGGTCAGTAAGATTTTGTCCCATCAAAGGATTTGGGTTTAGGTCCTCTCTCATTTTAAACTATGTCATCATTTGGTCAAAACAGTCAACCTGCTGTTTGAATTGTACATTGCCCATTAATCCCGGGGCCTGCCTCAGACTCCAGCCTAGCACAGTACTATGGGCAACTAGGCCATAGACTAGGGGATCCCTCCTCCCCCTGTCTCCCCATCACATTAATATACTAGTAATAGCCAAGTCAATTTATATTATTCAGGTACATGGAGACTATATGTATGGAATTACCAATCTTGGACCTTTGTGGAATGCTGAGAATGATTTTTTTTTTTAAGAAAAAGTTGGTCTTAGCAGTGCTCATTGAACCTGAAATGGGGTTACCAGGCCACCATCTTGTGGAAATTAAATCAACACAAATAGATGTAGAGCGGGGCAAACATCATACTTCCTTTAAAAATCACTTGCTACACTTGACCTCTGTAACTGCTTTTGGCTTCTGTTCTCTGTTTTTAGTAAAAAATGTGCACTTGATCTACATGTCTACAGAACAGATGAAAAATGTTTTGTTTATAGTTGGGTTTTTTTGCTCAACAGTGTGAAAGACTGGGCACTGAATAAAATTGTGTCATATGAACTGGTCATTTAAAAACAAAATCATGTTGAACTTGATGAGTTGATTTCTGTTGACCATGATTTCAGATGAAGTGTAAGTCCACTAGTTTGTTCTTCTCTCCACATCCTATTTCTATAAAATTGTTTTGCCTTGAGCAGCCCAAGTTTTCCGATTTTAACTGCTCTACCAAAGAGCATGATGCAAACACAGGAGAATTTGTATCAGAAGTTCCAGTATCTTGAAACTGGAATGTGGATGATTCATGAGTTTTGCACCAATTATTAAACAGTCATAGATGAAGATACACAGCGATGGATGGGGCAGTAACGTATTCTGGTTACACCTAATGGCTTAGCAGTGATAAATGAGTCAGGAAACCAGAAGTTCAAAACAGGCATCAACTCGAGCTGCAATGGCAAAGGCTCTGAAATGAGTTAGACAGTTGCTAAATATAAACAACCCACTATATAGACCAACAGGCTGGCAGGATTAAAATAAAGGTGAGGACTTAGCAAGAGGACTAAGGAATTTCAGAATCCTGCTGTACCAATCACCCTTTCCCTTAAAAGATTCTTGAGGGCAGCATAACACAAATAATGATAACACTTGGAAAAAGGGAGACATTTTTATAGCTGGAACCATGCCTGATGGCCCATAAATACTGTCTTGGATCACTCGGCTTAGACTTGAGCCTGAATCTCAGTGTGTGTGTGTGTGTGTGTGTGTGTGTGTGTGTGTGTGTGTGTGTGTGGTGTTTCTTTCCCCTATGCCTGGCTATTCCAAATCCCCATACCTGGCCTCTGTGTTATGTTCTGATTGGGTCATAGACTCCATTGCACCATGTTGTCTGGACACATGCTCTCTAGTAGGCATTGCTCCTTTTATCTTTCTCCTTCCATGATACACATTTTTGTACGTTATAAATATTCTATGTGCATGTCTATGGTTCCTCATGGTTTAAAAAGTGCTATAGTATCCGGCCGGCCGGTGTGGTTCAGTGGTTGAGTGTCAACCTATGAACTAGGAGGTCACGGTTCCATTCTGGATCAGGGCACATGCCCAGGTTTTGGTCTCAATCCCCAGTGGGGGGCATGCAGGAGGCAGCCAATCAATGATTCTCTCTCATCATTAAGGTTTCTATCTCTCTTTCCTCTCAGAAATCAATAAAAATGCGTATTTTTTTAAAAGTACTATAGCTTCCAAGCAATAATTGCCTTTAAGAATTGGGACGATGCCTTAACCTAAAGGTATTACTCTCATGGTAGGGGCTGTTGGTGTCATGGTAGTTGGGGCCCAGTGGTCTTTCCTAACAATTTTTTAAAAATCTATTTTTATTTATTTTTTTCAGAGAGGAAGGGAGAGGGAGTGAGAAATAGAAACATCAATGATGAGAGAGGATCATTGATTGGCTGCCTCCTGCATGCCCCATAGGGATCAAGCCCCCAATCTGGGCATGTGCCCTTGACTGGCATTGAACCTGGGACTCTTCGGTCCACAGGCAGACACTCTATCCACTGAGCCAAACCAGCTAGGGCTTTCCTAACAATTTGTAAATAATATGGATAGCATGCACATGGGAAAGAACATTTTAGCAAATACAAAAACAATGCATTTTTTTCTAAAGGCTGAGGGAATAGTGAGTAAAAATAGATGCACCAGGCAGAATTTATTTGTAGAAGCTTGAGTGCAGGAAAGCAGACGATTATTTTTGAAGATGGTGATAGAAACACCATGGAGTGGGGTGGAGTGGTGCACATTTTAGTTGAAGTGACTTGGAGGGCCGGGACCTTGAAGCTTGTGTCCTCCATGGAGCCTGGAAGAATGCTCTATGCATCCTGTGCAGTGATGAGTAGTTTAAATAAATGAACAGACGCATGCCTGAGAATTATTGATTTTAAAAAAATATCCTACCTTGTTTTGACCTGTGTGGATCTTAAAGGGAGAAGAAGGACATTTTCACAGAGAGCCTGGGCAAAAAGGCAATGTATACGGCAGCCGAGAAGGAGAGTTTTGTTTCCCTTGGAGTGACGTTTTCTTGGAAACGGAGCCAGGGGCTGACCTTGGGAAAAGCTGCTTGACTCTTCTGATACCCAGCTTCCCAACGGGAAAAGCCCACCCTTTAGTCCTCAGTGCGTGGACCCTGACACCCACCCAGAACTCCGTGTTAACATTGCTGGGAGAGGAAGGATGTGAACTGACCATAAGCAGCATCTTGGCCCTAACGACAGGAGTGGGGCGCTGTTAACCCCCAGGCCTGGTCCCCCCCCCCCCACCCTCTCGTTATTCCCCACTACCCCTTTCTCTGGAAGGCGTTTGTTCTTCAGCAGTTTGAGGGCTCTGACTCACTCCTGAGTACCCCACAGAAGCCTGAAAGAAAAAAGAAATGGCCTCGTCTTCATTAGGTTCCACCCAAGTCAGGAGTCTCTGTGAATAACCCCACTGCTAACCACTCATTGAACAGCCAGTAGCAGTACCGAAGCAGTGTGTCCTAGCACTCGAGTGCTTTCCGGAGGCAGTGCAAACACTAAGCAGCCGCCTTCCCTCCTCTGTACGTGAGCGTGCTTTGCTAAGATGCACCAACAGTGACAAAGAAACGTGGGCAAATAATTCACCTGAGGTGGTTGGCTCCCCAGCCCTGCTGAGCTTTCTTCCTCCTCAGTGGGCACTTGTTAGAGAAATGGGCCTTCTAAGCTTGCATTAGGAACTGGATAAGCACTCGCTTATTTCATGTTTCCTTGAGGTAGCATTCCTTTGGAGGGCTCTTCCTGAGGCAACGGACTAGATTTCTGGTTGAGATCATCAGTAAGGAATGGGGTGGTCTTTTCTGAAGGAAGACTATAGGCCAGGCGTCACAAGCTGGTGACTCACACACCATATTCAGCCCACAGACAAGATTACATACTTTTAGTGTCCTGGTGTTGGAAAAAAAAAAAAAAGAATTAGTTGCCCACACATAAAATTTAAGAGATGTTGCATAAAAATCTTGATTTCCAACTTCTTTGAAAAAGATCAGAATATCTGCCAATGCTTGCAATGGTTCATGGCCACAACTGGCTTAAGCCAAGCAGCCACTTGTCCCCTTAGAGAGGACACTAGCTTTCTGCTTCACCTGGTTTTCTTCACTCCATTTTACCTAGTGCAGTGGTCGGCAAACTCATTAGTCAACAGAGCCAAATATCAACAGTACAACGATTGAAATTTCTTTTGAGAGCCAAATTTTTTAAACTTAAACTTCTTCTAACGCCACTTCTTTGAAATAGACTCGCCCAGGCCATGGTATTTTGTGGAAGAGCCGCACTCAAGGGGCCAAAGAGCCGCATGTGGCTCTCGGGCCATGGTTTGCCGACCACTGAGTGCTCCTGTGGAGCTTTGAATTTGCTGTCCTGGGGTCAGTCACCTAAGAGGCCCAAACAAGAAATCATGAATTGCCCTGGCCAGGTGGTTCAGTTAGTTGGAGTGTCCCATACACCAAAAGGTTACGGGTTCAGTCCCAGGTCAGGTCATATACAGGAAGCAACCCATCAATGTTTCTCTCTCCCCCTTCCTCTTTCTCTACAATCAATAAAAAACATATCCTCGGGTGAGGATTTTTTTAAAAAAAGCAATCATGAATTGCTCTTTGAAATGTGCCTAGCTTTGAAAGTGACTATGGTTTGTGCCTTATTCTTTTTCCTTCTATGCAAAGAATGACCATTAAGAGCATTGCCCTATGTGGAACAGGACAGTTATATGCAAAGTGGAGAATTGTACACTACTTACCTGAATAAATCAGGCATACCAAGAAAATCCTGAAACGATGATATTAAAGTAAGAGTTGAGATGTGAATTATTCAGGGGCAATTGCCTTCGTTTTCCAGCTCACTGTTTCCCCTCTGCTTTTCTCACATGGACATAATCTTCAGAATGTTCTTCTGTCAAAGGCCATAGTCATAATTCCCCTCCCCCCACCTTTTTTTTAGAACTTACTTGAACTCTCAGGAGCAATTGTTGAAGCCCTGCAAGGGAATAATTTCACAAGAATTAACCTCTGACATTTTTCTAAAAATAGCCCTAATAAATCCAATCATAGGTAATTTACCTGTCCGTATTCCTCCGGGGGTAACCGGAATTGAAGAAAGACTTGGCAGGCTGGCATTCGCTCAGCAATTATCTGTGATCTGAGTTCCTGGCGCCTGTGTATTTTCTCTGTTGGGAAACAGGACAAATTGCCCTCTCCCCTCTGACTCATGACCGTTTCCCCAGCACCCTTCTCCTGGGGCTGGGAGAAGGCATGCTCTTCCAGAAAGGAGTGTTGGGCTCACCAAAAAAGAGGTGCCATGGGGTCAAGCTGGAGCATTTGTGGGGTCCTTCCTTGAGTTTCCAACTTGCAGAGGTTGCCAATGCTTTTCCCTGTCAGGCATCCCCAGCCCTCGTTTGCATAGCCACCACGGAAACCTGTTTGGGGAAGGGCCTGGGTACAGAAGAAAGGGAAATGCAAAGAGGCCGCGAGTGGGTGCAGGCTCCATGGCTGGTAGAAACTGTCGAAGAAGATGGCCATTCCCATGGGCCTTAGAGAAACTCATTTTCTCTTGCCCGACATAAAAGGGTCTGAACGTGCTTTTGCTCTTGCCAGATGTTCCAGGAGACCACAGCGCAGTGTGGGCATCTAGGAAATTGACTTTCCCCAGAGCCACTTCTCCCGGCTCTTAAAATACGGAACATAAAACCTTGTAAATTCCACTGCAGAGACAAAGCCCCGAGCCCTTAAATGCACAGAAAAGTATGTCTATTATCTGTCGTTTCAAAGCAAGTGTGCAGTTACTTAAATTGCCTTTGTCTTCTTCTTTTCAGCTGACATTATCTCTACGGTAGAATTCAACCACACGGGAGAATTACTAGCGACAGGGGACAAGGGGGGTCGGGTTGTAATATTTCAACGAGAGCAGGAGGTAAGTGGCAAGTGAACGCAAAATGCCCCTTTCCTTCCCTTTTTTTTAGAGGAGGCCTCCTACCGTTCCTTAATCCTCACGTGTCCCCCCTTCACCTTGCTGCTTTGCTCGCCAACTAAAAACTGCCAAAAAGTCATTAACATCAACAGTTCCACCTTCTGGCTCATAAAAGTACCTGAAAATAGAGCCTTTCCTGGGCATGGCCTTATCTTTTCACGTTCTCATGTCTCATCTGACCTGCAAAATGCCACGGGTGCTCTTTGAGCATAACTCCTCCTTTCGGAGTGAAATTCATCCTGGAGTGATTCCAGTGAAGCCCCTCCTCCTCTCAGGTGCTCTTACAGAACATGCAGGAGGAAGAAAAAAAAAACGGTTCTTTGTCCACAGATGTGAAAGGGACAGCTTGGGTCAGTGGAGAAGAAAATGATCGCTCACCCCACCAAAGAGAGTGCAATCCCACAAAATGACATCTGAGCGATGCACAGGGCACACATTTTACTGTCGGTGACTCGAAGGTCCCTGGAGCTGAGTGCTGTGTGCTTTCTGAGCAGGAGTTTTAATTGCCACTGAGTCTCAGAAAGCCCTTTTTTTTTTCCTGGGACTTGGGTTCCACCAGGAATTGTTTCTCTTTTTCATATAAATTGAGTTTCGGGGTGTCTGCTTCTGTGTTGTCAGAATGGAAGCATGGCCCGATGTGATTTCCTTGGCGTCCCCCGGCGTGGGCCTGGGGCTTCCAGCAGGCCAGCCTGTGCGCTAGTAACTCTCCCATCTGCTGCCGTCTGCCTCCGACACTCGCCCAGCACAGCGTGGGGAGGCCAAGTGCAGGAGGAAGGGTTCACCGGAGACTTCCCTAGCAATTGAATGCCTGCTTTGTGCCTCAAAGCCATTTCTGTTCCACCTCCCCTCAAAAAAGGAAAGCCTCATTTAGAGGTGATGTAGTTGGTAATTGCACATTATTTGCAATTAATTTCTATAAGGGCATCCTAACCCCTCGGGGTTCCTTAGCGATGCAAGCGTTCAGCATTAAGTCAGGCACCCAGCCTGTTCCCCTGATCCTGGAAACGGGGAAATGTGCTTGGCAAGTAGGAACTAATAACTCGTCGTGACCTGGAATTTTTCCTGCTTTTCCGGAGCTGCCGAGTGCTAATTGGTCTGGCACATACGGCACACACTTGCCAGTCTGATTTGGATGGTACCAAATCAGCACTCGGCTAACTGTATTGTTAAGGCGGGCTGGCTCCTCTGCAGCAGGCAGGCTAGTAACAAGGATGTCAGTCAGTGTGGCCAGTCCTCTTCAAGCTGATTTTCAAACTTCTTCAATTTAAAAAAAAAAATCCCATTAGGTTCATGGTGATGATAAAGAGGAACCGGAGAAGCTATTTAGCATAAATTACCCAGGGCAGCGTGTTGCCAGGAATATTCCAAACCACGTTTTCCCTTTGCTATTTATAGGTTTCACCTATTTTAATTTACTGAAATATGTGGGAAGCCCGATTCATTAGTAGAATGAAGGGGGACACGTTTTCCAAAGAAGAGTGATTTCGTTCAATAAAAAAAATAAATGTCCGGTATAATAACATGCAAGGTAAGTGTTGAGCTTTGTGGCGAGGCGTGGGGTTGAAATGGGCACTAAGCCTCGGAAACAAAGCCACGGGACAACACCGAGGGTCAGGTGTGTTTTCTGTGTCTGTGAGTGACTTCTCAAGAGGCGCAGTCCTGGAGGGCTTGCTGTAGGAAGGGACCTCAGTGCCCTCACAAATACATGGAACACCTGGGTGTCAGCACCAGTGGAGATTTTGGTTTGGATATTCAGTAGCTATCCAGAAATCTAGTTATTGTTGTTTTTAATTGAGCCTTTATTAAGAGTCAAGCTTTTGTGACAAATGTCTATAAAGACCTGGATTGGAATTTTTGAACACAGTTTTCCAAAGCCTGACTCTTAAAACTCTTGGTAGTCACATTCCAAAATGCGTGAAATTCAACCTCCCCTCCCTCTTTTCCTTTCTGCTCTTTCTTTGTTTCACGCCCTCTTTTTCCTTCTCTCCACCTTTCTTCTTTCTGTTGCCCCTTTCTGCAGACCCTTTCCCTGGTGTTTCATTCTCTAGCCATTTATTTAGCTCCTGCTGTTTGCCCGTTGCAGAATCAGAGCTAGGAGGAAGCCAAGGGTGACGTCTCATCACCTCCCAGTGATGCAGGTGGCATCCCTGTGCTCCTGTCTGTTTTGTTTCCCATGTTAGAAAAAAAAAGGGGTGGGGAGGGATCTGATGCCCAAATCTGCTACTTAGAAGTCCTGTGACCTTGGAGGATATCTCTGAGCCTCCTTTGTCCATTTCCCTGCTCTGCCCACATCTCCAAGATTCTCTGAAAATGGGGGGAGATTTTAAAAGGCCAGTGAAAGGTACAGATGCTATAGCTTTGGACTCTTTGTAAGGGATTGATAGACGTATATATGGACATCAGCATGGGATGGCTTATGCCAAAGGGTGTTCAAGACATCCACTGATGCAGAACGAAAATATTAGAACTTCTATTTATATTGATTTTTAAATGTATATTGATTTTAAAACCGTGTCCTAGTTTAACTTCTGTTTCTATGTATATGTTACGATGTATACCATATATTATAGAGTTTTATGTATATCATTTATGCATATATGGATATTGGAGGTACTAATATTCACCAACAGAGCTGCAAGATCGATGCTTTGGAGGCCTCTCAGCT
Organism: Eptesicus fuscus; assembly: GCF_027574615.1. Lineage (NCBI taxonomy): Eukaryota > Metazoa > Chordata > Mammalia > Chiroptera > Vespertilionidae > Eptesicus > Eptesicus fuscus. The sequence goes on along the minus strand of NC_072478.1, from coordinate 84,557,277 downwards.
AGGGTAAAACTCTCATCCCATGCTGATGGCCTGCCTATCCATCCCTAATGATTCTGCTAAATAAAAAAAAAAAGAAAGAAATTGGTGAATTCGCAGGTGGCCTATGTGATTTTAATCTTTGGTGTATTCCCCTCCCCCACCTTCCTACAGAGTAAAAATCAGGTTCATCGTAGGGGTGAATACAATGTTTACAGCACGTTCCAGAGCCATGAACCCGAGTTCGATTACCTGAAGAGTTTAGAAATAGAAGAAAAAATCAATAAAATAAGATGGCTCCCCCAGCAGAATGCAGCCTACTTCCTTCTGTCTACTAACGGTATGTACAAGTGTCTTCTCCTATTTGGTATTGTCAGAGGTAGAATCAGCCACATCATATGTTTCAATCTCTCTTAGACTCCATTTTCCTTCTTAACCTTGTGGACTGTCAAAAAAAAACCCACAAACTTAGCAACAATCTTTGCAGGATGCTTACCTTAGTGCCTGGCGCAGAGTGGGCCCTCAGTAAATAGTAGTGATTCTTAAATATCACACATTTCTGACCCAATTATGTGAGCCCCAGTATCTGCAGTTTTTGACTAATGCAGATTATTTCCAGGTGCTTCTGGAATGTAACTTCCTGTTTTAAGATTCATTGAATGTTATTCTGGGAACGCATTTCAGGAACCCCGACAGGCCGTCCTGTGAGTCTGGCATGCTGAGTAGAAGTTATTAATCCCTGAATGTGTTTGGGGGGTTTTCTCTGTCTGACACAATCAAGTTCTCTGAGCACAGGTCACGGAGAGAGAGGGACCCCACCAAAGGAGAATGAAGAAGTGGATTTATTCTCTTTCTCCCTCCATGCTCTTTTAAGAGCAATTGTTGATTTTGGGAGAGTTGCTATAAACAGGTCCAAGAGAGAGGAAGTTGGGCATTGAATAGTGAGCCAAATTCCATGTTAATTCGGTGGAATTACCTACCCTTGCTTTTCTCAATGCCATTGCTGACAGAAGCCCACCTATGCTCAAAACAATTTAGAATAAAAGCATATACTAAAGGGTGCTAATTGGATAGCATAACAATTAAGAGGGTTAGTGGATAAAAATTAAACACCATCTCCCAAGCAAATTAGCTGGAGCGTGATTCATTGTGTGTGAGTCTGTGAGGAGTGACTAGGACATTTAAATATGGATCAGAAAGCAAGGGACTTGCTACTTGCCCATCCCCAGCATTTATAAAGGGAAGTGCTCATATGTCAAGTGAAAAAATGTAAATGCTGTCTATAGTATGATCAGACGTATATTAGCATTTTTAGAGACTAAAAGGAAACACACCTATAGGCTTATCATGATTAATTTTTGATTATGTATTATGGGTTTCTTATAAATTTGTTCTTTTTATCATTTTTATTTTCTAAGTTTTGATGATGAGTTTTATATTTTATTTTAAAAGGAGGGAGGGGTTTTCTTAATGCGTATGAACCCAAAATCCCTCAAATATAAAGCCAGTGTACAACTCTAAAAAAATGGCAACTCTGAAACAGCCAGTTTGGAGTTAGTTATTCACGCATGGCTTATCTCGACATGTCCAGATTTCCAGTCGTCTGTTTTTCCAGATTCTAAGTAATTTAATTCTTTCTCATAACTGTATTTATTGTTCTATTTATTTTGTTGACTATGTTTCTTGAAAGCCAAACCATATGAATTTGTTTCAATGTCTTCCCTCTTAGTTTTACCATTGAAATTTCACTCAAAGGCTCTGCAGATTCAACACTACTTAGATTAAGAAAAGACTTCTGATGATTCTGACTTAATTACTTTGGGCAGAGAAAGTGTCTGATTATCTGCTCTAGCTAGCTTACTTTATATCATGAAATTTAGCCTATTGATTATTACAATAAAATTCAAAGATGCATTAACTCCTTTGTGGGGGGGGGATGGGAAAAAATCAGTGAAATGCAATGAAGATTAATTATATAGCATAATGTTCTGTTAATTGAGTTTTTAAATAGTTTTTTGATTAACAAGGATATTATCTTCCCATTTGGGATGCTATTTCATATGCCAACAGTATCTCCAAATGATTCTTATAAGAAAAATTCCCATGTTCTCCTGGGATTTTCTTTTTTATAATAATATTGAGGTTGAGAATTCCCCTTAAGCCAAATAGGTTAACATGTGAAAATTAATGGGAGACAATTGGAATTACTGTGCAAAAGAGAAAATGAAGATAGATGATAAGATTGTGTTTAAAAGCTGCCACAAGTAATGATAAACTACTCAGAGAGGCAGCCAGAATATAGAAAACGTCATTACTCATAGGAACAGCCACCTGTTCCTCAGACTTCCTTATCCACAAAGCTTTCAGATAGGGAGTCAAGAAACACTGTGTGATAATAAAGTCAAGAATGACTCCAGGCAGCCCAACCATGGGGAATTGGATTGAATTCACCATCAATTATCTTTTTTTAAAGAAACACAACTGTGCTTATCTCATTATAATTGGATACAGTTTTTACTTTCTGTTAGAATATAACTGTACAATTTTTAATGAAAAATAAACCAACATTCAATTGTGAATCTAGGCCTTAAAATTATTTGCAAGATGAAAACACATTGCCTTGCCTAGCTTTCTATTTCTGTCTGAGTACCTATGACGAGAAGGGAAGGTATATTTTATTTGGTAGATGGGCTATGAAAATAGTTAGGTGTTCATTGCAAAATCATTAGAAAATAGAGAAGCAAAATGAAAATAATGTGTTCCCATCCAGAGAGAACCACTGTAAGTGTCTTTTAAAGAAAACAGCAAAGAGCATGGATAAATCTGGGGTATTTTATTAGCAGAAATGTGGTATATTCTGTACACTGGCAACCAGATTTTTTTTATATAATACTTAATAACAGGAATATCTTCCTAACTGTTAAATATTCTTCTAAAATTCCATAACATTTTCAAGGACTGCATAGCATTCCCCTGTATGATTCTTCTATAGTTTACTAATAAACCTCCCATTATTTGGCCTTTAATTATTAAATTCACACTATTAGAAATTATATATTTATAGGAATAGATAGATATGATTAGGAAAAATCATACTCAGAAACTATGTATAACATGTTGTATCTATTTAAAATAGTTATGTGATTGCTCACAGAAATGAAATGAAAGGACATACATAAGGTTTCCATACTAGATATCTCTGTCTAGTGGAATTGAGGGAGATTTTCATTTTTTTACTTTTATGCTCATTTTTATTTTCTACAATCCTATCCTATATAATAAAAGGGTAATATGCAAATTGACCCTAATGGCGGAACGACCAGTCGCTATGACGCGCACTGACCACCAGGAGGCAGACACTCAATGCAGGAGCTGCCCCCCTTCCACCACCACCCACCCCCACCGCTTCCCCCCCTCCCCGTTAATGTGCTCCCACAGGGGGAGCTCCACTTAGCCACAAGCCGGGCTGACGGCTGCAAGCAGAGCAGTGGTGGCAGGAGCCTCTGCCACCTCCTCAGCAGCTCTAAGGATGTCTGACTGCGGCTTAGGCCCGCTCCCCATGGGGAATTGGCCTAAGCCATTAGTCGGACATCCTCTGAGGGCTCCCAGGCTGCCAGAGGGATGTCTGACTGCCAGCTTAGGCCCGATCCCCGGGGGAGTGGGCATAAGCTGGCAGGTAGGTGGACATCCCCCGAGGGGTCCTGGACTGCAAGAGGGCACAGGCCAGGCTGAGGGACCCGCCCCCCCCCGCCCCGCCCCCCCGCCGAGTGCATGAATTTTCGTGCACCAGGCCTCTAGTTATATAATAATTATACACTTGTATAATAAAAAGAAGGAATTAAAATGAGAAAATAAACATATATGTGTAATATTATTGGTTTTTATTTCTCCCCCCAAAAAATGCATAGGAAAAAATACTATGAGGATCTATGCAAAATGTTAACAATGATTGTCCCTGACTGAAAAGATTATAGGTGATTTTTATTTTTATGCTTTACCTATGATTTCTCTATTTCTCTACGTAACAATGATCACTCACAAGAAAAATGTAAGGAAATAATTGTCTTGCAAATGGGATGTCAAGCAATTGAAAATATTTGGTGTTAAAAGTCACTGATTTGCATTCTTCAAAATCACAGCTGATCAGTAGCTAATCAAGTGATTGTATAAATATGACCTATGTTTCCTTTTGCCACAGTTCAGTATGTGGCAGGCTATCCAGAGAGGGCGGGCCTAGAGGAGTGCTGGCACGTGGCGCCTGGGAAGGGTTTCCTGGCCTTCGCCCCAGGATAGCCGGGTGCGTGCACAGATCGCACACGAGCAGCCCGAGTGACCCCCAGACCTTAGGAAACAGAGGCACTTACTTGTTCAGTTGTCCAAATTGTTGCAGAAAGCACACTTCCCAATGGGGTGCATTTCAGACCTCCGAAGACAAGAGGGGGCGAGAGAGAAAGGGAACCCTAGTGAAGGCAGGGAGAGGGTGGCTTCTCTCCCCAGTCTTACACAGAGGAAGTGGGAAGTGCTGACACCATCCTGGGGGGTGCTAACGCGGTCAGAGCAACATGTTGTTATTGCAGAATAGTTTCCCAACTTGCTCATTCTAGTAACAGCTGCCATTGTGAACCACTATTAGAAGCCCGACGCTGCGGTACACACTGTACCCACAGTGTTTCAGTCAATCCTCATAAGAGCCCCATGAGGAAGACCTGGCTCTCCTTAATTCACAGATAAAGAAACTGAGGCACAGAGAAGCTAAGTCTCTTTATTCGTAAGGTTAGAATATTCGGGACATATTTGTACCGAAAAATTACACGTTATCTGAAATTCAGATGTAACTGTGTGTTCTGTAGTTGTTTCTCAGCTCAATCTAGTAGTCCCATTTGTTTGTCACTCGAGAAATACTAGTTAGGCGCCCACTGTGTGGGAATCACAGTGCTGGGCCATGTGGCTGGCTGGCATTGGCGTGGGGATGGGGCCGAGGTTGTCTGGTTCCACCCTTACCTTGTGCAGGCAGAGAGAAAGATTTGAGAAGGCACCCGAGTCCCTGCCTTCCAGAAGAGAAGTTCGAACAAGTACAAATTATGAATGCAGGATCTGATAAGGAAGGCTCCCAAAGGCCTGCAGCCCACAGACATGATCTGTTTGGCCCGAACATGTTTCTTTATAGCATGGAATTGAACGTCTGCAGGTGGGGCATGCGGTCTGTACCTCCCCCAACCCCCCTGCCCCTGTCACTCATCTCCTGCCCTGCCCCACCCCTCTAGGCATTGGACTTCTCACCACGATTTATTGCTGTAGAAAATGACAAGTGTCAGCAAGTGGAATAAAGTGTGGGGACAGGACAAAGGTGAGAAAGGTGGTTTCCAGGTGGGGACTCCAAGGAGACTGCACGGGGGAAGGAGCATTTTGATGACTCTCCTTACTTTTATTTCCCTGGGTTGCTAGCAACACGCACTGTGCAGGTGACATTCATTCATCCATCCAACTCGTATTCATTGAACATCTATGTCCCAGGCACTATTGTCGGTGCTGGAGGTATAGTAATGAGCAACACAGTCAGAATCCCTGCCTCTATATTGATTTTACATTCTAGTGAGGGAGACACAATAAATACGTTTTCCAGCAGTGAAGTGTCTTAGGAGGAAAAACAAAGGAGGAAGAGGGGCTAGCGAACGATGAAGAAAACCTTTTTATGTAGGTTGGTTAGGAAAGGCCCCACTGAAGTTGGGGCATAGGGAGAGAGCAAAGTGAAGGAAAAATAACGTGCAAGAGAGGGTAAAGGGCTCTCCTGGCAGAAGGCACAGCTTGTGCAAATGTCCTGTGGCAGCAATGGGATTAGCATGGACCAAGAGCTGTGAGGAAGCCATGTGGCAGGGAGTAGGGTGGATGGTGAGATCAGAAAGGATGAGGAAATAGGGGTGCAGGTCATGGAGAGCCTCTTGGGCTGTGGTAAGGGCAGTGTTTAGTGAAATGCAACACAAAAAAATGGGAATAATCATAGTACCTACCTCTCAAGGTACTTGTGAACATTCAATAAATTCTCCATGCAAAGTGCTAACATCGTTAATTTTATATATGTAGCTACTCTTGTTATTCTGTGTTCAATAAATATTTTTATGGAATGAACAGAATTAATGTCTAAGCTGTAGATTTAACAGCCCATTGTCAGGAAGACCATCTGTCTCTACATGATATATGTTTTTTGTTTTGAAACGTGAGCTCTGCCTTCAAGTGACACAAGATTTATGCACCGAAGCCCTTGACACGGACACGAGCCAGCTTCTGCGGCAGTTTCTTCCATTTTCACCTCCGCCTCTCCCGATCCTCCCCCGCCTGGCGGGAAGAAAACTCCTTTACAAGCGTCCCTGCACTGTAATGTTGATGTCCTCTGGTTGCCCTCCACAGATAAAACTGTGAAGCTGTGGAAAGTCAGCGAGCGCGACAAACGGCCAGAGGGTTACAACCTAAAAGATGAGGAGGGCCGGCTTCGGGATCCTGCCACCATCACAACCTTGCGGGTGAGTCCAAAGGCTGGTTTTTTTGCCACCATCTTGGTGCCTCCTGAGGTTGGCCACATGCTGGCTGCTGTGAATGTTGCAACTGTGATGTGAGAGGGAGGGAGATCCAGCAGAGACTCGCCTACCTGAGACTCCGGTGGCAGATGGGGAAGCAGGACAGGTGCCAAGCTCCACTGACCACACGTCCATGCATCTCCTTGGTCCACGTGGCCAGTGGCATGTGCTCCTGTATGCTTAGCCTCTGTCTGTTCTCATTGCCTCAACATCTTGAGCATCTTTTGTACTCAAGATACAGGGGATGGGACTACCCAGAAGGGAAGTTGAAGACCCGATTCAAAACATGAACCTCCAGCCCAGCCTGTGTGGCTCAGTGACTGAGCATCGACTCATGAACCAGAAAGTCACGATTTGATTCCTAGTCAGGGCACATGCCCCAGGTAAGGCTCAATCCCCAGTAGGGGGCATGCAGGAGACAGCCAGTCAATGATTCTCCCTCATCATCGATGTTCTATCTCTCCCTCTCCCTTCTTTTCTGAAAGCAATAAAAACGTATTTTTAAAATACAAAATAAAACACACACGAACGTCTGAATCTAACAAGACTGGGTTCAGATTCTGCCACTTACCAGAATCTCCCATAGTCACTCAACTTTTTGAGCTTTAGTCACACAAGTTATTTTTAGTTTCTCCATCTGCAAGACGGTGAACCTCACCTTTACGGCCCATGGATTTATGAGGATAAAATGCAATGCGGGTGGAAAGCCCCGACTCCATGGCTGGGCCTCCATAAACGATCCCTACTATTAGTCTGAGTAGCTTCCTTCCTGCCCTCCAGGAATGCACAGTCTGGTAAGGAAAGGAGATTCGTAGGCTCATATACAAACGGTTCTGACACTAAATAGAGGGAGATGAATGCAGTGTGAGTCGGATGGAGCTGCCATTTGATCAAAGGAGGCGGAGATTGCATTGGTTCTGGGAGACCGGGAAAGGGCGCCTAGGGAAGTGGTGTTAAAAATAGATTTCTAAAAGTGGACTTTTAAGGGAAGGCTCTCCAGATCTAGGTTAAATTGGTTCAAGCCTGAGTCATGAGTTTAGTTTTAGATGTGTTCAGTGTTAGCAGGAAAGCAAGCACATGTCAGGACCAGCCCTAGCCCCGGGGGACTTTTCAAACCGTGTGAAATATGTGCTTCCAGCCAGCAGCTGCTCTGCTGCAGCCAAGCAGTGAGAACAGAGACGGGGAAGCACATCTGGGGGAAAGAGGTTGTCGCCCCGGGTTTAGAAGCAGAGATGGGAGTTGAATGATGGTTGTGTGTCTGATGAGCTCGCTCGTTTATTTGTTCATTCATCTGTTTATTGAGTGGGCGCTGTTTGAGCACAGACTCTTTGCTGGCCACAGTGCTGGGCTGTCACACGTTGACTTAGTGCTTACTGATGAGTACCTGGTCTTCATTTGAGCTCCTTCTGAGCCAGCAAGCGTTGGCTGCTCTGCCGCCTCTTGTCAGCCAGGGCGTTCAGTCTGGAGAGCTGCCAGTGAGCCCACCCCACCAGACCAGGCCGATGCTCTAAATGCCTGGGGCTGGGAGACTGGAGGGTAGAGCAATGAGAAATATGAAGGTTGAGTCCGTCTGTGCTCGCTTGGAACTGTGGTTCCATTGCTCTCCGTCTAGTGACCTTGGACACGATACCTAAACTCCTTGTGCCTCTAATGTCGCATCTGCACAACAGGGATGACGGTGGTCACTACTTCCTGGGACAGTTGTGAGGGTTCGATGCTGCATTGCGTGTGATAAAGAGCTTAGCCTATGCCTCATCTCACGGAAAGTCAGTTCCCTGCTGTTCTTTTGCATTACTATCATCATTAGTGTGGCTGTTATTACTCCCTGCTGTTAGCAGGCCTATGCATCTGAGGCCTATGCATACTCATTTTTCCTGTCACATATTTTTTTATATTGTTGTATTTACAAACTGTTCACTGATGTCTGCTAAGCGGCAAGCACTATGCAAGCAATACAAAAGGAATAAGATATAAGATAGCCTGTCAGCCCCCAGGACTTGACTGCCCTATAGGAAAACAGATGGATTAGGTGCCACTGGGAAATTTACAACATGAACTTCTGCCCACGTGTTCCCTTGCTCTTGTTTGCTACATGGAGGGGATTTCTCAGATGTAGTCCATACTATGAATGCCTGCTGTCCCTGGCATCCTATGGGATTTTCTATATCTGTCATTTGCCCTGGAAATGCCATCCCATGATGAAGAGGAGAGAAGGCCTATATGTAAGTTTCCACGAGAGCAGAGATTGTCCCCAAAGTAAGACAGTGATGTTGGGAAGTGGACTTGTATGCATCCTACAAGGCAGGAGGCCCCAATTTGGGGCCGAGTTAGAAAATCCCAGTTCTGGTTCTTGCTTCCGTATTAACCAGCTGGGTGATCCTGAGCCAACGACTCACATGTGCTCTCTCCAAGCTTACTTTCTAAGTGCAGAGGATCGGACAAAGTCAGCATTCCTGCCACCACAGTATTGGTTACAAACACGGGTTCCCAGGACCCAGCCCCAGGGATTCTCTTCAGCAAGTGGAGTGGTCCGAGGCGACTGCATGTTGGATATGAGCCCCTGAGGGTGGAAACAAGGGGGCTGTGGTCACTGGGCTCTCTCATCGCCCAGCCTCCTTCCAGCTGTTGTTTTTATGAGTCTCTGTTACTTTCCAACCATTTCAACAGTTATTGTACCAGCTTGGGAGACACCTTTGCTATAAAATTGTAAATACTTGCATCTGATTTCACCTCCTCTACCTTCCTAGGCTTTCAAATATCCCATTTCTCAGTGTAAATGTCCACACCCCAGCATCCTTTCCAGGCGAATACTGACAAGGACAGCCTCCTTTCCTTCTTGATCCCAGTGGTAGAGGAAGAAAAAGCCAGGCTACCTGCAGACCGTAGGTTCAGAACAATGACTCCAAACAGCGAATGGGCTGACGTGATATTAATCAGACTATGATTTACTAACATGCTCGGCATTGAAATGTGCATTGCCAGCAATTGTGGCTTTTTTTCTTCCCTGTGCTATGATTGCCTCCCGCTCCCTTTCAGGGTTTCCAGTTCTATGTGGATCTTGAGAGTGAGAACGCTTAATAATACCCGACAGCTAATTAATCCTCACTGAGTAATGAACCTGTTCTGTTTCAGTGCTGGGAGGCTCAGCTTTTCAAAGCAAGAATGTGGCTTTTTTTTCCTTTTTTTTTTCCTGGAAGGTGGCCTTTCAAATCCAATCCCTCATTACCCAGAGAGACTATGAGAAGCACTTCTATGAAAACATTATCTCTTGCTCAGTATCATAATATTCAAAGGGATAATCATGATAATTTAACAATTACACCTTACAGCTATAAAGTGCCATTTATATCACAAAGTGTTTTCTTACCTCATCCCTAATTCAGCTTTTGAACAGCCACTGAGAAGGGCAGGACAGGTATTGGGCAGGTGAAAATGCCGACATCTAGTATTTATTGAGCATTTACTATATTCCCTGCACCATGCTGGACATACCGTTTGCATTAGCTACCTCATGACGTGTAGTTCACTGTTAAAATGCCCATTGCACAGATGAGGCTCAGAGGAGTTAAATAGCATGCCCAGATCATGCAGGGCTAAGAATCAAACCCTGATTGAGTTGGCTCTGGGATCTGAGCCCTTAAACACGACGCAGAATCAGAGAGACTGTGACTTGCCCAATGGCCGTCAACTGGTTACTCTAGAGCTGGGACTAAAAGTCAAGAGCTCTGGCTCTTCAACTTGGACATACCGTATTTTCCGGCGTATAAAACGACTGGGCGTATAAGATTTTCCTGGGTTAAAAAGTCATCTTATATGCCGGAAAATATGGTAGTCCAATATATCTAATCCATTATATCTAATCCCATCAATATAATCCAATATACCGTATTTTCCGGCATATAAAACGACTTTTTAACCCAGGAAAATCTTACACGCCCAGTCGTCTTATACGCCGGAAAGTACGATACATCCGGCATTTGGAATGGTTTTCTTAATAATTAGTGCCATTATTATTCCAGGTCAGGGTGTCTCTTCCTTCCTCCCTCTCCCTCTCTCCTCTGCCCCCCTTGACTTTCCGGATCCCTGACAGCAGCATGGACAAACAAAGGCCTTGAGGTCTTATGTAGATGCACTTAGCAAGATCCTCTTCTTCCTCAAGCTCCCTTACCCAGGAGTAAGAGGCCCTCGGAGGTCTTTCTAGGAGAGGAAGCTCATAGTTCAAATAATCGAATCAGCCTGGGATGGGAGCTGGGTGGTGGGGAATCGCACTTGGCACACTGAGCCTCGAGTTATGGTTTCCTTCATTATGGTTGACTGCCCGTGCCTTGGGAACCTAGGCCAGGTTGAAATTTGCTTTTAATCAGTTATAAGTGTAGAGTCCAGAAGGTGTGAGCCCCCAAGCTGTGATGTGTCATAACCTCCCCCCAAATGAAGGGGATGTAATGAGCTCAAGTTCTAATGTATTTTATCCAGAAATTGCTTACAGCTGCTAATAATAATTATGATAATAGCCACATTTATGGAGTGCTCGCTATATGCCAGGTGCTGGATTTTATATCCTTACATCGTTTCAGCTTACCAATAACTCTCCCAGGTAGGTTCTGTAATTCTTTCTGGATCGTCCTAGGTTTTACTCCCTCATTTCACTTAAGTCTCTGCTCAAGTGCCACCTTCTCAGAGAAACTCTCCTGGAATGCCCAAGAGAAAAGAGCCTGCTGGCCCTGGCTGGGTAGCTCAGTTGGTTAGAGCCTTGTCCCAATACACCAAGGTTGTGGGTTCAGTCCTCAGTCAGGGTATATACAAGAAGCAAACAATGAATGCATAAATAAATGGAACAATCTCTCTCTCTCTCTCTCTCTCTCTCTCTCTCTCTCTCTCTCTCTCTCTCTCTCTCTCATCAGTCTTCCCATTCACTCTCAGTGGCCTTACCCTGCCCCTTCTCCTTAGCTTTTGTCCTCGCCTGATACATCATGTGTCCTCTGCCTTCCCCCCACCCCGCCGCCACTACAGTGTCAGCTCCATGAAAGCAGAAACCGCACTGTGTACTCTCCCATAGCTCCAGCAGCTAGAATGACACATGCACACAGTAGGCACTCAGGAGTATTTGTCAAATGAATAGGAGTGGGACAGGTTTAGAGCAGGCAAGGGATTTGCCTCATGACTAAGAAATGGCTGAGCTGGGATTCAAACCCAGTCCATCTGACCCCAAATCTGATGCTTTTCATTATGACTTCCTACAGCCTTAGCTTTCTAAGAAAATAATAATTCATGATCGCAGGGCAGGGCACTTTCATTACTGGGTCTCTCAGAATTGTGTGGCAAAGCCTTCTTAATGCATGAGCTTGATTTGGAGGAGAGTAGATTGCAAGGGGGAAGGGCTGCAAGGCCTCTCTGCCCAGGGTGGGCACACAATGGATGCACTGATTTTAGAGAAAAAATTCCATGTCACCATGTTTTTGCACACGTGCCTTCTGCTGGTGACCACCTCTATCTTCCTCTCAACTCAGGCCACACACATTCCTGTGACTTTCCTGAATTAACATGTTTCCACTTAGAATGACCCTGATGTTTGCAGATCCCACTGGTGGCAATTTAGACACACACACACACACACACACACACACACACACACACACACCAGCCACAGTCTAAGACACCATGGCAAATCAGCCCGAGTGCTGACCAGCTCCGAGCTCTGAAGGGACTTCTTAAGGATTATTGCTAACGGGCCATAGGATGAGGCAGGTCGAATAAACAGACTAGCTATTTTCCCAAAAGTTATACTTTTAGTGAAAAAATAAGTTTAACCACCTGATCTGTTTTCTAAAGAACTGATTAAACAGACCACTGGTTTAAGTTTGCTAATAATAGCCACTATGTTTAATCAGACATCCCTAGTGACAGGCTCTGGGTTGAGCAGTTTTATGGACATTTTGTAATTCTTCATCACAATCCTGTAACTTCAACATCATGCCCATTTTACAGATGTGTAAACAGAGGCTCAGGAAGGTGAGCGCTGGCCTAAGGCCTCACAGATAATAAGTGGCAGAGCCAAGAATGGAGTCCAGGTCTCTTTGATCCCATAGCCCCTGCCTGCCAACCTTATACAGGACTATGTGTTGTGTGGTCCCTGACCTAGACAGCAGTGAGGATAAGGGCATCTGACATGTAGAGCTTTTCAGAGCATTGCTTATCTAATTTACTGAGTATCTACTGCATGCTAGGCACTGTGCTAAGTATGTACTACAAAGTGTACCTTACAAAGAGGAGTGACACACACTCCCTGTCCTCAAGGGGCAAGGAGGGGGCAAGTTGCAAAAGGCTGCAACCTGAAATTAATCTAATCAGTGGTTCTCAAAGTGTGCCCCAAGGTCACCTGCAGTGCTTTTTTAGACCATCATCATCAGCTTCCTCTCTACGAATTCCAGTTCAGAGCGTCTGAGTTGTCTCCAGTGACATCTTTGACAAAACCCCTCCTGGAAAACTCCCAGGTGACTCTGCTGCAGGTGGTCCCTGGGCCAGGCTTTGAGGAACTCTGGATAGGGCCCGTGTCCTGAGAAAAGCACAGAAGATCACCGTGCAGTTCAGAGGAAGAGGAGAAGGGGCGAGATGCAGGGCCACGAAGGAGTAATCACGAAGCATCTTGAAGAATAGGTGGTCTTTCATGCTGGAGGCCCCATCTGATACTCCCGAGGTTCCTGGGAGGCAAGTAGGACTCGAATTGCTATTTCCCTCTTTCTAGTAGTAGGAATGTGGTACCCCCAGTATAGTAGGGGAGACTGAAGCCCTGAGAGGCAGAACTGAGAATCAAATGCTTTCTGGCTCTATACTTCTTGCTGCCTCTGCGGTTATCATGTGGTGATACTTCGGAGGATGGGTAACCCCAGGCCAGTTTCAGGGCAAATTACTGGCTGAGTCAGGATTGTCCATGGCTGCCCCAGGTTTTAATTTGGGGTTTATGCTTTCATAACTGAGGCCTCTTAGGACATCGATACAGCCTACCCCTACCATTTTTTAATTTTTCCAGAATTCATTTTGTGATTTATGGCTGCTTGGGGGGGAGGGGGGCTTCATAGCCACTCCTTTTACAGTTTCATCTTTCCTTATATTTGTTGCAAATAACAATGAAGTGTTTAGCTACTGCAGTGAAAAATCAATCAAGCCTGTTCCATATTCACGGGCTCACAATGGCACCCGGATGGCCCCCTGGATTAGATTAACTTCGTGAATGTGTCACTCTGGTGTGGGTAATTTCTCAACCTCCGCTCCCTCCCTCCCCGCCTGCCTCGGCGGGTGGATATTGAGATCTCCCATTGATTGACTGCCCCGAAAGGGAATGCTGGCGTGTGATGTGTGTAACTCAGCGGGGCGCGCGGGCTCTGTGGTTATGAAAATAAATAATAATTTATGTTATCGTTATTGATTGCCATCATTATCTGATTGTATCTGTCTGCGTCATGGGGTTTCAGTTATGGGATCAGAAAGCGCTCCACAGGAACCTCAGGCACTACCCTCACTGACGAGCCTGGGTGTTTGACACGTGTCGCCTCTTGTGGGTAAGGGCTGTGGATGTCCCCGTCCTATTCTTTGGCTCATGTCAGTGAGACAGTGTCAGTTGATTCAGTGTCAGACAAAGGAACTAAGTCAGTTGGAATAATAAAATAATAAGAGCAGCAAACATTTATTGAGCATTTGCTGTGTTCCAGAGACACAGGGCATATATTGGCTAATTTAATATTCAAGGTAAACCTATCAGGTAGGGATTGAAATAAACCTCACTTTAGAGATGTGGGGCCTAAAGCCAGGGAGGTTAAGTAGCCTGGCCAACGTCAGATGGTTAGTAAGCGGGAATGCTTGGACTTGAAGTCATGTCTTCATGCTTCTAAAATCCATGCTACTATCCTGCCTCTTGTACTAGAAGAGCCGTCTGGTATACTCATCTGAATACTCAGTGTAAACCAAAATATGAGTGAGCAGGGACTAGAGACAAACCTGCCAAGTAGACGGTAGGCGCTCCTTTGCCTTGGGCACAGGTGGTTTTTCCACTTTGTGTGGGGGGAGGTGGGCCAGAAGGACGCGTGGAAACTAGGTCATAGTGTACTAGGTCACGGGTGATCGTGAGACTCTGGGCACGTCTTAAGCCGTCCCCAGCAGACTGGCTGACTCAGATCTCCAGGAGCAGGGCCAAAGGATCTACCCAGGTTTCTCAGCTGTATCCCAGGCCGTCCTGGAGACCAACTGGGTCTGAGAGCCATTGACACAGTGACCGCAAGGTCCACGCCAAAGTGGAGGCTCTCTGATTGGATTCTGTAAGCTCTTTCTTTGTCGTCTTCCTTCCTCCTGCCTCACGGTCCTATATAGAATAATCTGAGGGCACATTTACTATCGAAACATGGCTGCCTTTCCACTGACTGACTGATTCGATTCGGAGTGAGCGTCTGCAAGCCAATCAGGTTTGGGTTATGTGTGAGTGGTTCCACCCTTTACAACTCAAGTTTTTTTGCCCTCAAATCAGGGGGCCAGCCTACCCAATGGCCAGTGTGCTGTAACGTTAACAACACTGAAGACATCAAGTAAGCACATGCTGTGTGCCAGGCCTTCTGCTAGGCACTTTACAGGCACTATCTCATTGTAGCCTGGCAGCAGCCCTGTGGGTTGGGTACTGTTTTATCCGCATTTTCCAGATGTGGACATTTGATTCAGAAACTGAAGTGAGTGGCTCAAGGGCTACAGACACTGAGGGGCAGAGTCACGTTTTTTAACCAGATTCTGTCTAACTCCAGAGACTTCAACCTTAACCCAGTGCCCTAGAGACTCCAGGAAAGGGCCATGTCTCTGACCACGTCTCAGCCATCACCTGTAAGATGGAAATCACCGTACATTCTTCCCACAGAGGTCAGGCTAACAAAACAGAGCCCCACGCTGACAGTAGATGCCCAGTATGTGCTATTATTACCGTCTCCCTCTCCCTTTCCATCTTGTCTTTCGCCTGGACACCAGGAGCTTCAGGAAGGTCTGATGAATATACGGAAAAGGTTCAAAGCAGTGGTGTGTTTGGGGACCAGCAATCCATTGTGTTTCTTTCATTTGGATGCGTGTTTGTCCTGGCTCTCCAAATCTGGGTTGGATTCAGAGTGTATACACACTGACAATAAGATGTTTTCGTTCATCTCTGCACGCCCTTTGTTATGCTGCATTTACCATGCAGTAATTAGATCCAGCATAAATGGAAATAGAAGCAGAATCCTGTACCTGGTTTGAGATCAAGTTCTGTTTGTCTCTTGCTCCCCACCCCTTTGAGCGGTATCTGTGGCCTGGACTGTGACAGGAACTAGTAGGTGACACCCCCCGTGTGCACACTCTGTGACAGTGGGAAGCTGAAAAGTCCACCCGTGTCAGAAAGGGAAAGAATCGTGTTAGAGGAGGAAATCTCGCCGTTTCCATGACCTCTGGTGTGGTTTATTGTGGTGTTGCTTATTATCGTGAGGGAGGACAGTATTCTAGACCATAACCCATTCTCTTTTCTCTTGGGTCATTAAATGGTCTGAATTTCGGCGACGGGGAAGATTGGCCCAGCCAGGGCAGGTGGCCGGCCCTTTTCGGGCTTTGCAGGCGAGACTCTTGTCACTGTGTCAGACCTTATTCATACTGACCCGGATTGATTGTTCTCAAAAGAGAAGTTAATAGTATGATTTTCCCTTTCAAGGACTGTCTGTGCACTTCTAAAGTAAGTGGAAGATCCTGGCGTAATTGGGTGATTCAGGGGGAAAAGTACCTCCATTCTCTGAATCTTTCAGATGGAATTGTCTGAATCATGAGTGTAATGGGAGAGACATTGTCCCCAGACAGGGCTGGGCTCTGAAATGTGAGCTCCCTGCTGCAGGAGTGCGGGTGCGAGTCCCAGCCCCTGACACTGTGCATGTATGTATATGTGTGTGCAGGCATGCACATGGCATGCAGTTCTCAAGTAGTGCATGGCTCAAGAAAACTTAGGATGTTGGCAAAGCCTAGAACTGATTTGTATTTTGGTTTTTAATTAGACTTAACAGGAAATCAAAAATATATGCCTAGATCCCTTTTGCTACCAAGGTATTCGAATAACTGTTTGAAACCTCAAGAGGAATTCTAAGGACTCTGTTCATTATATGTACTATTTTTTTGTAGAAAATAATTAACATAAATGGATTTAGAATCAAATTCAGTAGAGGAAACGATCACTTTGATCCTAGTATGTTGCAAACCAGGCTTCAATGATGCATTGATGTAAGTATTTTAAATACCATCTCTACCAGAGAAATACATTATAGATATTTCCCTAGAGTTTGGTATATAGGATAATACCTTCTTTTTTCTGTAGTCCATAAAAATAAGAAACTGGTTGGAGGAAAACATTTTAAAAGAGTATATTTATGTTCAAGGAAATTATTATCAATGGGACTAGTATTTAATTCTCTGATTTCCTTAGAATGGTTGAGCCAGAAGGAAAGGCATTTTCTAACTAAAAGATGTTGGATTTGTATGTGTTCGAGAGGAGGAGACTGGGTCACACTCTTATTTGTTGTGATCAGATGATCAATTGGGCTCAGTTCTTTTCCATAAAAAAAAAAAAGTTAAAAGCAGTGGCAAAAACAAACATGTACATACACACTCACAAATGTTTCTTGCTGGAGAACATATGGAAAACCCCATCTTAAACACAGTTAAATAAATTTATTTACATCAGGCTTTCTCAGGACCTTTCGTATACTAATATCCAATAGCAAACTCCAGGGAAGATAGATGGCATGCAGTATTTTTCCACCAAATGTATTTGACCAGGGAAAGCCCTTTTCTCATGAGATTACTGTTTTTTATGACATTCTACTCAACACGTGGTCCTTGGCTCAGTTCCAGTTTACAACCATATAATGAGCTTGTATGAGAATATGAACCATTCATATCACTAAGCCACTGTAGAGTTCAGCTGATGCTTGTATTTGTCATAGCAAGTCTTTCCTCAGTGAATGATGCAATGCATTGAATCTGGCTTGGGCTCCTCATCTGGTCATGGACCATTAACAAAGAATTTGTGGGTCGGTTGTTTTGAGTAGTGCAGCCATGGACCTCACTTTAAGAAATGCTGGCTAAAAGGATCAGATCTGGCGGGGGGCGGGCGGGG
This sequence comes from Eptesicus fuscus, assembly GCF_027574615.1. Lineage (NCBI taxonomy): Eukaryota > Metazoa > Chordata > Mammalia > Chiroptera > Vespertilionidae > Eptesicus > Eptesicus fuscus. The sequence continues at coordinate 84,539,571 of NC_072478.1, read as the reverse complement.
AGGGGGGTTAGCCTGACAGCACTTTCACTCTGCCCTTACTGCCTCCAGGCACAGAATCACGTGCTGGTGTAGGACCCTTCATAGCACCTTCCTCTTGACATTCAATTCATTAATGCTCACTGAGAACTTACCAGCGCCTGACACTGTTCCGGGCACTCTGCATATTTCATCGTTCAATTTGCACCTTAGCCCCGTGAGCTTAAAACTATCCCCACCATTTCACAGGTGAGGAAACTGTGCTCTACATGGAGGAAGCAATTTGTGCAAGGTTGTTCGCTAGCAAGTGGCAGGACCAGCGTTCACCCCTGGCTGTCTGGGTGCAGACCACCCCACCCCCCCACCCCGCCCTTAATCACCCTGCTGCCTGGCTTCTCAACAACAATGGTGTTCAACCATTGGAGCCAATGGAGGCTTGAGCCTACTGTCAGAGACTTCTAGAAGCAATACTCCTCCATCAGCCAATCTGAAAACTTTCACTGTTTATAAACGTTTCCTTCTGTGGAGCCTAACATTTATAAGAGGAAGGTTCCATACGTATAGTCAGGGATAGACATGTGTGGTCCCTGCCCTCATGGAGCTGACAAGCCAGTGAGGAACTAGCTGGTTATGAGCTTTTATTTGAAAATAGCAATAGCACCAACTTCGTGCACCCATGCCAGACATCACAATCAATCTGCTGTGCATTTAATCACTGCCTGAGATCCTTCTCAACATTTCCTTCTCTGCTCTGTGATCCCACTTTCTAAATTAGTTTGAGGGAAAGTTCTGCAACTTTGAATTAAATAAAGACATTGTCTCTTTAATGCCAAAACATCCAGACATAAGGTGAAAATTTCATCCAATTATCCTGCTATTTCAGTACCAAACATGCAGATGTTTAGAAACTCTGAAAGCTTGATTTTTTTTAAAAAAAATTTGCTTGTTCTACAAATTCAAAGAGCATCTAAGAGAGAAACCTGCTGGGGGTGGAGGGCATAAGATTATCAATGCAGATAAGACAGGAGGTATAAGGTTACATAATGAGATAGAAGTGTCAAAACAAGGCCACACTTGGTTACCATTATTCCTTCCCAGAGTAAAGCCATCTCTGTAGATGAATTCACAGATGACTGTCACAATCCTGATTAAATGTGCCCTTGCCCTACTTGATGGTCAGATTCGTTAAGAATTTAGGCACCAATGCCTTGGCCAGTGTGGCTCAGTTGGTTGGAGTATAGTCCCATGCACCAAAAGGTTGCAGGTTTGATTCCTGGTCAGGGCACATACCTAGATTGTGGGTTTAATCCCATCAGGGTGCTTACAGGAGGCAATCAATCTGTGTTTTTCTCTCTCTCTCTCCCTCCCTCGCTCCAAACAATTTTTTTAAAGAACATAGGCACCACGTAGGTTTCTTATTCCTTTTTTCACTAATTCCACAAGTATTTATTGAGTACCGTACCACTGCAAGCCACGCACTGTGACAGTCCCTGGAATTATAGCAGTGAGCATGGTTTCTGCCCTCATGGAGTTTACGGGCTCTTTTGGTTGCAGAAGAGAGGTGTGTGGTACACAGGAGAACAAATGATCTGATTCATCCATGGAAAACAGAGAATAATTTTTGGAGCAATTAATAATGGAGCTGAAGCCAGGAGGCAGGTGAGGAGAAGAGTAGGAGGAGCATTTCAGGCAGAAGAATTGCCATGGACAAAGGCCATGAGGTGGGAAGTCACACAGGAGAACAGGGAATGGAACAAGGGCCGGAGCGGCTGGGATGCTAGGGCACAGGGAGATGATGGAGACAAGGCAGGCAGCCTATGGCCAGGCCATGCTGGGCATTATAGACCTTCCCAAGGAATCTGCTCTTTCTCCCAAGAGCAATGCAAGCCCCTTCTTCTCTACACTGGTTGCTTTTAAACAGATCCTCTTTGCTCAGCCATCTCAATGTTCTGCACCCAAGACAGGACATACACCAAGATGGAAAAGCTGCAGGCACAACCTAGGACTTTCCCGGTGGATATGAAGAGTTTAAATTGAGGAAGCAAATGGCATTTGTCAGGTGGCCATGTTGCCCTCCAGTCCCTTGCCTGCCACTGTTTTAATACATGTCAGGGCATGGCCTCCTCGGAGCTTCTCCAATATCAAGGCGTCCTCCCTCCAAGGTGAGTCCTCCCATAAGTGATTGAATTGTTCGGAGGGTCATAGAACCTGACAGCTCCCTATTACACAAAGGAGAAGATAAGCTTCCGATTAGTCCTGGGGCTGGAAGAAGCCCAGATAGAGTGCACCTGTCAGAACAGCTTACAACATATAAATCATTACCTCAATTTTCCATGCAAGAATGGGGCCAGAGAGAGAGAGAAGCGACTGAGGTTGGTTAGCAGTGCAGAGCCATAGTAAAGAGCTCACGCTTGGCTCCAAAGCAGGATTAGTGGTGCTGTCCATGCAGAGAGAACAGAGCCCCATGCCCAGAGGAATGACAGAGACAAATGCCCACTGGCTCCAGGAAGGGGCGATTTGTTTCTCTGGCATTTGCTGATGGGCTTTTATCACTGATCTAACAAGAGCAGCCACCAAAGCTTTCCCAGACTCCAAAGGGGAGATGTTTGGTATTACGCTTGCTCTGTGTGTGGTCCTAGATCTCTCTGTTGTGTAATCGCCATAGTAATCTTTGTTATTGTTGCCACTTTGGGTGCCTTCATTGGGCAAAAATCTCTGAGATAGCTAAGGCCCAACTATGGCTAATCTGCTATGCCACAGTGCAAGGTAGGGGGATGTTTGGAAGGGCAAAAAAGCAACATGAGCCATGGCCAGTGTGGCTCAGTTGGTTGAACATTGTCCCATGCACCGAGAGGTCAGGGCACATGCCTGGCTTGTGGGCTCAACCTCCAGTAGGGGGTGTGCAGGAAGCAGCCGATGGATGTTACTCTTTCACAGCAATGTTTCTCTCTCCCTTCTTCTCTCTCTAAAATGAATAATAAAAACATTTTTAAAAAAACTACACCATGAAACTGAAAAAAAGATTGAATGAAGGACAGCAAGTCAGAAAATGTTCAGGAAAGGTTTAAAAACATAAATTGATTGGACAATGCCCAAATTTTCATTGCATTTTATATTCAATAAAATACCAAGTAGCGAGGAAAATGTGAGAGCCTGGGCGATTCCAGCTGGAGAAGCCCCAGTACTGAGTACACCCAAACCACGAGCTTGTGCAGCAAGAAACATTGTCTTGTGGGCTACTGGAGGCAGAGTGAACAAAACGGGGCAAGCCGGTCATTCTCCAGGAGAGACAGTCAAGCCCAGTTCCCAGAGCTTTTGTGAGGGACCTTGATTGGTGGCCCCCACGTAAAAGGGAACCGTGTGTGTGTCCAGGCCACTGATGGAGGAGCCCTTCTGTTCCACTATCTTGTGTTATAAAGAGAAGCATATCTCTGCAGTCACAGCACAACCCAAAATAAGTTGGCTGCCCATTAAAATTCCCCGGAAGAGAAATACAGTATATTTTATGTGAACAAACCCAAAATGTGAGTTAAGACAGTACCCAGAGAGATGTGGGCACTGAAGGAATGAGTCACGTGGATACTTCAAAATAAACAAAACAAGTGCCTGTTGGTTCAAAAAGTGTGAGCAGAAGGTTCTTGTTCTTAGGAGATTTGTGAGGCTGACCTGTTTCTCCTTATCCTCAGGCAGGGAGGAAAGCCCACAGTTGGAACCCTTCTGGAGTCTAGTGTGGTGGTTAAAAAAAAATCCAGATTAACAGCTCTGGGTGCAAATCCCAGCTCTGTCTTTGTGTGACTTTGGGCCTTTTATTTAAGCCCTCAAAGTATCAGTTTTATCATCAATAAAGTATCTACAGCATAGGACTTGTCAGAAAATAATACTAGCACAGTATCTGATTTTAGTACTTACCATTCAATGATAGCTGACTTCAAGCTGGGAATCAGGAATGCTAAGAGCAGAGAGACAACTGGTAGACCCCAGTTGCTTCTTTTCATGGAAGCACAGAGTTCTATGAAGACAAGTGAGGAAGAAGGGACTTCTAACTTGATTATATGGCCAATATGCCTATAACACATTAACCCTACTATCTAAGACTCTTTAGTGAATGAGTTCACATTTCTGACTTAAAGGAAATTCCCATGAATGATCCTATATAATAAAAGGCTAATATGCAAATTGTCCCCTTGATCAGGAGTTCGACCCAGGGTCGGGGATGGCCCACCAACTGACCGTGGCCCCTCCCCCTGGCTGGCCCAGCCTGATAGGCCCCTATTGGGGCCAGCCAGCCAGACCCCACCCATGCATGAATACGTGCACCGGTCCTCTAGTTCTTAATAAAATTCTGTAAGTACAGATAAGGAGATACTGAAGAATAGATAATCAATTTGAGTTTCTCTGGATAAATTGAAGTGTGTTCCTACCCTGCAATGCCTGTTTTTGAAAGACAGTGAACTCTCACATTCTCACTGAGCTAAGAAGTTATATAATTAGTAGTAACTCCTGCAGAGGGAAGAGGCTGTGGCCACGTCTCATGTGGCTCTGGGATGATAGCATTAACAGTTGCCTGGAAAGTCGTTAAAAACTGACTCTGGACTCCGGGTTGCAAATTTCCCTATAGATTCTCCGCCTCCGCCTCCAACCATTCATCACCAAAAATGCAGAATTCTCTGCCTAGATTAAAGGATCCACTGTCAGATGTTAGACCTTCTGTCTTTATTTTCCGTTAGCACTGAAGAAAAACCATCCAAGTAGGTCACTTTCCTTAAATTAAAACAACCAAAAAAGTTCTCTCAATATTTTCTCCTCTGTCTTCACCACTAAGAAAAAAGTCCCGCTTTTGTCTTCCAGCACAAGCTCATTATTAACCTGGCTGACATTCGCAAATGCAAATCCACCATTGGACACTAAAATTGACTTTCCAGAAACTCCCCCTTTAATTGGACTGCTTTTCTATGGAAACCATCCTGCCAGCATCTGTGGTGAGAGAGATCCTGGCAAAACGATGTGCCCGGCCAAATTATCAGGTGGAATTAGCTTGCTCTCTATTTCTGTTTGATAGCAACACTGTGCCTTTGCATAATTCTCACTGATTATCCGAAGGGAAAGGCCATAACTCAGGCAGATGAGCTTTATTGGCAGCGGTCCCTTCTGGGGAAGAAGGAAAATGGATGAGCAGCAGCATTTGCATGTACCGTATATGCTGAGAGATCGATGCTCCAAGCAGTCTACAAGCTAAGTTTGCCTAAATCCGAAACCTTAAAAAATGAAAACGCCACCTTGGCTGGGTAACTCAGTTGGTTAAAGCAATGGTCAGCAAACTGCGTCTCGCGAGCCACATGCAGCTCTTTGGCCCCTTGAGTGTGGCTCTTCCACAAAATTCCATGGCCTGGGTGAGTCTATTTTGAAGAAGTGGCGTTAGAAGAAGTTTAAGTTTAAAAAATTTGGCTCTCAAAAGAAATTTCAATCGTTGTACTGTTGATATTTGGCTCTGTTGACTAATGAGTTTGCCCACCACTGGGTTACAGCATCGTCCCAATACGCCAAGGTTGTGGGTGCGATCCCAGGTCAGGGCACATACAAGAATCAACCAATGAATGCATAACTAAGTGGAACAACAAATTAATGATTCTCTCTCTCTCTCTCTCTCTCTCTCTCTCTCTCTCTCTCTCTCCCTCTCTCCCTCTCTCCCTCCTTCCCTCCCTCCCTCTCTCCCTCCTTCCCTCCCTCCCTCTCCTTCCCTTTCCCTCCCTCCTTTCTCTCCCTCTAAAATCAAAATCCGTTTATTTAAGAAAAAAAACAAAAATGACTCCCTCTATTTGGTGTCATAACTCAAGAGCTGGGTTTGTCTCATATTCTATAATTCACAACCAAATAAATTTGCATACTCCTATAAATATATCTTGAACAGAATGTCATTTTAAAGAGAGAGTTCTCATGAAGGAAAAATAAATAGTTGGGAAGAGACTGGAGTCCGAGTCCTTCAAAGACTTGGAGATTAACAAGAAGGGGTTGAAGGAACACTCCAAACCGCTTCTGCTTACGCAGGAAGGGAGGTTCGTCTGCCATCTTTGTTTGTTTACCTCCTGAACCGTAATATGGTTTCTGTTTCCCCTGGCTGTCCTGATTTATCTCCGTTTCTGCCTGTGGTTTCCCCTGCCAAGATGGATAATGTAACTTTCACCTGGAATGGACCAACCCTGCTTACTTTTCTATGTTTTTTGAGGCAGCGACCCACACACACTCCAGCAGTATCCTTGCTGGGAAGCTAGTCCTTTGCCCCCAATTCTAGACTCTCCTCCTTTCCCTGGGAGAGCCCACAGAAACCCACTGAGCCCAGTCCCTGAGGAAATCTGGGTCCTCTCTGTCATGAGATTTAGGAATATTTAGTCCCAGTTTCCTAAACCCCAAACAGCTTCAGATTTCTGACAGTATTGAGGGCCAACAGTGTGGTTTGATCCTAGTTCAACATCAAAACCAATGCTTTAAAAAAAAAAAAAAAAACACCCCAATAAAACACAGTGCTTTGCCTTTTGAGAACTTGAAGATAAGAATCTTACTTCATACTCTTCTTCCCCTGGGAAATTTACATCCCTCGCCTCCTTGGACGTCTCCCATTGTGAAAACGGCAGCAGACAATCTTCCTGCTCTGTGTCTTTCTTTTTGGCACATTCTTACTTGTCGATCAATAAATGACCCTCTGCCAAGCTCCGGCAGCTTGACTTCCTTCTTCGCCACTTACATTCTCCTTCTGTGTTTAAAAAAGAGCTCATTTTTCTCCTAACTTCCAGTGAAATCTTCTCTTTATTCTCTCCCTTTGTTTTGCTTATCATTTCACTTAATTCTCAGTCCTTCAGTCCCCACCTGCACCTACCTCCATTCTCTGCATTTCCCCTTTAAATAGCCAGAAGCTAATGAGATTACTCTGGGAGTCACGTGATCCTTTTCTGATCACACCAGGATAAGGAAATGGGCTTGAAATAGCAGTGTCAGGTGATACAATGGAAGAAAAGGCTTAGCAGGGATCTCAGCCGGGTTGGTAAACTGAGGATTCAGTTTTGTGCTCTCTGGGGTACATAGGGCCTCCTGTCAGACCTGTGCCTTGATGTTCTCATCTGATAAATGAGTTCACCATCACTTATGCTTCCTGCTTCATGGTGGTTGTGAGGATTAAAGAGATAATGTCCTATGCTTGACTGAGTAGCAAGCCCCCCCTACGCATTAGGTACTATGGTGACGATAGGGAGCAAGGGTACAGACATCATCCCACACTTCCCGGGGTTTGGAAGCTGCAGTTACACAAGGATGAGAGACAGATGCAGTCAGTGACCAGCCAGGGATCCCAGACATAATATCATTAACGGATGACTATGACTTGTTTTATTTATACAAAATTGAGATCATACTATACACATTTATCTGCTCAGTAATATAAACATCTCTCCAGGTCAATTCATCTTCTTTGAAATAGCTGCAGATATTCTCAAGTATGGACACATTATAACTTACTAAGTCATTCCCCTATTGATAGGACATTCAGGTTGTTTCCAGATTTTGCTACAGTTCAATTGTAACTAGCAATGCTGCAGTGAATGTTCTCAAACATGTATTATTGCAAACTTATGTGTTATTTTTGTAGGATAGTTTCCATTAACATAGGATTTGCTTAATTAAAAGATGTCTATGTTATCCTGTTTTACTAGCTACTTCCAGTCTACCTTCTGAAAATTTTTCTGTGATTCATACTCCCACCAGCAAGTGCCCATACTTGTCCCAGGATAGGGTGTTATCAGTCACTGTAAATTCTGCCCATTCCAAACAGTGATACTACTGAGAAGGTTGCAGTGTAGCGATTAAGGGTAAGGACACTCTTGCCTAGAATACACAAGGACCCATCTTAGCTCCAGCAAACACTAGCTATGTGACTTTAAGCTAAGACACATAACTGCTGTGAGTCTGTCTCAGTTATCCTCATTTGTAAAAAGAGGTATGATATGAGTGCTTAGCATCAAATTGTTGTGAGTATTAAAATAAATGGTTATAAAAGACTTAGAACAGTGACTGGTTTAGTCAATTTTTAATAAGTAAAGATGAAAAGATTAATAAAATTAATATTCTGTTTAAATTAAGATTTAAAATATCTTAACTTGTGTCTCCTTGACCACAAATAAGGTTGGACATATTTCTACATATTTCCTGGTCATTTGCTTTTCACTTTCTTTAAATTTTTTGTTTATATCCTTCACCCATATTTTTATTGAGTTGTCTTTTTATCAATTTTTAGGAGCTCTTTGTATATTATAAATAGAAACCCTTTTTCTGTCACTTTTATCATCCATAAATGATTTCCTTTTTATGTTTATTTTTAATAGAGTTTAATGGGTGGCATAACATAAAAACCTCAATCAGTACAGAACTATAAAAATAATTTTAAACTCATATAATCTCATACTCCAAAGGATAACCACTGTTAAGAGCTGTATGGAAACCCTCCCCTTACCCCCTCAGATTCATTGGCTTCCAGCCTTGGCTCTTGGTCATCTAGGGGGCTTTCCAAATAGTACCAGTACTTGGGTACCACCTCACAGGCATTCTGACTTAACAGAGCAGTGGTGGGGCCCGGCAACAGTTTTTAATAAGAGGCCACATTTGATTCTAATGTGCATTCAGGGATGGGAAACAGACCAAGCAATTCTGAAAGGTCATTCATATGTCAATTTGGTCCTAAATCAGAGTGATAGTAGTAATCACTACTGCCATCTCTTGGTGGGAGGCAGAGCTGGCACCATTTAGCTATGGCTATAGCTTTATTCGTATCTAAAAAGGGCCATGTTTCAAGGTTCGTAGAGATAGATACATCTTTGTATGCATCCACACCTTTTTCATGTAATGACTTCCTAGGAACTTCCATCCCTAATATTCTTGAAGTTGATAGCAACTTTATATTTATCTTATTTTTTTAAAATATATTTGTATTGATTTCAGAGAGGAAAGGAAAGTGAGAGGGAGAGAGAGATAGAAACATCAATGATAAAGAGTCATTGATCCGGTGCCTCCTGCACACCCCCCACAGGGGATCATGCCCGCAACACAGGCATGTGCCCTTGATCGGAATCTAACCCGGGACCCTTCAGTCAGCCAGTAGGTGCTCTAACCACTGAGCAAAACCAGCTAGGGCTATATTTATCTTCTTGATTCTGTACGTTCCACAGTGAAAAATGACACAATGTCATATGCTATTCCTGAGGTCTTGTCCATGTTTGGTCACCAAATTTTCAGTGATATTTATCCTAATCACTAATAGGAAAACGGGTGCAGACAGATTTTAGAAATGCTTTCATCAATAGCAGTTGAAAAACAAAACACAAACAATTTTGGGATTAATCCGAACCGAGCTAATCAAAAATTAAACCACTGTCTCTTTCCATTCCTCCCCCCTCCCCACCTTCCTCACCTATAAGCATTACTCAAAATTTTCCTCTACTGGTATGTTTTAAGATGAATCCTTTTTTCCTGTGGAATCACATAATGTGAAACATCAAGGGAAATAACAGGAAAGGCAGTGAACAGGGAAGCACGTTTTGAGAAATAACAAAGTTGGCAGAAAATGGAAGTGTCTGGGAGAAAAAATAAGATAAAGCTGGCAGAATCGCAGGCTGCTGCACGGGCTGCTAATTAGATGGCGAGTTTATCTTCTGGGGAGAAGGCCTTTTTTCTCTCCTTTCCATAGAGAGGCCAAAAGAAGTCAAAGACACAGAGCATGAAATTGTTAGTCTGCCATAAAAACCATCTTGCACTGGGTTTTTAAAATATATATCAATTCCCTAGGCAGTTTTTATGGGTAGTGTGTTGTTCTTGTAGCTGGAAATAGGGGGTAAGACTCTATCTCTGTCTCCCTTCCCCCTACCTCTCCCTTTCTATTTATCTTACCTAATAATAGACAAACATGTAAATTGACTGTACCTCCGCTATGTCACCAGCCAATCAGGAGTGATATGCAAATTAACCCAACAAAGATGGCGGTTAATTTGCATACAGAGGCACCAAGTGATGGGGGCGGGACTCTTGCATCATCGCCATGGCGACAATGCAGGCGTTCTGCCCCACCCCCGTCTCTCAGGGCCTCTGGGCAGCGTGGGAAGGTGGAGAGGCTCCAGGGCCTGAGAGGAAAGGGGCTGGGCCGGAGTGGAAAGGCGGTGCCGGCAGCCAAGGAAAGGACAGCCCATTCTAGCACGAATCTTCGTGCATCGGGCTTCTAGTGTGCATATATGTATGTTTGTATATATGTGTGTGTGTATGTATGTATATACTTTTAAATCCAGAACATCTTTATGATTAAGAACTGGCACTTTTTGCTACCTTTTGTGCAAGTTAATACTGGGTTTCTCTTATCCACCCTAGATTTAGACAAGCTGGGTTTCTCAACCTCAGAACTGTTGACATTCATTTTAGGCTAGATAATTCTTTGTTGCTGAGGGCTGTCCTATACATCATAGGGCATTTAGCATCATCTTTGACCTCTCCCCACTAGATGCCAGTTGCATACCCCCAGCTGTAACAACCAAAAAATACTCCAGACTGTCACATGGCAAAACTCCCTTCTCCCCACTCCCCCCATTAAACACCACCAATTTAGAGGATTACAAAGGTGAGTTGTCACTTCTTCCAAGACAATGTACCCAACGTCAATTAGAGCCCCTACCTTTTCAAATGAAACAATATCTTTTCCTCTACTGAAGCAACGTACCTGCCTCTCGTTATAGCATCCGTGAACGTCTCTAACAATATATCCACCTTGAGACATGAATGCCTTTCCTCCCCGTGAGACTGTAAGTGCCACCGCTCATCTGTTTTGCTCACTCTACCATGTGCCATCTAGAGCAGTGATTGGCCCTTAATAAATGTCTGTCTAATGAAAGTAAGGTATTTAAGAACCTGAAGCACAAAGCCTCACTTGGTCGGAAGGGGCTTTTCCTCTCAGGCTTATTTCAGTCTCTGTGACAAAGGCAGTAACAGAAGGAACCGGGGGCATATTGAGGCTGGTGAAGGGTGTGATCGGGGAAATCTAAAAGGTCTGTGATTTGGATGGGCTTCCCGGGTGTTTTGGCGCGGTGCTGCTGAGTGGCAGCTTCATTCTGCACACAACAGCTCTGATGTGTTGCAGGAGGCCGGAGCCAACCTATCCCTCCTGCTTTTTGAACTCCATCCACCATTGATCCGTGGAGGGAACATGTTTTTTTGATGCTTGTTAATTCCCTGATGCTTCATTAATTCCCCAAGAGGAAACACCCCAGGACCTGAGCGATGTGCCTCTGGAAACTCAACCTCAGTCCAGCCAGCACAAGGCCTTGAAAGGCTTCTTTTCGCACGTGTGTGTGTGTGTGTGTGTGTGTGTGTGTGTGTGTGTGTGTGTGTGTTTTAAATGGAATGAAGACGCATATTTTTAAAAATGAAAAATGACTGGCATTCTTCCCACTGAAGATGGGAAGTAATTGAATTTGTTAGTGGTTTATTTTATTTGACAGCCTTTGTACATACTCGATTTGGTTTGTTACACTGAATTACCCTTTAATAATGGGTACACGTAACGCCAGACTCTGCCCCCCAGGTTGGTTTGATAATTGGATGAACGACCATATTGTTCAAGGTTTTCATGACAGGGTGGACAGAAGCTATTTTCCTAACCAGAAAAGCCAGCAGCTTGCTTTGTGTTTTGTTTTTTTTTTTCTCTCAATGTAGCTAATTGCTACCCAGTGACCAATCATTCTACTAGCCCTTTTCCTGAGGGATACCATGTTGGGATGCTATGTTAGAGATGCTGTTATAGAACTTACTGCTAAGTTCTATAATCATGACAGAATTCCCTGGTTGGATGGAAGGGATGCCTACACCCCGTAGCCAATAGAAAAAGTCAGAAAAGTCTTCCCTAGGCAATCTCTCAAAAGAAACTGTTTCTCCATAATTGGAAGTTAATGGTAGGGGCATTTGTGGGGCCTTGATCGACGGTACCGGCCAATTGTCCCTCCCAGAAGTATTTATATCTTGGACAGTGCACCATAGTAAGGTGCAGGATGGGCTGGGTCAGTCTTCTGTCTTTCTTTTGCAAAGGGGAGGAGAACCTAGGCTGTGGGTATCTCCTTAGATGATTTGATTTTAGGAAGGAGCATGTACGAAATTTAGAAATGGGGAAAGTTTCCTTTAAAACTCTTTCAGATAGTTCTTAGGACGTCATCACAGACGCCTGTTTGAAAGGGCTGCTCTGTATCTACCACTGAGCCGTGTTGCTTTGGAACAGGGATACTGACAAGCCGGACCCGATGTTGCCCGCATTTTCAAGGTGACTCACTCCCGCCTCCTTGACAATGAAGTCTGGTGCTATTTAGCTGTTGGCTTGATCCCAAACCACACTAATTGTCATGGGAGAGTCACGAAGGATGTTCGTTGAAGGAAGCCCAGGGAAGGGCGAGATGGCAAACCTGAAGGGAGGCTGGACTCTGGAACTTTCTAGCCTCTCTACCTGTTCTCCATTTAGGGCCGTTGATGGGATGGGATGAGCTGCCCATGTTCTCGTCCAGGCCTCGAGCCTGTGGACCCAGAGCACCGCTTCAGGGTTTCCTTGCACCCAGGAGGGGGTGGACAGCTCTCATGTTGCTTTTCTACATCAAACAGCCACGTTGCAGCTTCCCAAAGGGGCTGATTATGAACAAGAGCAAGAGGTGTAGGGCTGTGTATTTTCTGTAGGGTGACTGCCTCGCATGTAGTAAATGCTCAATAAATGTTTACCGAAGGTTTTCTCTGGGGGTCACTGTGAGGTCATACATTCCTGTATTTCCTAATTGATGACATGGAACCTACCTAACCTCATGACCTTAGTAGATCCTATTAGTCTCAATATAAAGTAATCTCAATTATTTAGGGAGGGTGGTGGGGAACATCTGTTAAATTCTAACAAGGAGATATGGAGCAAGCATGGATTTAAATTGAGAGCATTTTTTAAAAAGACCCCACAATGTTGATTATTTGATTGTACTTAACAACCCCGGTTTTCACGTGTTTGCCCAAGGTTACTGAACAGCTAAAAATCCATCGTGTGCTTCCACAGATGGCCATCTCTCTCTTCTCCTTCTCCAACTCCATGTTCTTTCTGTTCTTCACTCCTTTCTGGCCATCTTCCCTCTCTCAGAGTCTTGCCTTGAGTCTGTGGACTTAACTGGGGCGCTGGAGGTTGCCATGGTAAACACAGCTGTTGTTTTTCCTCTATGAAGAGTCAGTGCAGGAAGGCGCTGGAGTCCTCACCTCTAGCCTCTCCCTGCTGTGGGTTTTCACAGACATCGTCTAAAGTGGGGGCCTCAGGGGCCTCCAAGATGAAGCTCAGCTTTCACTGTGTCTCTGAAGGGGGTTTCTCTGACCCAAGGCCGACACCCATGTAGCTGCTGTGGAAGATTGTGAAGAATCGCCAGCGTGGTCACCAAATAAGCCATGTGACAGCAACATTCATTTTGTTAGTAAATAGGTTCTGGGGAGTGAAAGATGATCTTGGATTTCCCAGGAGGCGAGGTAGCAAAGATAATGAGAAAGAAGCTGAAGGAGGAAGAATGAAAGGGGTGGGGAAAGACAGAAGGAGTGGAGAGGTAAGAGAGAGAGAGCACAAGAAGGAGGGAATGCCTACAGTGGTAGGCAAACTGTGGCTCGCGAGCTGCGGTTTGCCGCTCTATTGACTAATGAGTTTGCCGACCACTGCCTTAACAGGAGGGGCGTCAGTAATGGACAGCTACCGGCGACTCTGTGAGCCTTCCTTATATTACCAATAACATCTGTGACCCAGCCCTGACTGTGATCCCACATCTCCTACCAGGATCCTTCCTTCCTCACTTCTCTCTGGCCACAAAGGCACCTCACTGTTTTTCCTACACTCTAAGCATGCTCCTACCTCAGGGCCTTTGCACTTGCTGTTTCCTCTGCCTGGAATGCTCTTCCCTAGAGAGCAACATGGCTCCCTCCCTCACTTCATTCAGGCCTATACTCAAACACCAACCCCTGAGAGGCCTTCCATGACCACCCACCTCAACTAGCACACCATCTATTCTCTACCCCCTTACCCAACTCAGGTTTCCTTCCATGTCTGATACAAAGGAGTGATTTAGTGAATATTCATTGAGCGAATAATTAATCACTAACTCCCAGGCCCAGAACACAAGGAGTCGTACATTTACCCATATATACTTTGCACTCTCGCCTCAGAGAGTTTGCACATGCTGAATCCTCTGGCTAGAGCACAGCTCTCTCTCCTTCCCATCCCTCACTTCTGCCTGGTAGATTCCCACAAACCCTTCAGGCCCGGCCTTGTTTAGTAGTCTCTCCTTTTTGACAGCTCCCTTGACCTCCCCAGGTTGACACAGGACCTGTCTGACCAACATTGCCTGGGCAGTGCCTACTGGCCTCCATCACAGCACAAATCACTGGCACGACATGTCTATTTAGTCTCCCATGTCCCAAGTGCATTCTTCCAGGGTCTAGAATATGGAGCGACTAAGGTCTTAGACTCCAGAGTCAAGGAGTGCCAGGCATGAGCACTAGCTGTGTGACTTTACATAAATTACTTAACTTCTCTGGCCTAAGTGATGGTGACTCTTTTTTTAGAAAAAGAGTAAAACTAAAAGGAACAGAAGGGAACAGGAACAGCGTGATTTATGTCTCCTTCTCTTGGAGCTCTTCCTGATGTGCTTATGGTTTTATGTATGAACATAAAGGACATAAACATGCTTGCTCTTTTCCTAGTGCAGAGCGTTGGTCCTAAAAGGATGTATTTCTCTTGTATCCCAGGTGCCTGTCCTCAGACCCATGGACCTGATGGTGGAGGCCACCCCGCGAAGAGTATTTGCCAATGCACACACATATCACATCAACTCCATATCAGTCAACAGCGACTATGAAACCTACATGTCAGCTGACGACCTGAGGATTAACCTGTGGAACTTTGAAATAACCAATCAAAGTTTTAGTATCCTTTCCTTGGGGCCAATAACCAATTGGCTTGAATTAGGAGTATTCAGGTAAGAGCAGGCTTGGGCAAAAGTGGAACGAAAGGAGTTGTCATAACTAAACACCTAGCACTTGTGGAAAACTGTCGTCTTTTAAATTACATTGGCATCTATGACGCTCTTTCATTCTAACAACGTTGGGGAAGCATTGAGTTACAAGTTGTGGGCCAGGACAAGCTCTATATTGGAACTCTGAATCAATTCCTTCATACAGATGCATTTGTGTGTCTTGAATTAAAACTAGATGTGACTTTATCAACTATAAGATAAGACCCTAGACTTCAGTTAAGGGGTCTTCCTCTTATTGAAGTATTCTTCAATGGCCTGTCTGGACAGCATGGACCACAGGTATGCATCATGGTTTTTATCCTAATATATAAAAACCCAGGGTCCGTAACATCCACAACGACTGAAGGCTCGACCAACTGAAAGTCAGTGCTGGGTTGCCTTGGCGGGAGCCCGGACCCAGCACTGACTGCAGAGGGGGCTGTGGATCAGGCCCAGAGAGAGGCCTGGGGAGAAAGAAGCAGGGTCTGATCCGTAGCCTCCATGACAGCTGTTGATCAGCACTTGACTCTCTCTTTCACTCCAGGCCTGTCCAGCAGCCATGCCTCTCTTTCTCTCTGGCCTCCACTGGGGCTGCTGATCAGCCCCATCTCTCTGACCAGGCCCGTTGATAGGCCTAGAGACGCTGACTGGCATAGAAACCGACCAATCAGAGCCAAATCTGGGTGAAGTGTAAGGAACCAATGGCTGCCTAGGTGGCGGAGCTTTTGACACTGACTGGCATAGAAACTGACCAATCAGAACCAAATCTCGGTGAAGTGCAAGGAGCCCATTGCTGCCTAAGAGGTGGAGCTTTTGATGCTGACTGGCATAGAAACCGACCAATCAGAACCTAATCTGGGTGAACTGCGAAGGCAGAACCTAAAGGGGGGGCTGAGAAGGGGTTTTAAGGGCAACAGCTGTTTGGTGTAAGGGGTAAGAAAGCAGTTCAATTTTTTAATGACCAGTTTGGCAGTATAGTGCATATGGCTGGCTACCAGATATAGGGATTATGTATTTTTGTCTGCCAAGAGCATCTCCTCCTGATGAAAAAGGCTTCTCCCCACCCCATTTAAGCAATCCTATCCTATATAATCTATCTATACTACTAAAAGGTAATATGCTAATTAGACCAGGTCGACCGGCCATCTTCCAGACGTCCGACTTCCTTCCAGACAAAGCCATGGTGGTGGGGTCAAGGCAGAGGCCGTTAGGGGTGATCAGGCTGGCAGGGGAGGGAAGTTGGGGGGCGAGATCAGGCTGGCAGGGGAAGGCAGTCGGGGGCGATCAGGCAGGCAGGCGATCAGGCAGGCAGAGGCAGTTAGAGGCAATCAGGTCAGTAGGGGAGAGTAGTTAGGGGCGAGATCAGGCCGGCAGGGGAGGGCAGTTGGGGGTGAGATGAGGCCGGCAGGGGAGGGCTGTTGGGGGCAAGATCAGGCTGGCAAGGGAGGGCAGTTAGGGGTGATCAGGCAGGCAGAGGTAGTTGGGGGCGAGATCAGGCCAGCAGGGGAGAGCAGTTAGGGGTGGTCAGGCAGGCAGGCAGAGGCAGTTAGAGGCAATCAGGCAGGCAGGCAGAGCTGTTAGGGGCGATCGGGCAGGCAGGCAGAGGCAGAGGGGTTAGAGGCAATCAGGCAGGCAGGCAGAGGTGTTAGGGGCGATCAGGCAGGCAGGCAGGTGAACAGTTAGGAGCCAGTGGTCCCAGATTGCAAGAGGGATGTCCCTGATTGGAGAGGGTGCAGGCTGGGCTGAGGGAACCGCCCCCCCCGCCCCCGTGCATGAATTTCATGCACCAGGCCACTAGTTGTAACATAATAATGAAAATAATAATCGCTGCCATTTATCGAGTTCTAAGCACTGCACTGGGAACTTTTTGCATAGAATCTCATTTGGAGATGTGTACATATAATATTAAAGCTTGATGGATTTTCACAGACAGAACACACCTGTGTAACCAGCATCCGAATAAAAAACAAACTTTATTTGCATTCCTCAAGTCCCCATCACTCTTCTTTTCCATCTCTATCCACCAAGGGTATATTTGATATGACTACCCCATAATGTCAGTGTTATTAGCTCATGTTTAGTTAAAATTTAGAGAAGTCAAAGAAGTTGCTGAGTGAGTGAGCCAGTATTTTTACTGTACTGTATTGACCCCCCTGTTTAATAATACAAGTCAGACATTTATTCTGTATGTGTCATGTGAGCCATCCCACCACAAACCTGACTCTTCACTGGAAATCCCAATCTCAATTAATGGTTTCTCCACCCAAACAGCTGAGCAACTGATGTAGGAGTCAATATTCTTTTTCTCACTCACTAGCCTTCCTACCTCCCACCCAATCTATCTTTGAGCCCTACCTTTTCTTCCCATAAAATGTATCTCAAATCAACTCTTTTCTCTCCATCTGCACTCCTACCAGCCACACTAGTAAAGACCACTGTTTTCTCACCTGTGTGACTACACTCATCTATACAGTCTCATTCTTTCTTGCTGTCTTACAAATTCTGTTCCCATAACAGGGGAGATCTTTCAACATGTCATCTGGATATCATTTCTCCCCTGCTTAAAACACTCTAATAGCTTCCCAGTGACATAGAATAATATCCAAGTTCTTTACCTTGCCCAGTAAGATGCCACACAGTCTGGACCCTGCCCCCCTCTGTGGTATCCTGTTATACCACTCTTTGCTAATTCACTCTGCTTCAGCCAACTAACCTTTTTTCTGTTCCTGGATACACCTTGTTGTTACTTTCATGCTTTGTATTTACTGTCCCCTCTTTCTAGAATATTCTTCCCCCAGAGTTCACATGGCTAACTATGTGTCATCATTCAGACTTCAATCTCATGCTACCTCCTCAGAGGCATTTCCATTAATTCCCAAGTAGCCCCCAACCCCCCTCTATCCCTGCTATCGCAATAGCACTTATCACTATTTGAAATTGTTTCTTTATTTGTATATTTGGGATTTCCCCACATTTGAATGTAAATTCTATAAGGAAAGGGACTTTATATGATCCATTCCTGTATCCCAGTACCTAGAACATTCTGACATATAGGAAATTCTATTTGGGTTGAACAAGTCAAGTTTGAAGTATTAATAGGTCTTCTAAGTGGAGTTATTTAGTAAATAGTTGATTATTAAATCTAACATGGAAATTTTATTTTAAGAAGATATTAGAGTAAAGCTTTGAATGGTCTGATATAAAATAGACCCTCATAATGGCTCAAACACAATAGAGATTATTTCTCTTGTAAAGCCCAATATTGATTATCCCCATCACCAGACTGACTCCTCCAATTCAGAGATTCGGGTTTCTTCCCACCTTGTGATCATGTTTATCTGCATCAAGACAGCAAAGGGAGAAGATTGTGGTGGACCACACTAGGGAGACTCCTATGAGCCAAGTTAAAATAGTGTGCATTCCATTAGCTAGAAGTGAGTCATATGGCTACCTCTAACTGCAAAGCAGGCTGGGAAATGTAGTTTAGCTACTGATACATGTGTGTAAGAAAAAAGACCTGGTTTTGGCACACAGCTATCTAGTCTGCACCACAGAAGAGTGTTCAGTAGCTCCACAAGGCTTTTCAGGGAAGGCGGTTTTAAGCAGGTAGAGGTGATTTTGGAGACACTGAGAATGACCATCAGGACCATGACTGGCAGCTTTTGCTGCTCACAGAGCCACCTCCACGTACTGTCTGAGCCTGTGAGAACCTGCCTACAGATTTTGCCTGGAAGTGCAGCTGCTAATAGAATGAGTGTGGGTGGTGGTTCCCTTTCTCCCTTGACATCTATTCCAAGAGCCAGAAATCTGCTCAGGCTCAGCTGCTGTCACTCGGAGCTGCTGCTGTCCCCAGTCTAGATGACATGTTTTCTGAAGTTTGCCTCTAGGCCTTCAAGGGGAAGGAAGTTTCTTGAGGCATTTTGGGAGACAGGCGCCTTGGGGAGAATGCAAAGGGGAAATATTCATAGCACAATTTAGGTTATATTCTGCAGATGTCAGACAGCCTGCCAGATGCTGGCATACAAATGAGACTGTGTCATTCACCCTTAAAGCAGCCATATGTAAAATAATCATTGTCATCATGAGAATGATGATCACTGATATCTATGTAGTTGTTTTCAACCAGACCACCCTAAGCACTGAGCAGAACATACAAACCAGGGCCCTTTTGCTCATCGTCACTGAAGTGCAGACACCTCTGGGGTAGGAAGCGGCCACCTTTCGAAACAGCCTCAGGAAAACATCAACCACCAGGCCGGTCTTACTAAATCCTGTGTCGTTTAGCACCATTTCTCCAGTGTCCAATGATTCAGGATGGAGTGATGCGGGGTTCCCACAGCATGGCATGAGTACCACTGGAGTGGTAGGCACAGTCGTCTAAGCACTAGGTGGACTATTTTTGTTTTCATAATTAAGAATTTATGATAATAGTATAAAACACAACTATCAAGCCTATGATTTCCTAGGCACTGAAAAATTCCTTTAAATTAGAAAGGATGTTTATGTAAAGGAAAGCATTGAGTGAAAAGTAAGACAAGTGATCTTGTGATATGGTTTTTTTTTTAAGTCTTAACTTCCAGTGACTAGCATTTGGTGTGACGTTGGAATTATGGTTGAGAACACAGGCTTCAAGTCCAACCAGCCTAAAGTTCTCACCCAGCTCTACTACTTGCTGGCTGTGCCTAACTTATCCAACCCTCTACTTCATGACGTGTAGAGAGGAGGTCTGTCAAACAGGAGTGTGAGAATTTGTTAGTGTTTTTAATACTGATTGATTGATTGTGTGTGTATGAACACACACATACAGATATACCTAGGGCAGTACCTTGCTCAGAAATGATCCATAAACAGGGACCAGCACAATCCTAATTATTGTTGAAAGGACAAAGAACAAGAAAAGTTGAATGTTGGAATGGTGTATTCTGCTGAATTCATTATCTGGGTCAAGTTCTCAGTTCTAGACTTCTCCTCTGGTTCCGCAGTGGGGTGCTCTTTGCAGGGTGTTGCTCATTCTACCCTAGTTACCAGGTACTTACAGGATCTCTGAGGTTCACCATATCAAAGTGAGGCATCCTTAGCCTCATGATACCTGGTCTTGAATTCTCTCCTTTCCATCCACAGCTAGTCTGTCCCTGCGTAACAGGTTCTGGTTTAAAGTGGTCAAACGTTGGCCTTACTGGGTTAACTACATCAGGACAATAATAACTCATTTCTACATAAGTGATTTTCTAGGAAAATACAGAAAATTGCTATAAAAATATATTGCTTCTTTATGAAAACTACATTATACTTAGGATCCTTTGAACTCTCTTCTCAGGACTAAGAATGAGTTGAACTGGGCTCTTCCCTAGTCCAATATGGGACCTATTGAATATATGCATGTCGGGTACAAGTAAAGGCTGACCACAACAACTGTACCCTGAGCACCTAATTTGTGCCAGGCACTGCACTAAGTTAAGGGGATATGCAAGTGAAAAGAAACAAACTGTCTGCTTTCAGAATGACTTGCAACCAATAATCAGACTATTGGATCTATAACTACAAACTGAAATAAGTCCTATGAAGAAAGGGAATATGGTTCCATGAATGCATTTTTTAAAACCTAATATAGACTAGGGAATAAAAGAAGGCTTTGCTGAGGAACTGATTACTGAATTGAGATCTGAAAGAGGAAGAGTGTGAGGTAACCTGGAAAAGAGGTGTGGAGGAATTGGTTGAGCATGTACAAAGGTCCTGTGGCAGGAGGGAGCACGGCGTGTTGGAGGAACTCTAAGGCCACTGTGACTAGAGGCCACAGAGGAGGTAGAACATGGTGCAAGCAAGACGGGAGTGTTCTGCACAAGTCCAGCCTCTGGGCATGAGAAAGAGGATTTCTCTGGGAGAAGCCAACTGGAGTATTTCATCTTTGACCTTGGTGTTATCAGCCCTGTGCATCAGCTCTATTTATCAACTGAGCTGGCCCTTTGTGGGTTGGTTCCCTGATCAAGGGACCATGTAACCTCAACTGGTGGCTTTCAGCTGTCACTCCTTAGTACCATGGACAGCGGCCTTTTTAATCCAGTGAGAATCTGCCAGGCAGGCTTTGAGGGAAGCTGTAGGGCCTCGTACAAATCTCTCTCCCTTGTGGCTGCTGTGCTTTTATCCATAAATGTGCATGTCAATCTCAGACTGGCTTTCAGCATAAAAGGAGAGCATTTTTTCCAATGACATATCCAGCACAGTGGCCTGTGTGTGCCAGGGCAGCCCCTCCTTCCCATATTCAATGCAGCTTTGGTGCCTTTTCCCAGGCCTGGTGCTTTGCTTTTGTGGCTGCTGACACTCTGTATCTGAGGCCAGACCTAGGGCTTTATGAGGCTGGGGATTTCTCCCACCGGGCCAGCCCTTTGAGCCTCGAGTAGTCAGGGAAAAGTGCAAGAACGCGGCTATGCAGACTTCTCCTGGGCTTGTTGGGCTCCCTCGGAGCTTGCAATAGCTGAGTAGTTGGGAATGCAGATTCTGGAGTCAGACTCACTTGGATTTGCATATAACTTCATCTCCTAAGATCTGTGTGACATTGACAAGTTGTTTAACATCTCTCTGAACCTCCATTTCCTCATCAGTTCATGGAGACAATACCACCATCTATCTTGTAAGGTTGTTGTGAGGATTAAATGAGGTGATCATGTAAAATACTTAGCAGAGTGCCTGGCACAGAGGGAAGGCATGGTACTGACAGTAATTAGTATCTGGAACATTTCCCCAGCCCCCTGGTCTTACCTTGTTGTTTGGATTTCATTCTCTTCTAAAGAAAACTACAGGTTAAATGATTCACACTCTACAGGCCTGGCATCGCGGCCTATTGACATACTGTGGGTTTTCTGCATTTTTACATATCCCTACAGAAGGCTGCTAAGTCGCAAGGAATTAAAGTAAAATCCATAAACATTTATTGAGCATTTACTATGTGCACTGGAAATGCCAAGATATAAAACTCCACCCCTGTTATTATATCTCATGTCATCTTGAGGGTGGGTATAACGATCAGGGTTCAACCAGAGAAGCAACACCAGAGAGAGAGAGAGAGAGAGAAGAGACAGAGACAGACAGACAGACAGACAGACAGAGACACACCCAGAGAAATAAAATGAATTTCCAAGTTCTCTGAGCAAAATAGATTTGGAATCAAAATTGTATCCAAATTTCCTGACTCCATTTTGTTATAATCATGGTACTTATCATAATATTATTTTGAACTTTCCCCATAGAAATGAGGCTCCTGGTGGTGGTGTCCAGCTCTCATGAACTGTTCTAAGCCAAGGAAACTACTTTTTTAATGTTTATTTTCTTTTTAAAAAATATATTTTATTGATTGTTTACAGAGAGGAAGGGTGAGGGTTAGAGAGTTAGAAACATCATGAGAGAGAAACATCAATCAGCTGCCTCCTGCACACCCCCTACTGAGGATGTGCCCGCAACCAAGGTACATACCCTTGACCGGAATCGAACCTGGGACCCTTCAGTCCACAGGCTGACGCTCTCTCCACTGAGCCAAACCAGTTAGGGCAATGTTTATTTTCTTTACTTAATAATATATAGTTACTATAGGGATTATAAAATGACCTGTAATCTCATCACCTAGTTTTGGTATGCATATAGGGAATTTACATCACAATTTTAACTAAATTCTAGCTAAATCAACTGTAAGAGCTCAGAGAAATAAATAAGAAAATAAAAGGTACAACTTTAACTCTTGATTTATACAGAAAGCCTTCTCCTGTTTAATCAAGGACACACACACACATACCCTGCCCACACACATACACATATTCACTCTTCCCTGCTTTATTTTTCTGTTTAGCAGTTATTACTATCTAATATTCTGTATATGGTATTAATTTACCTTGTTTAGTGGCCATGTCCCCTACTAGAATATAGGCTACATGTATTAGGCTGTGTTCTCTGCACCCAGAAGAGTATTGACTGATTCTTTGTGAACATTTGTGGAATATGTGGAGGGATGAGTGAATGAATGAATGAATGGACACAAGCTAGAGTTACTAAAGGGTAACTTACATGCTTACCTTGGAATCTAATTCCCCTATAAGATATAACTATATTTCCTTCCTGTCTGTGTTCTCTCTCTCTCTCTCTCTCTCTCTCTCTCTCTCGCTCTCGCTCTCTCTCTCTCGCTCGCTATGGACAGACTGTATATATTTTGTATCTAACATTCCTCACCTAAAATTATATACATAAAGATAGATACATAGATGGATAAGCACAGGAAATATATTTTTCCATTCTAAAACACTACAACCTTATTAAAAGAAAATGTGAAAATAATAACTGAAAATTGAAAAGAAAAAATTCATAGACCCACTCAGAACTGTCACTAACATCTGGTAGCATACCTTTCAACTCATCATTTTCAGAGTATACATTTTAAATGGCATTATGATCATACTTTAGATAGAATTTTTCATACGATGTTTTTAACTGACCTGGAATTTCACTACATAAATGATTTAGTGAGATAAATCAAAATTTACTTATTCTTATTATTTCCCTATTGTGTATGTGTGTGTGTGTGTGTGTGTGTATGTGTACGTATGTTGTCAATCTTTTTTAATGTTGCATTGCAAATACAGACTTTTTTACAGAAAGCTTTCTTCAAATTTGGGATTAAGAAAATGACTTTTGCATAGCCCCATGCTACCCCTTAGCATCTTGCCATAACCCTATCCATTCCCTCACTCCACTGCTGAGGTAATTTATGGCTCTGGCTTCTTATTTGTTTTAAGCCGATCTCTTAAGGGGTGACCTCCCGGTGTCTTCAATTATTATTTTAAATGATGCTTTAGGCTACTGCCTGGCACAGCGGTGCCCTCACCTTCCCACCTTCTGCCTTCCAAGCATGGAGCTCAGCTGCCAAACTGCCTGTGCCCCCTCCTGTCCTCAGAGCTGCCTCCAGAGTCCTAGCAGAGCGGCAGATTAACCCCTTTTGTTAGCAGAGGTAATTTGCCCCGGCTCAGCATTAATAAGGAATGCCATAAGCAGTCGGGGTCAGGAAGAACAGATCTGTCAAGCCCCAGGGTTAATTTAATAGCAATCTGTTGGCTGTCTGCCTTGTGTATCATCCGTGAAGCCAATGCTCTGTTTTGCTTTTGCCATTTAGTTCTTTGGGACAACAGGGAAATAATTTGGATAGAGAGCTCTAGACGATGGCGAAGAGAAAATTGACTGTCAAAATGCATCATCCCATGTTCAAGATAATACAGGGAGCTGTGCATTGCTCGTGTCCTTTCTTCTTCCTCCCCAACGTGAAGGGCAAAGCCACACAGACCGAAGGTGTGTGTCTCCCTTTACAATCGTGTAAGGGTTTCTAGGAGGACAGATGTGAAAGACGCCCTACCGTTGAATTTTTGGTAACTGAGCCCCTTCTCCCAAATGTCTCTAGAACTGAGCAAATTCTCCCTCATAAACAATTCAGGAAATCCCTTACCATGTTTCTGCCCCAACTTCAAGCTCAAAACAAAAATTGATCACATCAGAGGACACAAAAATCCTAGGTCAGATGCTGTGTCCCAATTTTGGTTCTGAAAAATGTGGCCCCCAAAGTGGACAGTGAATTAAGAGAGCACAGGCCCTAAGCAGAAGTCAGCTCCCTCCAGATTAGCCAGGAGGCAGTCCAACAGAGCCAGACTCACCACGCTCGGAAGGGCTGGCTCTGGGAGGGCCATTCCTCAGCAATAAGGGGGCATGTGGTCCAGAACCAGGTTCTGGAATTGGACAAACTTGGGTTCAAATGCAGCTCTGCCCCTGTTGGTCAGATGGCCTTGACTAATTTCCTGTGCTAGAAATGGGCCTGTTCATAGTACTGACCTCCTAAGGCTGAGATGAAGGCTAAATGAAACAGTCCATGGCACTTGATAATCATTAACTGCAGGTTGGTATTCTCTTCCTCCTCATCCTTACCATCATGGTTGTTAAAAAGAAGAGTAGAGTCATAGTTCACCCCCTGACCCCCACAGAATCAGACCCTAACAAGCACGCTAGTCTTAAAGGAGATGCTTGAGGATGAGGGATGATGGGCAGATGTCGTGGCCCAGGATGGGATGGGGAGTTGAATCCAGGGGCAGCCAACTCAGTGGTCACCTCCCAGGAGGGTGCTCTTGATGGCAGTGGGCGTTGCTGGTTTCCCAGATATGTCTAAGCACTTCATTTTCACACATCCAGACTCTGGGGCTTTATTTTTAGGTGAGAAAAAATAACCATGGATGTGGCACCTCCCCTCCCACGGAGCAAAGCAAAGATCCCTTGCAGTGCATCTTGTGTTTAGAGCTACCCTGATAGAGGTCGAGAAAGCTGACAGCAGGATTTCTTGTCCTATTCTGGGAAAGGCGAAACCTGCTCACTGGCACAGCAGGATCTGGAGGCTCTTTCTGGAGGGAGATGAAATCTGACAGCAGCTGAACACTGACCTCTGCTCACAGCACCCCCTGCCGTGGCCACAAGCCCAGGGCATGGGTCAGGATGGTGAGAACATCAGAGCTACAGCTCGAGGCCTCGTTCTGGGGGGCATGGGCTCTCACTCTGGGGCTGACTGAAATAATAGGTATATCTCTGGCAGCAGTTGAGTTGAAAGGTAGTATTTTATGAATCCAGGGGACCCACATGCTCTGGAGACCCAAGTGATACTTGCACCTGGGTTTGGTGGGGGCAAGTGTAGTAAAATATAATGTTAGTTCAGTCTCAAGTTAATTTTAGAAAGAACCCAACAGGATTTCTAAGAGGTAATTGAAGGGGAAGTAGCACAGCCAACTACAAAGCCCTTATTACAACAAATTGGCGTGCTGGAGCTGTTGTAGCAGGAGCAGAGGTGATGTTTGATAATAGATGAGCCCTTTGTTGGTGTTGGGGTAACTAACAATACCAGTGCATTGACCTGTACCTCATCTACACTCTAAGGAGGAGGCTATGCTACTAACCAGGAAAAACACAGAGGACTTTCATCCATGCCAGTCCAATGGGATAATCTGTATCAAGTTATTGCTTGTGGATTTTTTTAAATATATTTTATTGATTTATTACAGTGAGGAAGAGAGAGGGATAGAAAGTTAGAAACATCGATGAGAGAGAAACATCGACCAGCTGCCTCTTGCACACCTCTTAATGGGGATGTGCCCGCAACCAAGGTACATGCCCTAGACCAGAATCGAACCTGGGACCTTTCAGTCCGCAGGCCGACGCTCTATCCACTGAGCCAAACCGGTTTCGGCACGCTTATGGATTTAATAGTGTTTTCCAAAACCAGATACATAAACTTGCACACATCAACAGTTTGAGCTTAATTGTTATGCATTTATTTTCATGTGAATTAGTAAAAATGTGACTAGCTTGCCCGGATGGGTTGCTCAGTTGGTTGGAGCGTTGTCCTGTACACCAAAAGGTTGCAGGTTTGGTCCTGGTTGGGGCACATATAGGAGGCAACTGATCAATGTTTCTCTCTCACATACATGTTTCTCTCTCTCTCTCTCTCTCTCTCTCTCTCTCTCTCTCTCTCCCTCCCTCCCTCCCTCCCTCCCTCCCTCCCTCTCTCCCTCCCTCCCTCCCTCCCTCCCTCTCTCTAGCTCTCTCTCTTTACTTGCACCTCATTGAGTGGAAATGGAAAAAAATAAGGAACTAGCTTGTTACACCCATGATTTTTTTAATATTGGATTACTGCTTAGACAAGACTAAGTAAAGAAAAGTGAGTAGGTGTAAGTTGATCTGAAGAAAAAAATGTGATGTAAAAATACAACCTACAGATAGAGAGGTGGGCCAAAGGTCAGAAAGGTGGTTCAAAGGTTGTCAAGTCTAGGAAAAGTAGGAATCGCTTTTGGTCAACTTTCCCATACAACAGCATCCACATCACAAGGCCGGCTCCTTCGCAGGAAGCTGCTGGGTCCCCAGCCAGGTGCCTCCCAGCCTGTACCCCAGTCTCCCCTTGAGTTCTCAGTTGGGATATGAAGGGATCAGTCTAAACCCACACCTCATGCATGCAAGACACCCTACTGAAGGTGGTTCTCTTAAGTCACCTTCATAAGTGAAAGCCAAGTGTTTCATTGAAGCATACAAGGATGTGGTCATGAATAGATGTATACTAATTCTTGATCAGAAAGTAAAAACCTGAGAAAAATAAAAAACAAATGATAAACTAAGGGATATATTCCATAGGAGGCTAAAACTATTTCGCCATACCACTGGATGGCTTCTTTCTGATGCTTAGCTCCCACAAGCTCTAAAGCAAACCACAGCTTATGGAGACTTGAGCCCCTGTGTATCTTCAATAAGAGAAATTTTGCATAATTACTAAAGAACACAAATTTTGCGCCTGGGGTAAAATCCTAGAACTGTCGCTCTTTAGCAAGTTGCTTTACATGCTCTGAGCCTCTGTTTCCACCCCCTGGAAAATGGGGATAAGAAAAGTGATGAGATAACGACCTGCTGTGCTTTGCACAGTGATTGACCTATAGTCAGTGCTCAATAAATGGTAGCAGCTATCAGCATCAGCAGCAGCAGCAGCATCATATTAAAGAAAATCTCAGAGATTCCATAGAAGAGGATTTACAGTCTATCGTAGATTTTATTTATAGCGCAGGAGTCTGGGTAAAGATTCCAATAAATTGAGTTATTTCATTGGAATGGGACGAGTTTTGTAAAGACTGTTGTAAAAGGAGAAATGGAAGTCTGTGCAGCTTGGCATGTTTCCGCACAGTTGCATGAGCAGGTCACTGTGATGGGCGCTCTACATGTTAGGAGGATGAAATACTGAAAGGGGCCAGGGAGACCCGAGTTCCCATGCTGCCTCCGACCCCTGGGTGACCCTAGGCTCACCGGCCTGGGACCAATAATACCTCCCTGTTTGCTCACAGCGCTTTGGTGAGGACCCACCCTGTGTGGTGCAAGCTAACCCATTCCCCGCCACCCCCGAGGTTCTGCCCCCTCTCCCGTCCGCTCCTTGACTCTCGGTGCCAGACATCGTGGACATTAAGCCGGCCAACATGGAGGAGCTCACGGAGGTGATCACGGCGGCCGAGTTCCACCCCCATCACTGCAACACCTTCGTGTACAGCAGCAGCAAAGGGACAATCCGGCTGTGCGACATGAGGGCGTCGGCCCTGTGTGACAGGCACACCAAATGTGAGTAGCCACCAGCCAGCGCAGAGCTGAGGGGCGGGGCACTGGCCCTGACACGCGGGCGGAGAGGGCTGATCCCCTTTCCTACATGAGACACGCCGGGAGCAAAGAAAGTACCAGTGTCCGCCTGACTCGGTGTCAGCTCCACGGTGGGTATTTCAATAAAGGGGAACCCTCACGTTCAATCCCACAAACATCCGCTGCAGGCTGTGCACTGCGGAGATGAATAAGACATGAGCCCTGTCACATAACGTTGTGACATGATCTGAATTACGTTTTAAGATCCGTCTTGCTGCTGTGGGCAGAGGAACCTGAGGGGCGGAAAGGGGAGAGCGCTGGGGGTTGTTGCCATGTCCAGGCAGGAGATGACCATGGCCGGGACCAGGGCGGGGCAGGGAAGCGGAGAGGGGCAGGTGGGCTCTGGGTAGACCTTAGCAGGAGCTACCGGGACCTGCTGGCCTGTGCAGGAGGCTGAGACTATACAAGGAATCAAGAATGGCATCTGGGGATGGTGCCTAAGTAGTCACACCGTATCGTATATTTGGAAGTTGCTTAAGAGGGTAGATCTTAAAAATTTTCATCACACAAAAAATGGGTAACTGTGTGGTGGTGGGTATTAACTAGACTTACGGTGTTTATTTTGCATTATAGACATATAACAAATCATGAAACTAGTATAATATTATATGTCAACTATATCTCAATATTTTTTTTAAAGAATAGTGGCTGGAGGGAGGGGTTCGTGGCTTCTTAGAGAGAAGCTTTGGAATCAGAACTCAGCTGTGACACTCAGTGGCTGTGTGACCTCAGGCAAGTTGTTTAATCCTAGTGAGCCCCAAGTTCCTCATTTGAAAGTAGAAATAATAAGCGTAGCCTCATAGGGCCGGCTGTCCACGAAAAGGAAATGTCATCATAGGGCGAGCGCCTAGCACTTGCTGGGACACAGGAGTCAATGAATGACAGCTGCATTTATCACAGTTATTCCTCCCCAATTCCCTCTGTGCTAGGCCTGCAGCTATAGGGTGCTTGAAACTCCAGCCTTTTTACCAGATATACGGAGTTCAGTTGTTCACCTACTTAATTAGTATTTGTTGAGCACATACTACATGTCAGGTGCTATACCTGAGGGATGCAATGTGAGCAAAACCAGGCCTGGTTTCCTCCCTCCCAGAGCTCACAGTCTGTGTTAGTGAGGGTTCTCCAGAGAAACAGAACCAATAGGAGATATATATCTCATATACATATACATAAATGTGTATGCGCGTATGAGAGAGATGTGTTATAAGTATTTGGCGCATGTGATCGTGGAGGCTAAGTCCCAGCATTTGCAGTGGGACTGCAGGAGACCCAGGAAAGCCAGTGACTCAGGAAAGCTGATGATGTAGTTCTAGTCCAAACGCCAACTGGCTCATTACCCAGGAAGAGCCAATGTGTTCATTCAAATGCAAAGGCGGGGGGAGGAGGTGGGACATTGATGTCCCAATGGCTCAAAGATATTCCCTCTTATTTGGGGAGGTCCAGCCTTTTTGTTCTATTTGGGCCTTCAACTGATTGGATGAGGCCCACCCACATTAGGGAGGGCAATCTGCTCTACTCAGTCTCTCAATTTAAATGTTAAATTCAGCCAAAAATGCCCTCACTGTAGCACCCAGAATAAGGTTTGACCAAATATCTGGGCGTGTCATGGCCTAATCAGGTTGCTGCATAAAATTAACCATCAGTGTCTAAGGAGGAAAGACTCATTAATTGCAAGTGCAATAATTGGTATGAAAGAGAGGCATATGGTGCTGTGAGGGGATATGGCAAGGACTTTATAACCCAAGGCAGTGGCCACTGACTGTGACCTAAAGGCTGAGGACAGGAAAGGGTGATGGTGCCCACAGAAGCAGGAGATCTGCTGAGCTGCACACCCAGGGACCCCCAGAGGCTGCTCCTGCTTCCAGCCTGAGCCCCACACAACCCTAAGCCCTGAGGACAGTCCCTCGTGAGATCCCGGAGCTCAGTAGCAGCCTGCAGGCCTCTGCCTCAGCCCTGCCTCCCCGCACCCCACCCCTACATGGGCAGTGCTCTGAATTACCAGCCGCCAGCCTCCTAATCTAATTAAGAAGTGAATGAAATTCATTTTCCCGACTCGTCCAAAGTGGCGACCTTCTTCGGTGCACATCTCCCTTTGTTCGGCTTCCTTGGCGGTGGCCCCAGGCTCCTGCCAGCCGGGAAAACAAGTTCAACCTGACCCCTCGCCTGACATTTCATATTGATTTTCTCCATCCTCCTCAAACGCCAGCCTCCAGCCGACCACGGTGCAGCCGAGGTGTGCGATCGGAATTGAGACAGTTCATCAGAGTTCAAAATGAAAAGCAACATTGCCTCTCGGAGATGAGCTCTGAGAAGGAGGGTGTTTAATAACCGCCGGCGTTTAATCAAAATGCCAAGGAGATCCGTGTTATCAGCGCTGCATATATTAATTCCCATATGTCCCTCACGCTGCGTACTCAGCAGGGGGTAGAAGGGACGCCTCGCTCCCTCATGTCTCCATTTTCCCCCTCTGGCTTCTGGCAGTAGTGACAGGTGGGTTTGCGGTTTGAGAGTCTTATGCCTACAACAATAGGGTGCTGATGGCAGCGCAACTGGCTGGTGCTTTTCCCTTTCGGTGCATGAGTATTGGGAGTTGAGTGAAGACACTGGCCGGGTGTGATGAATGGCAACCGAGGAAATGAAAGAGAAATTTCAATCTGAACGCCTTTCCAAGGCCCTGTTTGAATCTGATCCCTACCCCTCTCAAACCTCAGCTCCACCTAGTCTGGCCGCACATGCCTGCTTCCTGCACCACCCTGCCCTTTCCTGCCCCAGGGCATTTGCACAGGCTTTTGCTCTGCCTGAGATGCTCTCCCACCGTGCCCCCACTTGTCTGGACTGTTCTCACCTTTCGGTTCTCTGGGGAAATGTCACCTCCTCAGAGAGGACTTCTCTGTTCACCTCATCTGCACCCTATTTCTATTTATCACCAAATTTTATTTACTTTTTTCTCAGCACTCACCTATAGATGCTTGCTTTTCTTCCTCCATCTCCCCTACTAGAATGGGGCCTTACTTATCTTACCAACCACTGAATTACCAATACTTAGCATAGTGCCCAGCATGGAGTGGTGTTTCACTGAACACCAGTGGTAGGGAGACAGGCAGATGGGGAAAGACAGATAGAAGACAGTGTATTCATTTACTAGAGTTGCTGTAACAAAGGGCCACAAACTCGGTGGCTTAAATGTTCTGGAGGCTGGAAGTCTGAGATGAGGCTGTCCGCAGGGTTGGTTTCTTCTGAGGGCCAGGAAGACAGGATCCATTCCAGGCCTCTCTCCTAGGCTTGCTGATGCCCGTCCTCTCGGCTCCACTTCATCTTCCCTCTGCACATGTCATGTCTAAAACTCCCCTTCTGTGGCGCCAGTCACATTGCTTTAGGGCCCACCCATTTTCATTTGATTACCTTTTGAAAGACCCTGTCTCCAAATATGGTGACATTCTGGGGTCTTGGGGGTTAGGGCTTCAACATATGAATTTGGGGGACACCAGTTAGCCCCTAACAGAAGACATGAAAATAATCCAGAGCACAGGCCCTGGGGTGACAGTTCCTCCAGGTGGATCCCCTGTCCCAACAGATTTCAGTTGCAGAACTAACCCTGTCCTTGGACAGACATGAGATCCACTGTCTTATTCTTCACCCTCACCTACAAACTTAACTGCCGTGTCCTGGTTCCACGGGCCACTGGATCCCTTAATAAACCTACGGCTCATTCACTCAGGTCTCTGATGGAATGTGTCCAAAGACATCAGCTGAGACGGCAGCTGCAGTGAATCTTAAAACCTCCAAGGTTTGGCACAGCTTCCAAACGGGGTTCAGTCTTGATTGGGGGCATAATTAACAGTGTTTATTACAGGGGAACTTGGTTAGGTGAAAAAGACAAGGCCCTTTATGAAAAGCCTTTGGCTGATGACAGGCATATAAACACACCCAGACACCCACCCACCCCTCCTGGAGGAAAGCCAAAACAGAGACTTGTTGCAAGGAGTGGAATTCACTGAGCCTCTCCTCCTCCCCCTCCCCAACCCAGTGTCTACCCCATTCAAGCTCAGCAGCAATTAACAGCAGAGCAGGCAAGGCCCAAGCCACGGAGTGAAAACAGAATTCCCCCATCCTCATTTCCATTTTTGATTGATTTAACCAGTTTTGTCCATTAGTCATCCTGTTGACTCCAGTTGAGTGGATTTTTCTAAGAACTGGAAGCGTATTAATTTTAGAGACAAGTATCATTCATTAGCAGTTGACACCTCCCCAGGCCCTGCCCTCTCCCCACTAGGGGCCTTGGATGAGAAGGCCATGGAGGTTGAAACAGGCTCAGGCCCATGGCTGCAGCCCCAGACACACGTGGTGTGGGAAAGGTTGGCCATGAGGTTATAGGTGGTTCTGGCTGCTCTGGGTGTGGGACGCATCAAGGCTGACTTGCCCATCATTATCGTCCATGACAAGCCATCACTGGCAAAGCAGTCGTGGGCACGGGGTGAGCATCCTGAATTTGAGGTACACGAGAACCCCAGTCAAGGGAATACTGGAAGGAATTTTCCCCAGGGAGGGACGTGGTCTGTCAGTGAGCGCTAGTGAGGGCTCTGTCCAGGGCGGGATGGGTCTTACGACAGCCTGTCCCTTCCCACCAGAGCTGACATAGAAAGTTCACCTCATCCTCTTTGTGTTAGTTTCCTGTGCCTACTGTAACAAAGTACTGCAAACATAGCGACTCTAAACAAAATATGTGTATCATCTTATAGTTCTGCAGGCCAGAAGTCGGACGTGGGTCTCACCGGCGGAAATCAAGGTGTTGGCAGAGCCCTGCTCCTTCTGGAGGCTCTAGGGGAGAATCTGCCTTTTCCAGCTCCTAGGCTGCCCACATTCCTTGGCTTAGGGCCTCTTTCTCCTTCTGAAAGCCAGCAGCAGTGGGACAAGTCCTGCTCCCGCTGCATCTCTCTGACTCTCCTCCTCTACCCGCCTCTTTCCCTTTTGGGACCTTTGTGATCCCACTGTGCCCACCCAGGTAATTCAGACTAATCTTTTTTTAAGGTCAGCTGATTAGCAACCTTAATTCCATCTACAGTCTTAATTCCCCTTTGCCATTAACGGTAACATATTCACGGGTCCTGGGCATCAGAACTCGGACGTCCTTGAGTCATTGTTCTGCCTACCATACCCTTCATGTGTCGCCACGTAGGACTAGGTGCCCTCCATCAGAGCACCTGATAGTGTAGGTTGAAATGATCTGTTTCCATTCCTGTCTCTTGTGCTAAATGATTCTTCCATTGTGGCTAAAGCGCTTTATTCTCCTCTTCTGCATTTAGCATAATGAGGTGCCAAATAAATACGTGTGGAGCAGCAATGGTCATGCACTCTTGACAAGTTTGTGCCTGGTGGTTCTCTTCACACAATGAAAAGGCTCACACTAAAGAGTGGTTGACCCTGTCCTTTCACTCCTTTCTAGCTTTGGGAATGCCTGGCATTTGTAGGCAAAGAAAAGGGAAGAGGAGTCCATGAGAGTATGATAATCAACCCATGTCTGTTCGTTTATTTAACCGATGTTTATGGTTGGGGCCATGTGCCAGGCGCTGTTGCAGACACTGAGAAGATGGTATCTCCTGCCCTCATGGCAGTCGATCCAAGTAGATGGAGACAGACATCAAACACATAGGCAAATTAGTAGTGCGAGATTTGGTTTAAAATGTTTATGGAGAAGCAGAAGAGGCAAATGCAGAGGCTCTGAGTCTGGACTGTGCTTGGCAGGTGGGGGGCGCGGCAGGCAGAAGGAAGACCAGTTTGGGTGTCTATAAGGAGAAGGAGCAGCTGAGAGGCAATGGAAGGACTCCACACTGAGGACAGGCACCTTGCATAACCCCAGAGCCCCATTCCCATTGCACACCATGCAAAGGACTCGGGAGTTAGGCAGCATGACAGCCCTGTGGGCCAAGGTAAGGAAGTTGGCCTTTCTTGGACTTAGGAAGGGAAAATCTAGGAGGTCTTTGTGTAAAGGAGTAATGTGGTTATACTTGTACATATATCACACAGATTATGTAAAGAGTGAAACATCAGGAGGAAGAGTGCCTGCCGGGAAAAGAGAAGGCTACCCAAGTGGCCCAGGTCAGAGGTGATGGTGGCTTAGACTAATATTGGGCCAGTTTGGGCAAAGCTTTGAGTGTAAAGTTAACAGACACCAGGTGTGGAAGGTGAGGTCAGGGAAGGCGTCCAGGAAGACTCCCAGCTTTCTGACCTGAGCACGTGCCAAGGATGAAGGGCACTGAATGAGCAAAGACTAGGGGAGGGGCAGTTTGGGGAGGAAACTCACAAATTCCGTGGACTCAAAGACTCAGGGTGTGTGTGTGTGTGTGTGTGTGTGTGTGTGTGTGTGTAAGCATAAAATAGTTACATTGATACCTTTGTTTATTTAGCACGTCACCATTTACAGTGCCCCTTCTCATCCATTATCTTAATTGATCTTCACAAAGCCCTATGCGTTCAGAGTATTTCTTCCTTTTTGCAGCTTGAGGAAATCAAGGTCCAGAAAAGATAGGTCTGGCACACTGACACAGACTGTGGGTTTATCTTGGTTTACTTCATATAATGAATAGGAGCACCTTCAGTACCGCACTAGGAGATAGAGAAGGGCAGGGGGACTGCCGCGTGTGTGATTGACCCATGTCTAAGTATGCCGGCTAATGCGAGCCCCTGTGCAGTTCATACAAGTCTATTGTGACAGCTCGGGAGGTGGCCCCAATAACTGAGCTGTGAGGTCTGCTGTCCACTCCCTCAGCTCCCCGCCCCATCAGTGCGGGTCCCTTTATCTGCCGAGTTACTCAAAGCACCTGCTGGCCTCCCGTCCTCACCAGGCGCAGCCCGGGGGCAGCGGAGGGCAGGAGAGTGCACCCCCGCAATGCTCATAATGGTACTTGCTTTTATCATCTTTTATATATTGAACCTGAACATAAGGATTGAAATAGAATTTATCTCATGGACGGGGATCCTTCATCCTGGGGTGGATGACCTGAAATGTTGGTGTCATTTGAAAATCTCTACAGTGTCGTGAAATTGTCGTGGAAGAGTTAGTTACATGTGAGAAAATGGGATCATCGAGCTTAGAGAAATGGTGAGATCAAAGAAAGCAAGGAATCGGTCAATGAACATGAACAAGGTGTCGTAAGCACAATGGGCAGGCAGACGTAGAAGATGCAGTTACTGCCTCGGTAGGGGCCGCGGGGCCGGAGCTGGGCTTGCATCCTCGCTCTGCCCCTTCCTGGCCTGTGGCGAGGGCACATGCCCTCGGAGCCTCATTGCTCCATCTGTAAAAGAAGCACGTTGTGAGGGTGGAATGAATATCACAGAGGGAGTCTGTCCGACACAGTGCCTGGCAGAGGGGAGGCTGCTATTCCATCCACTCCAACCAGTTCCTGGGACTCCACGCATGCACGTCCCAGGAGCACTCAGGGCAGGCCTGACTGTCGGTGGGTTTGGAGCCAGCGCTGGGAACACGGGCAGCGCACCGGAGCCACGCGAAGACAACAGGCAGTGACCAGTCCCCGCCAGGGTCCTTCTCCCAGCGGTGCTCAGCCTGTGCAAGACGGACCCTCCTCCTCGGCCTCGGCCCCCTCACCTCCCTCTGCAAGATTACTGTCATCAGGGAGCTCTCCTCTCTCCCTTCCCCGTGTGTGCCTCTCGCCGCAGTGATTGTTGTACAGCCCAGAAAACCAGGACATCCTGGGAGCGCAGCCCTGGCCTCTGCGGCACCATGACAACCAGCTTCCCAGCAATTACCCCTAATAACAGCCACACACAGGCCTCCTCCACCTGGCAGGCTCCCCGGGGAGGTGAGCCTCTCTTGGCGCAGCTGCAGCAGCTTCCTGCTGGGAACAGAGAGAAAGAGGAGACAGAAAGGGAGACACGAAGTGCCTAACCTGTGGTGCGCAGAGTGGGCCTGGGGCACTGCCCGTAAGCCCCCCAGAGCCTACTGGCTGCAGGAAGGTGTCATTCCACGGAAGGAGCAGAACGCCCCATGCCTTTGCCACTCGCCCGCCTTACAGAGAGCCGGGTATAACGGAGTGAAAGACCGAATGTGAGGGCTTGTCACGCTGGGCCTCGCTGCTGCCAGATTTCTTCATTAGGCTCCTGTCGAGACACCCACTGCCACTCATCATCGGGTGCAGCCTGCAGCCGCCTCCCTCCCTGCGCCTGCGGAGAGGGCGTGCGCAGAGGCCTCTCCCATCAGTCTCTCTCCAGAACGACAGTCCTCAGAAACGCCAGCCCCACTGGGCTAATAAAGGGTTATTCCTCACCCAGGAAGGACAACAGGCCCCCAATTAATAAACTTGTCTGTGGGTGTTCACCCAAATCCGGCCTTCAGATTGACAGGGACGCCCTCCGCCAACACACAGGTTCCCGCCTCCAGCTCTTTAGACCCCAGATTCCAGCTGAAGCGTCTTCAGGAGAAAGGTCTCACCCCAGAGCTAAGGGGCCTGGAGGATGCTGGCCTCACTCCCGGAGCATTGCCGGGGTTCCCATCTCGCCAAGCCTCTGTTTCCCCAGCTGTGAAACGGATCCTTCTCCCCCGAACTGGGCCTGCAGGCACCACGTGCTGCTGTGATCACCAGCCCTGCCGTTCTGTGCGGCCCATTCCCTGGACTAGGATTGCTTAGCGCCTTGTAAATGCTGAGTAATGTATATATTTTATAACAGGGAGACATGGAGAGGGTGGTCAAATGAACCAGTAAGAGGAAGAAAAGGATGCCGTGGGCTGAGGTGGTCAAAGAAGGCTCCCTGGAGACAGCGAGCTCTGAGGTTGAAGGGGAGTCAGAGAAACGGGGGAGCAGCGGCAGGTGGTATTCTGGACTGAATGTTTGTATTTCCCTAAATCCATGCGTTGAAATCCTAACCTGCAATGTGATGGTGTTAGGAGGTGGGGCCTCTGGGGGTGATTAGGTCAGAGGATAGAACGCTCTGAGTGGGATTAGTGCCCTTATAGAAGAGACCCAGGGAGCTCTCATCCTCTCTACCAGCTGGGCACAACGAGAAAGTGGCCATCTGCCACTTTTTTTTTTCACTTAGCACAATACCCTCTAGGTCCACCCATGCGGTCACAAATAGCAAAGTAAGATCTATTGTATACATGTACCACATCTTCTTTATTCACTCTTCTATCAGTGGGCACTTAGGTTGCTTCCATATAGTGTCTATTGTAAATAATGCTTCAGTGAACATAGGGGGCCATCTATTGTTTCGAATTAGTGTTTTGTCTCCTTCTAATAAGTACTCAGAAGTGGAATAGCTGGGTCATATGGTAGTTTTATTTTTAGTTTTTCTGAGGAACCTCCACGCTGTTTCTCATAGTGGCTGCACCAATCTGCATTTTCACCAACAGCGCATCAAGGTTCCCTTTTCTCTCCATCCTGGCCAACACTTGTTTGTGGATTTATTGGTGATAACCATTCTGAAGATGTGAGGTGATATCTCATTGTAGTTTTAATTTTCATTTCCATGATAATCGGTGATGTCGAGCGTCTTTTCATATGTCTCTTGGCCATCTGTATGTCCTCTTTGGAGAAGTGTCTATTCAGGTCATCCACCCATTTTTAAATTGGATTGTTTTTTTTGGGGGGGGGGAGAGTTGTGTTTTTGGTGTTGAGTTGTATGAGTTCCTTGTAAATTTTATATATTAACCTCTTATCAGATGTTTCATTGGCAGATATCTTCTTCTATTCAATAGGTTGTCTTTCCATTTTGTTGATTGTTCCTTTTGCTGTGCAAAAAACATTTTAGTTTGATGTAGTCCCATTTGTTTTTTTTGTTGTTGTTGTTTCCCTTGCCCAAAGAGATATTCACACAAAAATATTACTAAGAGTGATGTCAAAGACTCAAAGGTTTTGAGTCTTACATTTAACCTTTTGCACTCGGATGTCAAGTGTGACTCGACACGGTTAGCATTAGAATAAAGGAATCGAGAAAAAAGCAAGAGAGTGCAAAGGGTTAAGACTTTAATCCATTTAAGTTTATTCTTGTATATGGTGTACTAAAATGGTCTAGTTTCATTTCTTTGCATATATCTGTCCAGTTTTCCCAGCACCATTTATTGAAGAGAATGTCTTTACCCCATTTTATTTTCTTACATCCTTCCTCATAGATTAATTGACCATATAGGTGTTGGTTTATTTCTGGAGTCTCTATTCTGTTCCATTGATCAATATGTCTGTTTTTTATGCCAGTACCATGCTGTTTTGATTACTGTGGCCTTGTAATATAGTTTGATGTCAGGTAACGTGATTCCTCTAACATTTCTTTTTTCTCAAGATTGCTTTGGCCCTTTGCAATGAGGTTGGTACATTTTCAAATCATTGAACAAAAATCAAAAAGAGAATACTGTTTTGTGACATGAAAATTAGATGAAATTTAAATTTTGGTGTCCATAAACAGAGCCTTATTGAAATACACGCTCATCTGTTTACATATTGTCTGTGCTGCTTACAAAGGCAGAGTTGAGTTGTTGCAACAAGGACCAAATGACCCCCAAAGCCTAAAAAAAATTACTATCTGGCTTTTTTACAAGAGAAGTTTGCTGACCTCTGATCTATCCAGAGCTTATTGATCATAAGGTTCAGCATCTTCTTAAGCCTTACCTGGTCACCCCAGCCCAGACCATCTAGTCATTTTTCTACCCAGGAAATTTTTGGTCCTATTTTTTTCTGACTAAAAAAAAATTTTTTTACTCATTATTTTTTATCTTTGAATGATTATTTAAGAGGCTATATTTATGAAGTATAATGTATGTATTTTTTAAATAGTTACACAAAAGTCAGGGACCAATGTAATCTCGTTTAGTTTAACTGCTCATTCTCCATGATGCCATGCGTTGTGTTGCTACAGTGTTCACTGCTGACAATTATTTGCAGAATTAAGGAGGACTGTATGAAAAGCAAATAGCAAAGGTTCAGCAATGAAGCACCACTGTTTCCCAATTCAGAACCCTCTGAGTTTGATATGATCTGAGTTCCCAGACTCCAGCCCATGTATAGAGACAATGTCATTGGGCCCATGGTAGTACCGTAGCCACTAATTAAATCTTAAACTTCTTCTCTCACTGTCCTCAGCTGGATGGAGGCCAGCATTATCTATCCGTGGGAGTTCTTCCTCTCTGTGGGAAAATCGTTGGCCGTTTCTCTCATTGGGCAAAACTGTTGGCTGTGTCTTCTGTAGAGTAAAAATTACCGGCTGCATCTCAATTGCCGAGCCTTTTCTCTCCAGGGGCAAAACCGTTGCCTGCACATCTCTGAAGGAGAATTGCCATCTGCCTAGCTCTGTGGGGAAATTGCCAGTTGAGTCCCCATGACGGGGAAGTAGCCGACCATGTCTCCAAACAAAAAAGTGTGGCCCCTTCTCCGTAGTAGAAACATCAGTGGAAGTGAGCAACTTAAAACCCTGTGCGGGGTTCCTTTTTCATCAGGAACAAACCTTCCCCTCCCCCGGCCTCGTTTCCTGTACTCTCCCTCTCATCTGCCTGAGTCGTCAAAGGCAGGGTGGTGGTGACATTGTTCAGCACCAAATGAAAGACACTTGGACCAAGAAATTCTTCAAGTGGTAGTCCAGAGACAAGCTATTGTGTGTCTGTGCCACAGCCCAGTTCGGAGACCTAGAAATCGATTTACAACCGGTAGCTCTTAAGATCTGGCCCCACCTCAGGCTCTGGGACTTGTTTCACACCAAGTTTGCCTTAACCATCACCCACCTGTGCATGGCCGCTGCCTCCCCTGTTATTCTGGGTGCGGGCACAATGCCAAGTGCCTGGCATGGAAGAGCTCATCTGTCCCACCACCACCCAAAAGGTAGGAACTCCTCCGACAGAAAAGGAAAAGGAAGCTTGGAAGGAGTCAAGCCACATGTCCAAGGCTTCATAGCTTATAAGCAACAAAGTCGGAGTTCAACCAGGCGTGCTAAGCTTAGAGCCGGCTGTCCTCTTAGCCATTGTACCTTAGGCCAGTGGTCGGCAAACCACGGTTCTGTTGACTAATGAGTTTGCCGACCACTGCCTTAGGCTGTGGAGTGTGAGGAGGCTGTCAGGATCAGCTGTGTGGCCTTGGTCCCCTCCTGACTCTTCATCGCAGGCATGAGTTTCTGTGCAGTGTCCAGTGCGAGGTCGAGAAGGGAGCCTCCCCCAGAAACAGCCTTCCCTATGGGTTCCCTCCATCCTCTCTTCTCCTGTCCCACAACCCAATGACAGGCACACGGCATGTTTCCTGTCTGTTTTTCTCCCCCCGCCCCACCTCCCGTTGTAATGTAGTTTTAGCTTTAGGTTTCTCTAAAGTCAGCAGTTTTCTTCCTGACACTTCCCTTCTCTTATTTGTGATTTCCACTCTTTCCCAGGACTCTGGGACCTTATTCATTCCAGCAGTCATCGGAGCTCTCTCCGGTGCATAGCCCGCGCCAGCACCCTGCAGGATAACGTCAAACACGACGTACTTTCAGTTCTCTGGAGTCGTATTCAGATTTGCACGTTATAACACAAAACACTGCTCGGGACACTTAATGCGGTATTCCCCCTCATCCTCGGTTTTGCTTTCCATGGTTTCGGTTACCCACACTCAACTACAGTCCTAAAATATTAAATGGAAAATTCCAGAAATTAACAATTCATAAGTTTTGAATTGTGCACCATTCTGAGTAGCGAGATGAAATTTTGTGCCAGCCCACCCCATCCAGGATGTGAATCATCCCTTTATCAAGCATATCCATGCTGTATGTACAGTATAATATGATTTTTTTTAAATATATTTTATTGATTTTTTTACAGAGAGGAAGGGAGAGGGATAGAGAGTTAGAAACATCGATCAGCTGCCTCCTGCACACCCCCTACTGGAGATGTGCCCGCAACCAAGGTACATGCCCTTGACCAGAATCGAACCTGGGACCCTTCAGTCCGCAGGCCGACACTATCCACTGAGCCAACCCGGTTAGGGCATAATATGATATTTTAAGAGCAAGACCATATTCACATAACTTTAATTGCAGAATGTTGTCCTATTTTATTATTGTTGTTAATCTCTGACTTTACTGTAGTTATGTATGTAGAGGGAAAAACCATAGTATATACAGGGTTTGGTTCTACTCATGCTTTTAGGCATCCACTGGGGGTCTAGGAACAAATTCCCGCAGATAAGGGGGGCTACTGTATAGCCTGTGGGATTTCAAAGGAAGTACCAGTTGCTTTTGACTAGAGCATGGTAACCCAAAGTGTGTTCTAAGCAACAATATACTAGAGAAACAATGGGCTGCAAGTGATTTTCCCCAAAAAATGGCATAGTGGGGAGGGAGGAGGTGTGACCCAATAAGACTTGAAATCAGGATTAAAGCCAGGGGCGGCCATTCCCCCCAGGGAACATCTGGCAATGTCTGCAGTCACTTGGGGTTATCACAAGTGGGGATTGCGGATTTATTGGGTAGAGGCCAGGGATATTGCTAAACACCCTCTAACGCCCCCAACAGCAAAGAGTTACTTGGCCCAAAGTTCAACAGTGCATAGGTTGAGAAACCTGAAGTAAAGAATGTTAGTTTTTACCTGTGGGACTTCTCAGCACCTTTAATAAGCGAACTGCATTCTCAAAATTGGGTAGGAGTTTCCCAAGTTCACTGGCCACAGAATCTGGAATGCCCGACATATCACGGTGTGGGCGTGCTGCTGATGTCCCTTTGGGAAGGCTACCCTACAGTGGCAGGGATCAGTAGAGGGAAAGTGAAAGACAAGACTAGTGGAATTTCACAGATCTCATCATCTAAGAGCTGGGAAGGACCTGGTTGGCAATCCTGCCTCTTTCACATTACAGACAAGGAAACAGGCCCAGGCGCTTGCCAGTTGCCCAGTCATTCTAATGAAAGGCAGTAGGACAGAAGTTAAAAAAGCCCAGAGGTTAAGAGCATAGGAAGCAGACCAAGTTCAAGTCCTGGCTTTGCCTCCCACTAGCTATAAAACCTCTGTGCCCAAGTTGGCTGATTTGTGGAAA
Organism: Eptesicus fuscus; assembly: GCF_027574615.1. Classification (NCBI taxonomy): domain Eukaryota; kingdom Metazoa; phylum Chordata; class Mammalia; order Chiroptera; family Vespertilionidae; genus Eptesicus; species Eptesicus fuscus. The sequence continues at coordinate 84,497,285 of NC_072478.1, read as the reverse complement.
AGGGAAATCATCATATCTATGACTATCGAATGAGTTACCACGTGTAAGGCACGTAGCATAAGTGCTCAACAAATAGATAGTATTGTTAAGAGTGGCTAATTTGTGTCCAGCCTGGATTCCAAGCCAGCATCCTTAACTCCCAGTCTGATGTTCTTTCCAGTAATCCCATGATGGACACAGGAGGCGGTGAGGAGGAGCTGAGGCACAAAAGTGGGAGAGCACAAGGTCTATCTAGAACACTAGCGTTCCCGTTGCAGGAAAAATCCTGCAATAGGGTTTCCTGCTGCACTCTACCCGGCCCTGCCTGCTCTCCTCCCTTCTCCCCCGCCCCGCCTTCTCTGCCAGCCCGCCTGCTTTTCCCTTCTCCCCCGGCCCTGCCTGCTTTTCCCTTCTCCCCCAGCCCTGCCTCCGCTCCTCCCTTCTCCCCCGCCCCGCCTTCTCCACCAGCCCGCCTGCTTTTCCCTTCTCCCCTGGCCCCGCCTCCGCGCCTCCCTTCTCCTCCCCCCCCCCCCCCCCGCCCCGGCTTGCTTGCTTCTCCACAGCTTTGCTCCCTTCTGCAGCTCTTGGCTTCTTTCTATGCTGTCTTGATATGCAAATTAGCCGCCATATTTGTTGGGGTAATTTGCATACTCATCCTGATTGGTTGGTGGGCGTAGTGGAGGTGCGGTCAATTTGCATATTTGTCTATTATTAGGTAGGATGAGGGAGCCCAGTTTAACAAAATTGTCTGAGCAGAGAGATGATATTGACAACGCAAGGAAGGCCTGGTTGTGGTGGCAGCATCACAGACAGACAGATGGTCCCTCGAAACCCATTCCTACTCCTCTTTAACTGTGTGATCCTGGGCACCCTCTTCTGGTCTATCTCATCTATAAGTAAGGACAGTAAGCATACATTCCTCATAAGCTTAAGCATTAAATGGGATAATGTAGGCTAAGTATGAGGACCAAGAAATGGGGCAGATGTCATTGTTTTTATGACTGTTTTTATTGGGGTTTCCAAGATACATGCTCCCTTGTGGTGAATCTGACACCAGTTTTGATTTGTCTCAAGGTCTGTCACTCAAGCAGTAGATGCTTTTGTACCACACGTTCAGTAACTTACATGGAACACACAGTGATGTTCCATTTGCATTCCTCTTGCTGGTCCCCCAGCACCTTTGCTAGTATTCCCCTCCGTTAATGCAGTAAAATCTCTCTTATTCATATCTGTAACGAAATGTGTAGAATTGTTTAGCATTTGTCTTTTCCTCTGGCCTGTGAGCACCATGGGGGTCGGACTGGATCTGTCTTGTTCCTTGTGACCTTGGCATTTAGTACAGGGCTTGGCATGCATCCATCCAACAAATACTTTTTATTTGTATGTTCTAGGTAATATACTGAGTGTGGTGCATGTGTGTGCATGCACATAAAATACACTGAAATAGCCCACAAATGATTGCTCAGCCTGAATTAGTAAAAACCCTGAATTACAGATGACTTCCTATGGAAGGCATTTTTCCCACACTTTTCAAGGGCCTAAACAGAAACAAATTTGAGCTGAATAAAGCATTGCTTAGATGGGTTCTTTTCAGGACCTGTTTAATTATTAGATAGTTATTATTTTCACAAAATTAAAATGGCTGTCCATATTCATTCATTAAACATATATTTACGAGCACCTCTATGTTCCAGGGAATATAGCAGGACAAAATAGACCAAAAACCTGCCCTTGTAGAGCTTGCATCCTTTAGGGGAGACAACTAAGTGAAATAAATCAAATGTCGGTGTACATAAACTGCGGCAGAGGGACAGAAAGAGGAAAGGTTGTCTCGCTGCTTACAGGCCACAGGGATTAGAGCTGGGAGGTGAGAGATGGCCTGGAGGCTGGGCGGCTTCTATGATAAGGGTCTTAACAGGGCATGCAAAGTCCTGGGGTTCCCACCTTATGCTTGCCACTGGTGTTGAATGGCTCACACCATGAGTGCTTGGTGTAGAAACCATGCTCCTTGGGTATTTTAAATGGACTTTGTATAAAAGGGGAAGTGTAGATCTAGTCATTAGAAGTTGTTCCACTTTAAAATTCCATGGTTCTATGTATATTCTAACCTGGAACCGTCCTTTAGCTCCTAAAACAAGGTCTAATTGATGGTACAAGGTAGATTTCCATCATGATTAAGAACCAAGACTTTGAAGTCAGACCGTGATTCAAAAGGCAGATCTAGCTGTGTATCCTTGGGCAGGTTACAAAACCTCTCTGGTGCCTTAGTTTTCCATATCTATAAAATAAGGAATCATCAATCCTACTTCATAGTATTGTTATAAGGATTAAATGAGATAAAGCATGTAAAATACAGGGCTTAGAATATACTAAGCTTCCCATAGACAGTAATTATTAGCACTATTAAATGTTAATGAATGAATAGAATTCATGAAGTTGATATTAAACCTCGGATAGGTATAGATGTGTCATGAACTGCAGAGTGCTGTGATGCTATGTTACCTATATCCTGTCCTCTGTCCCACATACATAGTGATGAGTTGATTAAAGAATTGTCTTTTTATTTCACCTCCATATTCTGGGGATATCATTTTGAGGCTTTCTAATGTTGCTACATTGGGCCCCAATATACCAGACGTTAGAAGAACAGATTCCTTATAAACAGTCCACAGTCCCAAATTCTCAAGCTTCCCAATAAATGAAATATAATTGGCCAATTCAGAAGAGTGCAAGCTAATGTTGATAAAAATATCAACTTTACTGAAAACCTACGATGTGCCAAGCATATGTGTCAGGCCACATACAACTGCTTTCTGCAGCTGGGAAAACTGAAGCTCGGGGTAGTAAAGAAAAAGTCAACCACTGGTAAGTTACAGAGGCAGGGACAGAAAGACAGACTCCAGAGCAGTTTAAGCCCTTCCCACCTACTGCCTCAAGCTGTCCCTTCACTACATCAGGTGACCAAGCCTCAAGGCTCCCACTCCCCTCTGTTAAGATGTGTGAGTGTTTTGCATGGGGTGTGATTGTTGTTTCTGTCTCCAGTCCTAATGAGATTGCCTTATATGGAAACTGATGTGAAAATGTAGTTCTCAAAGATGAGGGTACCAGTCAGAATCCAGGGAGGGGCCTTCGTTAATGCTTGATATAAATATAATGTCAGAGACTATAATAAGCTCCTGCTTTTCTGTTTCAATGGTTTTTTGTGTGGTTTTTTTTTTTACCTCAAGTTGAATTCTGATTGATCAATTGTTTTGTTGTTCTCTTAAATGGTGCTGGGAAAAGAAGTATTTTTGGTTTGACTGGTGGGTTGATTTAGCAAGGCTTGAAAGAGAGCTCGATATTCTTAGGTTTTCTATCTGGAATTTGGTGGTACTTTGAGTGCATTGAGCAGGCAGGAAAGAGGAAGCTTTGGAGGACAAGTTAACTCAGTAACCTGCAGGCTGCTGTTTGTATCACAATTTTAGGCTGAACCAAACACTTATTAAATAGCCCGTGGTCAGCAAACTGCGGCTCGCAAGCCACATGCGGCTCTTTGGCCCCTTGAGTGTGGCTCTTCCACAAAATACCATGGCCTGGGCGAATCTATTTTGAAGAAGTGGCATTAGAAGAAGTTTAAGTTTAAAATATTTGGCTCTCAAAAGAAATTTCAATCGTTGTACTGTTGATATTTGGCTCTGTTGACTAATGAGTTTGCTGACCACTGAAATAGGCCATACTCAGTCGCCATTATTGGGGTCCAAAATAATTAAATATTGGCAAAGATGTGTAGCTTGAAATCATATATGCTAAGCACTCAGAAGGCAAAGAATTCATTAATTTAGCTGGCTTTGGGTCCAATCAAGCAACAAATATTTATTGAACATTTGTGTGTAAAACTGTCATAAAAAGACAAGAAAAACCAAAATCCTGCCTTTAAGTTCACATCCTAGTTGTGGTAAGACAAACCTGTGGATTATTAAATATTAAGGTGAGAGTCCCTGAGCACATGCTAGATGAATGAGCCAGACCCAGGATGATGGGGCTTCAGAGAAAGATCATTTGGGGCTAAAATAATATGTAAAAAATTAGGCATTTGAATCAGTAAGGAAGGAATGATTAAGCAGAGCTTAGAAATGGGATAACAAGATACATTCAATTTGAACCAGAGAAGTTCAAAATCAAGGTAAAAGACAAGGTAATGCAGCTTACGACAGGCTCAATAGCAAACTGTAGAGCTGTCTTTATTCCTGTAAGTGGAAATTAGCTGAAGCAATAAAGACATGGTAAGTGCCTGGCTGGGTATCGGAGCAAACAAACCACATACAGGGTGGGGCAAAAGTAGGTCTCAGTTTATTCTTGTTTTTTTTGTGTAGGTTGTTGTGTGTTTTTTGAAATCTCACCCCAGGACATGCTTGGAAAGAGAGAAACATTGATCGCTTACCTTCCATGCGTGCCCTGACCCAAACCCACAGCCTTTCAGTGCACGGGAAAATGCTCAACCAACTGAAGCCACTCCAGGCAGGCTATTCTTATTTATTCATTATTGTATTTTTCATACAAACAACTGTAAACCTACTTTTGCCCCATCCTGTATACAAAGGACATTGTAGCCACAGTTTAGTAACTTGCCCAAGGTCACACACTAGGAAATGACAGCAAAGTCCCATTATTAAACACCACAATTCAGGAAATATAAAAAACATATGTCCAAACAAAAACTTGTATATGAATGTTCATAATAGCCAAAAGGTAAAAACAACCCAAATGTCTATAAACGAATGAACTGGTAAAGAGAATGTGGTATGTCCATACAGTGGAATATTATTCAGCTGTTAATAGGATTGAGTACTGATGCATGCTATAACCTGGCTGACCCTTGAAAACATGATGCACATAAAATAAATCAGACACAAAGGACCACACATTCTATGGTTCCATTTATAGGTAATTTCATAGAACCAGAAAATAGATCAGTGGTGGGCTAGGGATGGGGAGTAACTGCTAATGGGTATGGAGGTTTTTTTTGAGGGGGTAAAGGAAAATGTTCTAAATTTAGATTGGGGTGATGGTTTCGTGATTATGCAGAAAACCACTGAACTGTAATCTTTAGAGTAAATTTTATGGTATACAAATTATATCTTGATAAGGCAGTAAAAATTTTTGTATTTAATTTAAGCATCTAAGCTCTCTCCAGGTTTTGGTATGTACAGTGGCACCAGAAACAAGGGGAAATGTGAAACAGAGTTAGGTGCAGAGACCTGGAGCTCGGAAATGGTCAAAGCCTGATGAATGGATGGGACAGGCCCCATGCCAGTCCTCCCATCAGAAGGAAAATACAGAAACCAGTGACAGCTTTTTCTGCTGCCAAGGAGCTGACAGTTCTGTTATCAACAGACTCTAACATGTTGGTAAGAATGTGCTAAATTCGTCTTCTTTTGCTTTTGTTCTGAAGTTTTTGAGGAGCCGGAAGATCCAAGCAACAGGTCGTTTTTCTCTGAAATTATCTCTTCAATTTCGGATGTGAAGTTCAGCCACAGTGGGAGGTACATCATGACCAGGGACTATCTGACCGTTAAAGTCTGGGATCTCAACATGGAAAACCGCCCCATCGAGACTTACCAGGTACAGACCACCCTCCACCCATGGGAGTATCACACACTTCCTTTGTGGGCTTCCAAGTCAGCCTCTGCCCACAAAGGCCTATCACAACACAGAAAAATTAAAATGGTATATCCCGTGGGAACCACAGGATTTAAGAGGAGGTGCATATGGAGGGGCTAGAACTTAATCCTTATCTACTGAGCACTTACTGGGTGGTGGATACCATCGATTCAGATGTGGTCCTGCTCTCCTGACAGTCTGGGAGAGAAGTGAGATGACAAACAGGGAACTGAGTGTACGGTGATGAGAGAGATGATACTGAGTGCCAGGGGAGCTCATGCAGAGAGGCCCACCTGGAATCAAGAGAAACATGGTGTGTTCAGAAAGGAGCTCTCTACATCTGGAATATGGAACACAGGAGCAGAAAAAAGAGCTTGGATGCGTATGCTCTGGTCAAGTAGATTAGGTTATTTTGTCTTTAGTCTGGGTCCAATGGAGAGCCATTAAAAAGTCTTACACAGGAAATGCCACTGGGAATTTTGTTTTTACCATGTGTTTCATAGTGCAACTTGCCAAACAGATTGAAGGAATTTAGGGAGGAGGCATGCAGGTGGAGAAGGCGGGAGGATGGAGAGTCTGTGAGGTTTGCTATTGGGTGTGGAGGGAAGAGGAATCAGGAAGACTGTGCGGTGGTTTGTAGACTTACTGACAAAAGGACAAAGGAGAAGGTTTTGTTTAGAATGGTTGGCTATTGTTTTTTAAAGAGGAAGACTAGACTTTGAGGTAGAAAGGATTTGCAGAAGCTAATTACAGGCAAGAGCACAATGGAAGCAAAAGTGAAGAGGCAGGAATAAACTAGTCTTATTTTAAAGATTTCTTGGGTTAGATAGTGGGGAAATTCTAGACAGAGAAGTTTGGTTTACATATTTCTTCTTGAGATATAATGTACATGCCATAATATTCACCCTTTCATAGTGTACAGAGGGGTTCGGTCTGTGCCCAAAGTTGTGGGACTAACATTTTAAAATATTCTGGTTGTGCTGGGGAGGAGACAGAGAGAATAGGTATGAAGTTACTGCAATATTCTGGCAAGGGGTGTTAGTAACTTAGATGATAGTATTAGCGATGGAGGTGGCCAGAGTCTTGGTATACTAGTATATCCAAGGTAAAACCAGTAGGATGGGATGTAAGAGAAAAAGAAGCACCCAGGATCATCACTAGTGTGTGACCTTTATGCTGAGCAAGGTGCAATTGCCATTTTATTTGGATGGGAAGTCAAGAGTTTGGCTTTGGACATTTTTAATTGGCTCAACATCCAGAAATAGCAAGTAGAGAGCTCAGTATGAGTCTGGATATATCTCGCCTAGAGAAAAACATTGGACACTCATGAGGGTATGTAAAGCCCTAGGAAATGCATATAATTAGAGAAAAGAAGAGGTTGGGTAGAGAAAGTCGATTCGGCAAGAGAGCTTGGGAAGAAGCGGCCAGGCAGATAGGAGGAAAACAGAGGAATATGCAGAAAGAATCATCAACTGCTATTGCTGAATCAAGTAAGGACAGAGACTTGACCCTTGGACTTAGTGATGTAGAGATTCTCGGGAACCTCCGTGAAAGAGGTGTAGGCGGGTGATGAATGAATGTCTGATTGGAGTGGGTTCAGGACAGACTCTGAATAGAGGACGTGGACATAGTGAATACAGATAACTCAAGAAATTTTATTCTGAAGGGGAACAGAAACATGGGATACAGGCTTAAAGAAGTTTTATGCCAATAAGGAGAAGCCAATGTAGAGGGACACAGCTAAAGGAACAAAGTCCTTGAGGGAAGAGAGGCCATTGCAGAATTGGCCTTAGAGAAGAAGATGGTCAATTCATCTATCAAAGAAAGAAGAGTGCAGTAGGCTTGCAAATTATGTGATGGGACTATAGACAGTTTCTTATTATGTTGATTTTCTCAGTAAAATAAGTTCATCGGCCGAGTGAGGATGAAGAAAAAGTGTAAAGTGCTCATGAAAGAGAGGGAAATGGAGGGTTCTACTTGAGGTTTATATTATTGGCTTTAAGTGAGGCTACCTGTAGGATTGTGTTCCTTCCCAACCACATTCACCGGCTTGGTACAGGTAGGGCAGGAAATTAGATTTAACTAGTCATGATGGGGTTTTTGCCAAAATGAGTACAGTGGAAAGAGAGAGAAAAGTGGATTTGTTGAAGGTATACAGTAAGAGAATGGTTATGATGATGAGCCACTGAATCAAAGGCAGGTAAGGAGGAAAATAGATCAAATCAGGAAGTAGCAATACTTGTTAAAGGGATACAGTTATAGGAATGACCAAGGAAGCAAAATTCATTGAAAATGATGAGGCCGAGAGACCAGAATATTTGTATTATCACTAAAGAATGATGGCAGGAATAGTGATAAAAGAGCGAGAGGGGCTCAAGGAACTTTTGGGGACTGTAAAAAGGATGGGTATCAGGGAGTTGAGTTTGCTGACATGGCTTCAAGGAGCTGAGGACTCTAAGCAGTAACAATTGTCTGGAGCACCAACGAGCCCACCCTGTCCCAGGAGAGCAAAAGTCCTGCCACCACATGAGCAGCCTGAGGAAAAGCAGATCTTTCCATGAGAAGGAGGAAAAGTTCAGAGAGGAGGTTGAGGACGCCCAGGACTTTAATGGCTGACTGAGTTCCAGAGGGTGCTGTAAACAGGTATGGGGGGCAGAATTCAAGACCACGTATGGAGTTGAGATAGTTTGTTTACCCCTGTGGTTCAAAGAGCGTCCCCTTGTATATTGGGGATCTTATTGTCCTCCAAAGCATACCCTGGACTTAAAGGTCCAACTCCATAGCACCTGCCCCAAGCTCTCACTCACAGTCCTCCATCTTCAGTCCATAGGTGTCCTCTTCCAGCTGCACAGACAAACCATCTAGTGTTTCAAACTTTAACACAAAAAAAGAGAAGGCAGTGGGAATTGGAACCTGAGTATGGGTGGTATTGACAGAGCCTTGATTAGAGAGAAGTAGATTCAGGTGACACAGTGGTGAGAGCAATTAGTATTTCCATTTTAGGGAAAGGCTTTTAGAGCACAGCTAGCAGTGACATGGAATAATCAGCATTTTAAGATCATGGTTTTCAATCCATGTTTAGCTAGCGGTAGACTTCGAGATCTACTTTGTAGAGCACTAAGACATAGGTATTTTAGCACAGGTATTCAAATGAAATATCACTACATTTCTATATCAAAGATGGTAAATAAATGATTGAGTGTCTAGAACACTGTTGAAAAAAGAGTGTGAGGCCTGCTCCAATGGGAAAGAATCCCATAATCAATTACTAAGGCTTACCCTGAGCTGTAGACTTAAATATGATGAACTATTTTTAGGGTTTCCTATAGAAGAAGGAATGGCAACTTGTGGGCCAAATCCAGCCCTGCCTCTGTTTAAAGTTTTATTGAAACACAGCCACACCCAATCATTTTGCATATTGTCTATGGCCACTTTCATGCTACAATGGCAAAGTTGAGTGGTTGTGACAGAGGCCCACAAAACCTAAAGTATTTACTATCTGACCCTTTACTGGAAAAATGTATCAACTCCTAAAATATAAGAATAAACCAAGAGAGTCTGCGCTTGGTAGGCCTCATGAGCAGACCATTAACTACCAACATCAGACTTCCGCAAGTACATAATTGAGAACCACTGGGTTGTAAGACTCGCTGTCAAAAAGTCAAACACAATCTAATAGGAACACAAACAAAATATTTGAAACATGAAGAGAAGCATTGAATAAGATGAGTTTTAATTTATCTCTTGCTCTGTTTTCTAAGTGATTCTCATGTATGTATCTTACCTTATTCTTGCCTCTAATGGAGAAAAATGCATCTTGTTTGCCTAAGATTTTTAACAACATAACATAAATGCAACGTACCTTCACAGTAGCTCTTCTTTTCCTTCAGATGCCTTCAATTGGGGGTGGGCAGGAACTTCCCAGAATGTCAGTGCTGGGGAGGAGAAAGTACTAGTTCAGACAAGGTTTTCCCCTGAATTCTTCCTGACTTTTATCCTTCAGGAATTTCTTATGGATAGTCACAGGGATGTAAAGGACAGCATAGGAAATACAGTCAGGAATCCTATATAATAAAAGCCTAATATGCTAAGTGTCCAGTCATCCAGTTGGCCGTTCAACCAATCAAAGCATAATATGCTAATGATATGCTAAGGTTGCTCAACTGCTCACTATGACATGCACTGACCACCAGGGGGCAGATGTTCCAACTGGTAGGTTAGCTTGCTGCTGGGGTCCGGCAGATCGGGACTGAGCAAGATGGGCCAGACATGCCCTGGAGCCCTCCCCAGCCCCAATCGTGCACCGGTGGGGTCCCTTGGCCTGGCCTGCGCCCTCTTTCAATCTGGGATCCCTTGGAGAGCTGGTTTCAGCCTGACGGCAGAATGACCGGTAGCTATGATGTGCACTGACCACCAGGGGGCAGATGCTCAATGCAGGATCTGCCCCCTGGAGGTCAGTGCTTTTTCACAGGGGGAGCACCACTCAGCCAGAATCCAGGCTCACGGCTGGCAAGTGCAGCGGGAGCCTCTCCCGCCTCTGCAGCAGTCGGACATCCCCCGAGGGCTCCCGGACTGCGAGGGGGTGCAGGCCAGGCTGAGGGACCTCCCCACCCCCCCCCCGAGTGCATGAATTTCATGCACTGGGCCTCTAGTATTGTAATAACTATGGATGGTGTCAAATGAGTATTAGACTTATTGGGGTGATCACTTAATAAGGTATAGAAATGTCTAATCACTATGTTGTACACTTAAAACTAATATAATATTGCATGTCAACTGTAATGGAAAAATAAATTTAAAAAATGATTTATGGAGTTCTTGGTGGTGTAGTGCCCACTAATGGGCCCATACTTCCAAAGCACACACATTCTGACACTTATTACTCACCTGTGGTGTTTCTATAAGCAAATTTCCTCAAGGAGAGGACAGCCTGGGTCAGGCCTGAAACGGTATACCACTGCCCTATTTCTAAACCTTACTGCTCTGTCCCCTCCCTACCTATCAAAATCCTAATTATTTTAAAGACAATAATTGATATTTCTCCTACCAAAAGAAGAAAGTTGGATGATCATAGTGAAGCAAAAGAACATTCTATCCCCTTCTTATAACTTTACAATTTATTTAACCACTGTGGGACTCTGTGAAGTGCTGCATTATACAAACCTGCTTAACCAAGGGTTTGCAAAACTTATTTCCCTTTCTTAGAATACTACTCACATCTGTGCCTTGCCTTAAAAGTGCTCCATACCAGATAAGAGGAAGGAGGAGAGGGAGAGAAGAAAGGATCTGTTTTGCTCATCCTTTTCCTCCAACAGGAGAGCTGGAGCATCGGAATCAGAGATTTGGCTCCTATTGTCCCCTGGATTCACTCCCAGCCCAACTCCTCTCCCTCTCCCTCTCCCCCACGCATTACACACAGCCCAGAAGCAAGTCGGTGATAAGGGCCAGAATCAACACTTTCTAGAAATGAGACCAATGCTGAGTCCCTAAACTCCACCATCACCTTCTTCATTGAAAGTAGTCTGTGGTGCTTTGAGGAAATGGGGAGAACAGTCAAGACATGGGGTAAACAGAAGTATGGCCCAGAAGCCAATCCTGTCTGCCACCTGTTGTTATAAATAAAGTTTTACTGGAACACTCCCCTGCTCATTTGTTTATGTATTGCCTGTGGCTACTTTTGCATTATAGGGGCAGAGCTGAGTGGTTGCAACAGAGGCCCTATGGCCCTTTATATTATAAAAAGTTACCAACCCCTGGTCAATACCCAGAATCAGCCCTCTTTTTCCCTCAGATGCTCTTCTGGTTTTATGCTCAAAAATTCTTAACAATCACTCAAGATTTTCATCCCTACAAACAGAAATGGCCTCCTGAGCCACTTCCAATATGCCCAAACGGTGGCAGACAGGAAGAGAATGAGTTAATTTGCAGCAGAGATACCAAGTGCAGAACACAAGCCTCATTCTTGCATCCCCCTTCCCCACCCACAGCCCTGAAGCAGACACCCTGGCAAGGCCCAGGATCTTGGGGGAACAACAGAGCCATGGTGGAGGAAATTGATTTGCAGTTAGCAGTACAATGTCCAATGACTGAGAGAGCTTGTAAATACCCAAAACGTGTAAGGCCACATGGGATGAATCTTACCTCAGGCTTTTGTCCAGTACTCCACACACAGCTGAGCCCGGGGTCAGCATCCCGCAGGACTCGGGAGAGGCGAGGGGCCCAGGCTGCAAGACAAGGGAGAATGAGCCATCACTCTAAATCTAAACACAGTGACACATGCTTTTCACACCACCCCTCTACTTCACCCGGGTCTGTGTCCCCCTTGGTCTCAGGTCATTATCACGGCTTCTGTGTGGGACTGAGACCCCCTGTAAGGTGAGGCTAATGAGGCAGAACAAGTTGGGGAGGCAGATTGCTAGAGTTGAGAGTGGGTGCCCTGGAACCCGAATACAGGGGTTCAGTTCCCATCCTGTCATGTTCTTTCCTGTGTGATCTTGGACACATGATGTCATACCCTGCACTTCATGCTCCATTAAAATGAAGCGAATGATAGTGCCTACATCCTGGGGTGAGACTTTATGGATAAAGCACCTGGCTAATAACAAGTAGCATACTGTGTACGCCTGTTATTATCATCACCACTCCTTACTACTGGGCTTAGAGAATAGGACTCCGCCACTTACTGGGCCCTGTTGGGTGCCACTGCCCACCTACCAAGCTAGTTTGATCCATCTGACCACATAAGCAGCCCATCCTAATGCCCCACAGCTGGAAAGGGCCGCACCTGGTTTCAGACGCGGACCACCTGGATCGAGGCACGTTTACACCAAAAGAATTAACAGCCCACACCCACATAGGAGGTATTCACAGAAATCATCCTTTTTTAAAATAATTGACTCTGTTGCTGTATTTCTTCCTCAGGTTCATGACTACCTCCGCAGCAAATTGTGCTCCCTCTACGAAAACGACTGCATTTTTGATAAATTCGAGTGCGTGTGGAATGGGTCAGACAGGTAAGAAAGGCTCAGTGACCGGAGCCTCCCAAAGGCAGGCCCTCTCCCGGCGGAGGCCTGGGTGGTTTATTTTCCACGGATGTCAATGTCAGGTCCCAAGGCCTGGCAGGGATGCCTTGTGTGGGTCACCGGATGCCCCTGGGGTCAGGCCTGGGACGAAGGGAAGGATGTAGTGAGACCCTTGACTCTGCTTTCAGGACCAGCGCAGGTGACCCTTTGACATCAACGAGAAAATCTGATCTTTTACACACAAGATCCCCGCCCCCAGAGCCAGGCCAGCGTGCCGAAATGGAGAGCACTAATGATCCTCCCTCGGATCCCAGCACGAATGGTTCCCGTGACTGCAAACTTTCTAGATGGAAAATTACTTCTTGAAGCTGCTAGTGTAGACTTGGCCAAAGGCCCCGGCGGCTCATTAGCTGAATGCTAGCCGGTCCCATTTATCACATTCCCGCTACGTGATTTATTACTGTTTTAAGGCCTTTGATTTCAACAATGCTTCATATTACCTCCCAATAGTTCATTTTTAGTTTGACAAATACAGATGAATCTCTGAGTTCCAGGAGAACTTGGCACAGGCTCCCAGGAGCTGTCCCTGGAGAAGTCGGCACCAGCACTACAGTATTGCCTAGAACAGTGGTCGGCAAACCGCGGCTCGCGAGCCACATGCGGCTCTTTGATCCCTTGAGTGTGGCTCTTCCACAAAATACCGTGTACCCTAATTAAGTTAATAACAATGTACCTACCTATATAGTCTAAGTTTTAAAAATTTGGCTCTCAAAAGAAATTTCAATCGTTGTGCTGTTGATATTTGGCTCTGTTGTCTAATGAGTTTGCCGACCACTGGCCTAGAAGCACAGACACCCGATGGTGCCAAAGCACTCGGAGAGCCGCGCCTTTAGTGAGCGTGAGCTGTCTCTGTCCCTGGTTCAGCCTTCTTAGCCAGTGAGCCAGAGCGCCCTCCACGCAGCCTGGAAGAAATCACCCTGTGGCAGAGGACCCAAGTCAGACCATCCAGCTGGTATAGGACGGAGGCGGGGGAGGAGAGCGCAGAGCAATTGTGATATATGAACAAAAGCTCCTACAGGGGAGAGAAGCGAGCCAACCCCGTTATCTTATTATTTATTTATATATAATATATTAGTTTATTAATTGTACATGTTATTTGTGTATTTGTTCTCATTGCTCTCATTCCCCCACTATCTTAGCCTAGATCCAAAAACTACGCTTATTAAGCACCGACTGTGTACCAGGCACCTTCACACACATCATGTTATTTAATCCTGACCATGGATTAAATAGCAGAATGCTATTTATGTCATTTAACATAAACAACATAAAAATGTTAGAAAAATGGGACTCCGCCACTTTCTGGGCCCAGTTTGGTGCCACTGTCCACCCATGCGAGCTTGTTCGATCCGTCTAGCCCAGTGGTCGGCAAACTCATTAGTCAACAGAGCCAAATATCAACAGTACAACGATTGAAATTTCTTTTGAGAGCCGAAAACCGACTTCTGTGCACGGGCCACGAAGTTTCAATCGCACTGCACGTGCGCGCCCGCACGTGGTATTTTGTGGAAGAGCCACACTCAAGGGGCCAAAGAGCCGCATGTGGCTCGCGAGCCGCGGTTTGCCGACCACTGGTCTAGCCACACAAGCAGCTCACCGGCCATCCTAACGTCCCACAGCTGGGAAGGGCCTTAGAGGTCAGCTTTAAATATGCACAGGGCTTCATGGTTTTCAAAGTGCTCCTGCTTTCCTCACCTTCTCCAGCCTCACAGTCCTGAGCCCCAGAACAGAAAGGAATCTAGGGAACAGAAGTAATTAACAGGAAAGGTTATCACCATCCTTATTTCCGCGTCCAGGGCTTGTTGCTCTTAGGGACTGCAAAGGACACCAGCAGTCGCACTGTAGGACCTGTCTGGGTGTTTGTTTTTAATAGAAGGTATGGTGCTGTCAGCAGGCCACAGAGCGGTGGTGCTTGCTTTAGACACCACAGGGGGGTGAGACTGCCCTTTCTCCACAGCTCTCAGTGGCTCCCTGTTTCCTCTCTGCCTTGCAGTGTCATCATGACCGGCTCCTACAACAACTTCTTCAGGATGTTTGACCGAAACACCAAGCGTGATGTCACCCTGGAGGCCTCGAGGGAGAACAGCAAACCCCGGGCTATCCTGAAACCGCGAAAAGTGTGCGTGGGGGGCAAGCGGAGAAAAGACGAGATCAGCGTCGACAGCCTGGACTTTAGCAAAAAGATCTTGCATACAGCTTGGCATCCTTCAGAAAATATTATAGCAGTGGCGGCTACAAATAACCTATATATATTCCAGGACAAGGTTAACTAGGAGGACAAGTTATTATTACTTAATAATCTCACATACTGAATACTAGTCAAACACGTTTTTAAATGTTTCTTTGGGTCTTCATTTGATGCATTGACTTTCACTTCCCTACACAGAAAACAACTGGGATAGAATCCAAAGGAGTCCAACTTTCCCATATCCCCAGTTCTAAGACACTTTTGTCCAACCCAATAGGTCCCGGACACTTCTGTTTAGAATTGAGAGCTGCCAGCTAACAGTAATTCTTCCATAGTTGACCTGAATTTCTGATGCTTTTCTTTGCCCAGTTTCCTCTGGTGGGTCCAGTGTTTTGTTGCTAGGTGTCTGCTGAGATAAAATGAGGTTGTCTGTAGTATTTAAAGTGAAAAGGGATACGTTTTTTTTTTTAATTAAACAATTCCCTTTGATTGAAAATTTCAACAAAAAAATAAACACCGTTTACTCTACTCTTTAGAGAAATGCTCCTTGTTTTGTGAGAAAAAAAAAAAAAACTAGTCAGCATCTCCTGCCCCAACAGCACTTTTTTTTTTTTTTTTTTTTTTTTTTTGCCATTTTCTTTTTAAACAGTTTCATTGGAGCCAGAGATTTATCTCGTGAGGCTGTGAAGGGGATGCCGAATGAGAAGGGGAGGGCCACATCAACACTGCTATAGTCTCTCCTTTGTAAGCGCCATAGAAAGGGCCTGAGAATCTGGCTGGGAAGCGCCGCGCGTGCTGCGGGAGACATAAAGAGAGCGCTTCCCCACAGCGCTTCTCAGGGTGGGCTTGGCCAGGCCGGGCCAGATCCCACCGGCCGGCCGCTCTGTTACTCTGGCTTTTTGTCATTTTAAATGGCTCCATATAATCCTCTACTTGCACGTTCCCTGGCTTTTTCTCTTCACCCTTTTCCAGCTTTCTTATTCCATTGACTTCTAAAGGCCGGGTCCTGGTTGTTTATTAGCTGGCGTCCTACATCAGTGGTTCTCAACCTTCCTAATGCCGCCACCCTTTAATACAGTTCATGTTGTGGTGACCCCCAACCATAAAATTATTTTCGTTGCTACTTCATAACTGTAATTTTGCTACTGTTAATGTATCGTAATGTAAATATCTGTGTTTTCCGATGGTCTTAGGCTCTACAGCTGCGGTTCTCAACCTGTGAGTCATGACCCACAGGTTGAGAACCGCTAGCAGGGTCCCCTAAGACCATCGGAAAACACAGATATTTACATTACGATGCATTAACAGTAGCAAAATTACAGTTATGAAGTAGCAATGAAAATAATTTTATGGTTGGGGGTCACCACAACATGAGGAACTGTATTAAAGGGTGGCGGCATAAGAAAGGTTGAGAACCACTGTTCTACATGAAGCTGGAGGCTGCGGGGACCGGCCCTGGCTCCCTGAGCAAGGCTGGCCTGTCCTTTCCGGGTGTGTCTCCTGAGCGGGCCCCCTCCCGTCTTCCTGGGTTTGGTAACCAAAAGGAACAACCCATCCATCTCCACTGTAGCTAGAACCAATACAGCCAATAAAAATGCTGATTTGTACAGTCTAATCAAGCACTTCTAACCCTCCCCAAGCTCACCATCTGCAAAAATGGAATCCGGGGGAATGGAGATGCTTTGGCATTAGGGTGAAGTCGGCTTAAACCTGTGAAGGCTGGTTCGTCCTTCCCCCAAGTTGAAGATTCAAACTAAAACTTCCAGAAGGTTCTATGTGGCACACCTCTTGGGAAGGAGACACAGTGAATTCAAAGGACTGAAAAGCAAAAGGTCTCTCAGAATAAGCCACATGAAAGCAGAATTGTAAAGCAGGTCTCCCACCAGACCACGCATGTTACGGCGCTTCCAGTGGAGAGAACATCACAGGTGAGGTCTGAAGCAAGCGTGGAGGCTGCACGGCAGCGTGAAATGAATGTCCCTCCAATTCGATTAGAAACACTTCAATTTGCCAGGACTGGCCTGGCCCTTCTTTCTTTTGTTCATCCAATAACAAATAGTTATGAGGACCCTTTAACCAGGTACAGTATTTAAACATAAAATAAATAGAAAGAATAGAAGGACACCATATATACTTGTTATGTGACAGCCACTGAGCAAGGCACTTTTTAAAACCATTAGGACCACCTGGTGGGTAAATCTATTATTCCGTTTTTATAGCCGAGAAGCAGACTGAAAAGGGTTCAGTGGGCCGTCGCAGTGACACAGCCACAGTCTGATCTGGAGCTGTCCTCTCCCGGGTCCGCGCTTCTCCCACCCCAGTGATGGGTAACACGGAGCTGCCTTGTCTTCTCTTTCCTCTGGTGAGGACGCTCACCAACACCCCATCTCTCTGCGACCCAATACTGCCTGACAGCCGCCCAGGAATACACATCTGGCCTGTCACCAAAGCAGAGCGTGGAGCCGAGTGGCTCCCAGAGGCCTCCAACCCCTGACCCGGACCTTTTTATTACCTTTTAACCGTCCCCCAATTTAGATTTTCCACGCCCCATTAGCTAAACTGCTGGTGGCCGGACAAGGTGACCTGCCTTCCCTGCCTATTCCGGCCTTGGACGCTGTCAAATTAATGATCACTGCCAGGCCAGAACCGGGGGTTTAGTGACAGATCCCCAGTCCACTCCCTACCCCACATCCCGTGGTCTCTCAGACGGACAGCTGCCCTGAAGCCCTGCCTGCTGACCCAGCTCAGGACCCCCCATGTGGTCTGCCGTATTGGTTTTGAGCGAGAGTGGAAGGAGCATTTCTCTAGAGCTCACCTTTGTGCCAATGCCGATACCACAGGGAAGTGGGGCTGGCCACTGTCATATGCATTCTTGCTCTGGGCGGCTAACGGTACACTCCCTCCCACCCAGAGCTTCTGTGTGAGTCGAAGAGAACCCTAGGGAAGCTGGGGTAGAAGGGAGGGGATGGGGCTGCCTCATCAGCAGAGGAAAAGTATTTTGGCCCTCCAAACAATCCATCGGTTGGGTGATATTCATGAATGCGGTCATTCGTTCACTCAAACATTTCCTGGTCAAGCGTGTACCACCTGCGAGCCCTGTGCCGGGTGGTCCAGGAAGCAGGGCGAACACTGCCATGGGGATGCAGGTGATGTCAGCAGGAGAAGCTTATGGTGCGGAGGCCGGGGCTCCTGCTGGGTGGAACTCTGAGCTCCTCCACTCCCAAGCTGAACTCTTGGCAAAGCACTTCACCTCGCTGGATCTCAGTTTCCTTACTGATAACAATAAGGATAAAAATGGCACCTACCTCATGAGATTGCTGTGAAGATTGAGTGACTTAATATAACAGAGCTCTCAGAATGGTGCGTGGGCAACAATAAACACTCAGTGTGTGTTTCTTGCTATTGTTCTCCCAGCTCTGTAAACCGGCATCCTAAGTGCTGTGATGGCTACGACAGGGCGCCGGGGGAGAGCGGGACGCACCCCTCATCCAGAGGAGCCATTCCTAGGGTAAACCTGACAGATCAGTAAGGAGTACGCGATCCAGGTGAAGAGAGAGGAAAAAAGCAGTCCAGGTGTCAATTTCGTATATGAAAAGGGGAAAAAGCACCTGGTGTGTGTAAGAAATATACCATATTCTCATCCGGGGGAAAACAGGAATGCAGCCCCAGCTGGTGTGGCTGTTGGTTGGAGCATCATCCCATACACCGAAAGGATGGGGGTTCCATTCCCGGTCAGGGCACATACCCAGGTTGCAGGTTCGATCTCCAGATGGTGTGTGTACAGGAGGCAACCAATCGATGTTTGTCTCTCACATCAGTGTTTCTCTCTCTCTCCCTCTCTCTCTCACTCTCTCTCTCTCTTCTTCTCTCTCTCTTTAAAAATCAATAAAAGCATGTCCTCGGGTAAGGATTTTTTTAAAAAAAAATCAGGAATACAAACCAAGAGAAGTAAGGGGACGTAACACATGACATGAGACATAATAACGCATGGCCACAGTGAGGCGCACACACCAGGGTTCTCCAATAGCCAGGCCATGCGCCGCTCGATTGAGAAATTCTGGTTCCCATCGCTTAGCAGATGCATATGGTTCGGGCACAGAGGACATATCGATAAACTCAGCTCAGAGCCGCCTCCTCAGAGAAGCCTTTCCTGACCACCCCAAGTTCCCCGAGGCCTGAAGCGTTTAGTCCACTCTCATATCCCCAGAGCATAGAAAAGTATCTGGCACATAGTAGGTGCTCGATAAATATTTGTTGAAGGAATGAATAAACAAGGGAAGGAGGGAGGCAGACAGGCACAGCCTTTGCCCTCAGGAAGCGTACAGGATGAGCAGGGAGTCTGAGTGATGGGGACCCTGGTATCCGGCATCACAGCACGGCCCAGAGGAGTGGAGGAATTATAAAGAAAAGGTGGAGAGCCAGTGAGCCGAGAGATGCTAAGAACAAGCGGCGGAGCTCAGGTTGCAGCCGCAGTTAATAGAGCACGTGTCCCTGCCTGATGCATCGCCCGCCCAGCAGCAGTCAGTCTTCTGGGACCCTGCACGGCGTGCAGAAAGGCTGACAGCTCACAATCAATACCATGTTCACTGATGCAAGGAGCAACATTATCACATCCACGATGTTGCCCCCACATCCCGCGCCAGCACTAAATATTCCCCGTAACGAGGCTAAGGGGAGTGACAAGAGCTATTATTTTCAACCCTCCCCCTTGGAAGCAAGAGGTGAGGCAAACCTTTCCCTGGGTGTTCTTAGGGGAAAGCAAGCCAGTTCCCCCCGCCCCACCAAGAAATTGCTCGAAGCTGATCCCAGGCCTAACACAGCAAGACAGGGTGCGAGAAGATTGGCATTTCCACTTGGTCCGGGTGTCCACGATATAGAAGGGGAGGCTCTGTGGGCGGCTGAGAGGGGGGTGGATGGTCCCACACACACACCCAGGTTGGCGGGGAACGTGTGAGGGGTGGATGCTGGGCTGTGTTCTATGTGCCCAAGTCCCTCTAATAAAACGAAACTTGACCCCCGCCCCCTGCCCCAGTTTAGCTTTCCTATTTCAGCTTCTCTGACTGTGGCATAACTGCAAGTCATATTTCACCCAAGCCAATGGCTTCCAACTCTAAGTGCCGGTGGCTTCTGAATAGTCAGCCGGATTTTATCAAAGGGAACAGCGAGCAAGTGCATGTTAAACACCACCCATTGCTCAGCGGTGGAAAGAGGAGTGGTTCTGTCGGACACAGTCCTGCCGTTCAGTCCACCATCACGTGATTCTTAGCCTGTGAGAGGCCTCTAACCGGAAGCAGGCGGGGCAAGAACACCAGGGATGTTCTCCTAATTCCATAGTGAATTTAATGGCAGGCTTTTTTTTTTTTTTTCAGCCTTTCACTTCCTTCCTGACAAGATGAGGGATATTGCTCTTATTTTTCATGTTCTTTTTGAAAAGGCAGACAGGTTAATTAGTTCTATTTAGGATGCTTCTTGATCAAAGAAATCAGCTAACACTCGAAGATGGGTATATTCACTGGAGATGTGACAAATGTCATAGAAACTCAGAAACGTGTCCATCATGGAACAAGAAAGCTCAGGCCACAAGCTAACTTCTTCCCATGTACAAAGAGCATGCATTTCAGGGACGGGCCGGCACAGGGATGGTTAACTAACTCCATCAGCCTCAGACAGCGTCTCAAGAGGGACATTGGGGAGGCGCCCACAAGAACGGTGATTATAGCTTCCTCCTGTTCTCTAGCATTAAACACAAGATGGATTCTTCTTAACATGACATCACGCGCGCACACATGCACACACACGCACACAGCCTCAGCAGACGCTCCTTTCTCAGAGAATCTGTGACTCTTCTGTCTGAACGATGGCTGCTCCCCCGCTGGGAAGGTTGTCAATTTCTTATCGTAGTTTACATCAGGACCGGGGATCCATTTACAAATGAACACTCGGCTGGCTCGGTTGCTAATAAAGTTACATGATGCCATGTAAGATTGTAACAACTTCCTTCTACACCTGCTCATTACACTGCTCAGTCACAGTGACACTCTGGGTGGATTAACGGTCCTGGTGATGAGCCGTAGTTGAACATTATTCTTTGTGGAGCCATTTCAACTTATTCCAGCACTTTCACTACCGGTCTGCCCCAGGTTACACGGAGAGTAACTCCGAGACCAACGCTGACGCCAGGTCTCTCAAATCTCTAAGATCAGCCTTATTTCATTGTTGGGTTTATGTTGTTTTTTTCAATTTTTCTAATGTGCCTAAAAACCAATGGGTCACCTTAAACCTCGGCTGAAGGTCTTGATAAAAAGTGTCAATTCCGACTCAAAGAGAATTCAGCATTTCTGTCTGCGGTACCAAAGCCAGTTCTGCCAGGGCTCTGGGAGGACTGCCTCACACCCACACTCACTGGCGCCCGCGTTGGCACAGATTTGCACAGGTGGGCCCACTGCAGTTATTCACCGCATTCAATACCACTGACCCGCAAGATGAAATGCTATTAAATATTTACCTTCCCGCAGATCTCTTTGCCCGACAGCTATTCACATATGACCATGTGCCACACAGTAAGCGACACAGATAAACAAGGCACAAGCCCCGTCCTTAAGGGATACAATGAGAAATGCAGTTCCAACAGGTGATCTCAGAATAGCACGGTTAACGCAATGGCAGAGGTGTGCATAGGTTATCACAGGTATATAGAGCTAGAGCATCGGATCTCCCTCCAGAATGAAATGAGTCCAGTCATAAAGGAAGACGGGGTCCACCCAGGTGAGCACGAACATGAGCAAAGGCACAAGGCTGAGAAGCCCCACCTGTTCTGAGAACTACCAGCACTTTGATTTTGCTGAAAGCAGACGCTCGGCTAGGACAGGCTCGAGTGCTGGTGAGGGAGCCGAGGGCCTTTTAGAGGGCTCAGACATCCCTAGAGTGCCACTGGGGATTTCTAAGGAGAGAATTGACATAGGTGGCATTACATTTTCCAAGATCCCTCTGGTAACTGTGTAAATGACACATTTGAAGTGGACAAGATTGAGAGCAGGCAGTCTACTCAGGAAGCTGTTGAAGGGGTCCAGGGAAGAGGAGATGAGGGCCTGAACTGGGGATAAAGGAAACACTGAAGAGGTGAGATCTGTATAACTTAGAGACTGACTTGCTGAGAGCAAAAAGAGAAGTTAATGAAGGGGCCTAGGCGGGTAGTTAAGACGATAAGCAATGTCAGGAGCAGAGATGAAGAGTAAATGGACAGGAGCAGGGTTTAGGGGGAGGAAAAAAAGATAAGGGGTCTAACTTGGGACATAATGGTTTTGAGGAGCCAGGGCAATCAGTGACCAAGGTGTCAGTAAATACGATGGAGAATTAGTCATCAATGTGTTCTGGCCTTTATAGAAAGGACTCCAAGTTGGCACATACAGTGAGACTCTGTTAGCTGGGGAGAGGGCCCTGGGGAGCAGTATGTTTCACATCAGACCAGGGTGGGGGGCGGGGGCGGGAAGGACACCCAAAACAATAGAGGAGGAAGCACTGGAGTCATCAGAAGAACCAAGGGCAAAAGATATTGTGGACATAAGAAAGTAGAGTTCCCCCAATGACAAATACAGTTCCTATGAATCTATATTTAAAAAACAAACAAAAAATAGAAATCCAGTAGAAAGTAGGTAATGGACTTAAGGTGACTCACAAAAGAAGATACCCAGAAAAGTCAATGAACATAAAAAAATGTGCTCTACTTAGTAATCAGGGGAATGTAAATACTACTATCCAACCGCAAAATGAGTGAGATTAGAAGGACTGACACTAACAGGTGTTGGCAAAGATCTGGTTTAGAGCTGACGTCAGTCAACCTTCCCTATAAAGGGCCAGATAGCAAATAATTTAGACTTTGCAGACTGTCCAGTCTCTGTTGTAACTACTCAACTCTGTCGCTGCGATGTGAAAACATCCATTGATAATACACAAATGAATGAAATAGTGTTCCAATAAAACCATATTTACGAAAGTAGGTGGGGGCAGAATTCGGCGATAGGCCACAGTTTGCCAACCCCAGGTTTAGAGCTTGGAGTCTGGAAAGATCACATAGGCTCTATTACTTGCACAGTCCTGAACAAGTTATTAATCTCTCTATGCCTCACTCTCCTCATCTGTAAGTGAAAATAATAACACCATCCACCTCATAGACTCGTTATGAGGATTCAATGAATTAGTAAATGTAAAGTGCTTAAAACAGTGCCTGGCCAAGTGAAGGGCTGAGTGTGTGAACTGCTTTACCATCACCAACATCATCATGGTCCATGGTGCTGAGAAAGGAACCGGGTCTTGTATCATTTGAGCCCAAGATCAAAAGAGGCCGAAAGCTCTTGCCCCAGGCTACCCAGTTACATAAAGTCATAATATTCCTTTTTTGCTTAAAACAGTGTGAGCTGGTTTTCTCTTATAACTGAAATTATTTCATCTGACAAAACTAATGAAATCAGGATAGGGATGACAATTACCTAACACACCGTTTCTGCACCCATCACCAATGGGACACAGGCGCTTTTCTCACCTAGCCTGAATTATGTCCCCTGCCCCCAAATTTATATGTTGAAGCCCTACCCCCTCCCCCACCCCCCGCAGGGATGGCATCTGGAGATGGAGCATTTGGGAGGTTATTAGGGTTAATTGAGGTCAGGAGTCTGGCATGGCCCTCATGATGGGATTAGTGTCTTTATGAAAGAGGCATCAAAAAGCTTGCTTCCTCTATCGCCACCTGCACACACCAAGAAAAGGCCACGTGAGGACACGGTGAGAAGGTGGCCTCCTGCAAACCAAGGAGACGGCTCTCACTGGACACCAACCCTGCTGGCACCTTGATCTTGGACTTCCGGTCTCCAGAACTGTGAGAAATAAATTCCTGTTGTTTAAGCCCCCCAGTCCACGGTGTTTTGTAATGGCAATCCAAGTTAATGAAGACAGACATGTTTTCCCCCTCCCCCAAAACAGGACCCAAGCAGCCTATTAATCAATCAAAGTCGCCTGTGAAATGAAACCTCTTTATGCCTGCTGGAGGTCATGGATTCTAGGAGCTGATCACTGGTAATACTGACGAGCTTTGTGAATGTTCTCTGAGTGTATGTTTGTGACAGAGAAAGAAACTTGCCAAAAGACCTATATATTTTTAGATGTGCGGTCTCCATTTCTAACTTCTCATTTATGAGTCTTCATTCCTTTTAAATCCATATACTTTAAACTGCCTGCAAAAAAAATCCTTGAAATCCTCCCACATTCCTATTTTCTTTACCAAGTACCTTTTCTCTCCGAAGGGTCAATAAATGCTGTTTGCATGAGTGAAGGCAGCAAAGGCTGCCAACAAACAAGTTTATCCCCCTAGCCGGTTTGGCTCAGTGGCTGGAGCCTTGGCCCACAGACTGAAGGGTCCCTGGGTCGATTCTGGTCAAGGGCGCGTACCTCCATTGCAGGCTCAATCCCTGGCTCCGGGGCATGTGTGGGAAGCAACCAATCAATATGTCTCTTTCACATCGACGTTTCTCTCTCTGTCTCTACACCTCCCTTTGACTCTCTTAAAAATCAATGGAAAAAAAATATCCTTGGGTGAGGATTAACAAACAAAACAAACAAAAAAGAACAAGTTTCTCCTCTACCCCAGAAGCGATCAAATTAATAGACTTTAAACTGTACAGTGTCACTGATGAATGTAAGGTCCCTAATCTACAGTGGGGAAAACAATGGCGTAATTAACTTGATTTGTTTTACATTCAGAGAGAGAGAGCCTTTGAATTCAAAATGCAAATGAGCCAAGAACCTGCATACTTTCCTTTTTCTTTAAAATGTAATTAGCTCATTGCTAGCAACATTCCGTTCTTCCCAAATTCTTCACCGATGGTGGGAATACAATTACTACCTCCTTGAAAAAATTACTCCGATGCATTCCTTCTTCTCAAATAAGTAAAGTCACCGTCTGTTGGTTTAAGAAAGAACTCCCTGGTAATTCTACTATGAAGTGTCTGTCTCAGTGGTGTTTCACACTCCACTGTGCATCAGCATGACCTGGAGGCTCGTTAAAACATAACACTGGGCCCGGCCCTAGAGGCTCTGATTCAGTAAGTCTGGGGTGGGGCCACCTACTAGGGTGGGCACCCTGTTTTCACTCTTTGCCCCTACCTAGTGGCCATGGCTGCACAGACCATAGTGTAAGCCCCTTAAGCCAAGCCTGAGCCACACTTGGAGGCTCAGAGACCACAGGTCAGCTTGGTCTGGTTTCTGGTAGACGGGGCAAACCTAAGAGCTGGGGGCGTGTTCTACTGTTGCTATGTGAGCCACAGCCTACCTACTTCCCAGCTGCGTTACCAGCCCGTGGGGAAGGACATACAAAAATTAAAAGCACTTAGGAACCCTTAGAGCACTTTGGCAGAGTAATTTTATGACTCTGGATTCTCATACTAAAAAGGAGCCTTTATTTCACTTGGGTATAAGCGTTGTTACTGTGTTTTAGCACAGACAGTTTGAGAAACACTGGATTTCAGGGCAGCAAAGTTGATCTGCAGAGAGAAACGGCAGAGGCAGATGACTATGAAGGGGTCCTGGTTCCAGTCCACTCCTGAGACCCGGTGACATCTGTGCCCTTAGATTCCAAAACACATCCCTGAGTCCTTAAGGGTGATGCTTTTTGCTGAAGCTTGCTCAGGCGATTTTATGGGCCTCGAAACTAGAATCCTAATGAATATGTCCATACCGGTCTCTGAGGGGGAAAGAAAGCCATACTAGTCTTCATCCTCATTCCCTAATAAGTTCTAACCCAAAACTCCATCAGCCAATCCACAGAAACAATCACCTTTTCCTTCTCATCTTTAACTAGACCCTAAAAATAAAAGGGATCTTTATGTAGGAATCATGGAGAAGACAGAGAAGGGTAACGGCTGAAATAGATGAGAGTGAGTTGATAAATACTATATATGAAGAGCCTACTGTGCGCTCTCACTGCATTCACACTGTGTGAGCTGATGCCCATAGGCTTGCTGCATGGAGCTCACTTCATTGTGGGAGAGACACGACAGACAACACATAAATCAGTAAACCAGATCATTTCAGAGAGTGATACATGCAGAGAAAACATATATATGTGACAAGGAAAACACTCAAACTACCAGCTGAGACAAGAAGGAAAGGAGGCAGAGATGAAAGACTGAGAATTATAATAAAGGTCATTTATTAAAGCCTACCCCTGTGCCAGGCCTGCTGAATATTTTAAGTGCCCTCAGAGTAGCCCTAGGAGAGCTGCTGTCACCCCACTTTATAGATGGGGGATAAAAGTTCAGAGAGGTTCCCTAACTTGCCCAAGACAGAGTTGGGAAGACAGAAAGGCAGGCATGAATCTCAATATATATTACTCCCAAACCCATACCTTAACTACCCATGGAAAGTAGAACACAAAGGTGGCCTCAATGAATGAGTATCTTCTTGGTCACCCAGAACACTCAAGGCCCAGCCATTCTGCTTCTTAGCACAAAGGGCCTCAAAATGCCTTCAAATACACGTTTCCTTCTATACATCTAATGCAAAGGCCTCCTGCTCAGTGAGGCCGGCCTGTATTGGTTAGTAGAAAGCAGCAGTAGCCAAGTGCTTCGGGCCACATAAAAGCTATTTTTGCAGGAAGCATCTCACAAAATGGAACAAGAAAGAAGGCTGGAGAATATGATGTTATTTCCCCAAGCAGAGGCAGGGAACGGCTGTAAAATGTCTCATAAAATCCCGACAAATGTACAAATGGCACGGACTTCGGTTGGACAGCGATGGAGTGAGTTGTTGTACATCTGGGTGGGGTTCCCAACAGCCAGAAGAGCCTGGGGCTCAGATCTTTGCTTACAGGTGCTAACCAATCCATCACACCCCTGGTGAAGCTGTGTCCTCCCTCGCTCTGGGGGCATGCACCCTCTCCCTCCCTCCCCCTCTCTGGATAGGTTAGTGCACCTGTTTTCCAATAACACTTTCAGGTGACTGAAGTCATCCATCTTTCTGGGCCTAATGGGTGGGCAGATTCCGAATTTAGGCCTTCATACCCAGCTCCAGGCAGGCTGCCTGACATCCCAGCCGTGAACAAAGATAAACGCAAGAACACTAGGTGCCTTGAGGGTAGGAACAGATTTATAGAACGGTGACTCTAGTGGAATAAAAAATAAAATATCCATTCCAACCCCACTTTTCTAGAATTCACATCAATCTAAGATAATTTTTGTTGGCTTTACTTGTATGCTGCCTATGAAATAAAAGTACACTAGAATAATTAATAACTTTAATTACTTTAGTAAACATATCTCTCTGCAAACCCACCATGTGCTATCCATCTAAGAGTAATAGTTGACCAGATATCAGTAATAACAATATTACCTGCTCAATAAGCATCAGTTATGTGTCCAATCCCATCAGAATAACTATCACCACTCTTTATGGTATTGATAGTATTATCCTCAGATGATGGGATATTGAAAGTTCATAAGAGAATAGGCCTAAGGCCCACCACAGCCACCACGTAAGGGAGCAACTCCTGGCAACTCCCCTCAAAGGTCACTTCTGTCCTCAAACAACCTGGCTCAAGTGAGGTCCACCTGCAGCACCACCTTTGCACCAGACTGGTTTCAGGCCCTAGGGCTGGAGATATCAATGACACCTCCTCCTCTGAGCCTTCCTGTTCTCTCTACAAGCATGTCAAACTCGCGGCCCACGAGCCACATGCCGCATTTATTTGGCCCATGTTAGTCTTTGAGTTTGACATGCTTGCTCTACAAGCATCCCTTTCTCTGGGATGCATGGGCCCTTCGTAGCCCCACAGTTCAAAGAAACGAATTCCAGGTGTTATCTAATAGGATATATAGGGTCTCTGGTAAGGTAGGAGTTGATATCTCAGAAAAGGACTCTTGTTCATTCTCATTACTTTACCACCAAGAGAGGCCTTGCCACAGGGGAAAGTGTTTCTTCTTTAGATTTCAAGTTTGAACTCTTAAGCATCCTGGTAATGAATGGACTTCTTGTGTCTTAATTTCTTAGTGTCCTTTCTCAGTCTTAAAATGATGGGGAAAGAATTCAGATGCAGAAACACACATGCAGAGATACATACATATAGACATAGATAGATACACAGAGAGATACATACACACATGGATGGATACATACTAGCATACACAAAGATATGTACATACACAGGTAAATATACACATGGATACATATACATGGACATACATACATATCTACACACAATCTGTGCTCAGGAAGCCTGCTTAGGTTAAAAAAATAGGTAAATAAGTTTTGTCTTTGGAATTAAAAAGATAGGGAGAGTCTCCCAAATGTGGGAAATATGGTATTCTCCATAAGTCTTATGTGAATATGAATAAATTTCTCAAACTAGGTATTGAGGAATATTCCTGAGGCTCCTTTTAATTCTCAAGGACCATGAGACCAAGTCAAGGATGAGGGCACATTATAATTTGAGGAAGTTTCTCAGCTTGCTTTTGTAAATGAGATCCACTAAACCTATTTGTTTAATAGTAATGTAATAAAAGTTTCCTTAGCAGGGAAAAGACCAATCTGTATGAATACAGGATATTGAGGTTACAGTTGCAGTAATTATTCTGTTCCATAAACTTTATTTAGCATTTGTGGAATCCCTGTAACACCCATCTCCCCAAGTGGCCAAGAGCACTCCAACCACATGCTTCTAACCACAGTTTTGTCCCTTGATAACCCATGATCTTGAACTTCTCAATTAGCTTTCGGGTGATTAGATCACTTACACAAGAATCAACCAATGAGTGCATAAATGTCAGGTGGAGCAACAAGTTGATGTTTCTCTCTCTCTCCCCCCACTCCATCCCTCTCTCTCTAAAATTAATAAATAACAATTTTTTATTTTTTAAAATATTTTTATTGATTTCAGAAAGGGAGAGGGAGAGCAAGATAGAAACATCAATGATGAGAGAGAATCATTGATCAGCTGCCTCCTGCACGCCCCCTACTGGGGATCGAGATCGCAACCCAGGCATGTGCCCCTGACCGAAATCGAACCCGGGACCCTTCAGTCCACTGACCCCTCTAACCACTGAGCCAAACCGGCTAGGGCAACAATTTTTTAAATAAGGAGAATATGCTAGAGATTCATCTGATACAATTTCAAAATATTAAGAACCTTAGTCATGAGGGCTGAATTGACAGGTAATATTATCTGAATCCTTATTCATGGCAGACACTATGTGTACAGCTCTTCATTTTTTTACCTCATGTGCTCCTCACACCGGCCATGAATGCTCTGTAGCCCTGATTTCCAGATTTAAAAACACGAGGCGCACAAAGAGTGCAGGTAGGTGGCAGAGCAGAGTTTGGACCTTGCTCACTGTCCCCTGGCAATGTGGCATGGAGCCCTTAACTAACAACCACATGACTGGACGGCATTTCTAAGTGGCAAAACGCAAACATTATTTTTTTTTTGAGGGGCAGGGAGGAAATGGTGGAAGGAAATCATTTGTAGGCTTATGAATTCTAACATGTGCCCCCTCCCAAAAGTTGCAATCAACTTTTGTATTTACAACAGTTGAAGTCATTAAAACAATAGGCTTAGTGCTCATAATCCCAAGGGACATTGCTGCCAATGAGCTCCGGGTAGTCTATGAACCACCTAAAGTCACGTGGATTTTTCTGCGATGGAAGTCCACAGCGTGGACAGTTTCTCGAAGGGCTCCAGGGCCAGCATGCTAGAGACAGTCTGAGAAGGGCGGGTCTCAGGTTCCCCTGCCTGGGCTGGGGCAGCGCCGCCTCTTTTCCTGGATGTCTCCATCGGTCCCTGCCCTTCCCAGCCCTAGCGCTGCAGAACTCATTCCCAAAGTAAATCCATTCCCGCGTCCAGCTGCTCCTGTGGGCCCCGCAGCAGGCACAGACACTGCGGTGTGTCCGTCGCTGCTCCTGGTAATGAGCTGCGCTTATAAGCAGCCTGATGCAGCCAGGCCTCTCGTTCCCAAGCCGAACCCATTAGCATATACGACCCCATTTACTGATAAATGCATGTGATTTGTTTCCAGCGCGTCACTGTCTTATGGCTGCTTCTTGTCTTGGGGCACGTGTGATGAAGTTTTATGCAGTTGTGTTTTTGTTCTCTTAATTGGAGCCTTAAATTCTAAGGAAGAACATAATGAGTGTTTAATTTAAAATCACTCCTGGGTTGCCCTGACTGGTGTGGCTCAGTTGGTTGAACATCGTCCCATGCACCAAAAGGTCGCCAGTTTGATACCTGGTCAGGGCACAACCCCAGGTTGTGGGTTTGATCCCCAGGTGAGTAGTTTTCTCCTATAAAATATGGATAACAACAGCACCCCAGAGGTTGGGCACTGCCTGGAGGCGAGTGATTAATGTTTCTCTCTCTCTCCCTCTCCCTTCCTCTCTATCTAAAATCAATAAAAACAGCCCTATCCGGTTTGGCTCAGTGGATAGAGCATTGGCCTGCGGACTGAAGGGTCCCAGGTTCGATTCCGGTCAAGGGCATGTACCTTGGTTGTGGGCACATCCCCAGTGGGGGGTGTGCAGGAGGCAGCTGATCGATGTTTCTCTCTCATTGATGTTTCTAACTCTCTATCCCTCTCCCTTCCTCTCTGTAAAAAATCAATTAAAAAATATATTTAAAATCAATAAAAACAGCCTGACTGGTATAGCTCAGTGGCTGATCATCGACTTATGAACCAGGAGGTTGTGGTTCAATTCTTGGGCAGGGCAAATGCCCAGGTTTCAGGCTCCATCCCCTGTGGGGTGCATACAGGAGGCAGCCAATCCATGATTCTCTCTCATCATTGATGTTTCTATCTCTCTCTTCCTATCCTTTCTTCTCTAAAATCAATAAAATTATATTTTAAAATAAATAAATAAATAAATAATATGTATTTTTAAAAAAATAAATAAACTAAAATCACTCATGGATTTTCAATCCTTTGGTGCATCAAAAGGGGAAAAGAGGAGTCTAAGAAAGAGGGGGGAAATCTAATAGATGAACCCAGGTAAAGACAATCAAGGCAGCTCTTATCTTGTCAGATGTAGGAAAGACCTAGTCATGTCCTTTCTGAAGAGTATGCGATTCCGTTGTCTTTCTCAGGTGCAGTGACCACGTCTAACAGACCAGGCAAGCAGAGGCCAGAGTCCCTTCGCTTGGCCGTGAACAGCCAATGGAAGGATCAGATTCCGGTATCTGAGTCCCAGCCCTGCAGTGTACTCGTACGTGACCTTGCTTATGTTACTTAGTTTATATAAGTTTGCATCATCTCTCTCTAAAATAGGGATAACAACAATACTCAGCTCATTGGTGTGACAGCGTGCTTGATTGCAAGCAGGAAGAATCTACAGAAGCACAGATGTGCACAGCTGGAGGGTCAGCGGGAGCCCCGCTCCCCCCGCCTCCGCCCCCGTGCTCTGACCATGGGGCAGTCAGTCTGTCTACAGTGCTGCTGGCAGGAGCACACAGCCCACTGCCCCGTCTCTGCCCTCTTGTCTCTTGCTCACACTCAAATAATCTAACATGAGTGCCTCCCTGCTGACCTGCCTGCTGGAGGCAGAGAGAGGGAAGCTGTGGAAGCCCGGAGGTTGGGCACTGCCTGGAGCCCCACACACAAGGGAGAGTCACGTGATGATATGCACAAGGGCAACTCTCCCCCAAACGAGAAATACCTATGACAATAGGATGGTGGTGAAGAATAAACCACAGAACACACAGAAAGCCTTTAGCAACTTACTAGAACGTAGCAGATGGCCAAGACATGGCAGCTATTATTATTGCTATAATTGGCAGTATTTTTAGCAGCTACCGCTCTGGCCACCAGGGATGATACAGGCAGATGATAAAAATAGACTCATTTTAGATGAGTTCATGATGAGGGATCCTGGGGAGAGGGCGGAACGACAGGCCGTGAGCAGAGAGGCCAGTGCCTCTGAGGAAGGACAGCCAAGGATACAAGGCCACGGGGGAGCTCCCCTTGACATCGCTGTCAGCCTGGACGCAGGACCATCGCCAGCAGAACTGCTGCTGTGATGCCAGGGCCTCCCTTCCACGGTCCAGATTTCCCTGCCCAGCAGCCAGCTCCCGCCCAGGAGGTTCCCCCTCCTGATGACCCGCCTCCAGGCTCAGGCAGAGGAAAGGCAGACCTCGGTCCTCCTGAGGTTAATGCGCAGGCTCAAACCTTGTCATTTAAAAAGGATACGGGTATGTTTGATCCAAAACTACAGCTGAAGTCTAACTATTAGCCCAGTGTAACCGCAGAAAATGAAGCCTGACGTGGCCATTAAATCTTTGCATCTCTCTGCTGAGTACAGTGGGGATTTTTTTTTTTGTTAAAGGGCAGAATTCTCACCGTAAGTTCAAGTCATGTTAGTCGATGGCTGAGAGCTCAAATCAAAAGTGAAATCGGACCTAATCGGTTTGGCTCAGTGGATAGAGCGTCGGCCTGCGGACTGAAAGGTCCCGCGTTCGATTCCGGTCAAGGGCATGTACGGTTTCGGGCACATCCCCAATGAGGGGTGTGCAGGAGGCAGCTGACAGATGTTTCTCTCTCATCGATGTTTCTAACTCTCTATCCCTCTCCTTTCCTCTCTGTAAAAAATCAATAAAATATATATTTTTTTTAAAAAGTGAAATCGGACCTTGGAAACGGTGGTCCCGACCCATGCAGACATTGCGGAAGAAGAGGATTATTCTCTTAAGGATGTGTGGTGTGTGACCTCTGGCAGTCAGTCCTAAGCGGACTTTGTTTTGTTTTGTTTTTTCCTAAGCTGACTTGGTATTGCTTGATCCTTCCTCCCAATCGAGGTGCATGATGGTTTGCAAATGATGAACCTGAAGTCTTGGAAGGCTCAGAAGGGCCATCCCAGTAAAAGAAATTAAAGAAACCATAGTTGGTATTGGGTAAAATTTAGTGACATTAATAGAAAATTTAGTATTGGGTTTAAGGTTACTGTAATGTAGAGTACACCATTATTTAGAAACTAGAGGCCCGGTGCAAGGGATTCATGCACTGGGGGAGGGGGGTGTCCCTCAGCCAGGCCTGCGCCCTCTTGCAGTCCAGGAGTCCTCAGGGGATGTCTGACTGAAGGCCCACGGGGAGCAGGCCTAAGCCTTCAGTCGAAGATCCTTAGCGCTGCCACGGAGGCTGGAGAGGCTCCTGCCACCGCCCCTGCACTCGTCAGCCATGAGCCCTGTGGGAGCGCACTGACCACCAGGGGGCAGCTCCTGCATTGAGCGTCTGCCCCCTGGTGGTCATTGCGCGTCATAGTGACCGGTCATTCCGCTGTTTGGTTGATTTGCATATTACCCTTTTATTATATAGGATGCCCGACTCCATTTCCCCCATGCCAAATCTTTCCCTCGTCCTAAAGTTGTAATCCAAGTTGTGATAGTGGTAATGCTAAGCCATGGGGATTAACAAATTAATTAAAATGTAGTTAAAAGTTAACGTGCTGTCATTAAGTCATACTGCATAATTCCAACAATATAACATTCTGGAAAAGGCAAAACTATGAATATAATAAAAATATACATAAAACTATGAATATAATAAAACTATGAATATAATAAAAATATATAAAAACTATGAATATAATAAAAATATCAGTGGCTGTGGGGGAGATGGGGTGTGTAAATAGGCAGAGAATTGTTAAGGCAATGAACGCTCTGTGATACACTGATGGATACATGGCATATACTTTGTCCGAACCCACAAAACGTACAACAGATTTGAGTGATTGTGATGTGCCAATGTACATTCATCCTTGATGAGAAAGGTACCTTTCTGGTGAGTAATATTAATAATGGGGAGGCCATGCCTATGTTAGGACAGAGGGTATGTGGGAAATCTCTGTACCTTCCTCTCAACCTTGTTGTACACAACTAAAACTGCTTTAAAAAATGTCTTAAAAAAAAAAGAAAGATAGGGTTTTCATTGGGTCTTCGGGGGGAGTAGAAATTGGGTTACTGGGAAAGGGAAGAAATACAGCTCAGGGAGATGGAACAGAGGAAACAAAGTCAGAGGAAAGGGGCAGAACTTCCAGGTTGGTTGTAGCTGAAGAACTGACCAAGTTGACCAATTCCTGCTCACCCTGAACCCTGGGCCGACAACAATGACTAACCGCCGTTCAATTCTTCTCAGAGTTCAGGAATCTTTCCTTCCAGGCAGCCACTCCCAATAAGTTGGAATATGAAACTTGCTCGGCAAGATGGTGGCTCCATTCACAGAAAGAAGGGAGACAGGAAAGAGAGCTGAGCTTTGAGGGAAATGGGGAGGGTCCATTTAATTGGTTGGTAAGGATGTGTCTAGGAGCAAACTAGTAAAATTCAGCAAGACCTATTCATCTAGAAATCAGCCTCAGAAAGGTGCTTCTAGATCAACATTCACTTTTATACACACACACACACACACACACACACACACACCCATATGTTTATTGATGTAGAGAGAGATAGAAACATCAATGATGAGAGAGAAGCATTGATTGGCTGCCTCCTGCATGCTCCCTGCTGGGGACAGAGCTCACAACCTGGGCATGTGCCCTTGACCTGGAATCAAACCTGGGACCCCTCAGTCCACAGGCCAAAGCTCTATCCACTGAGCCAAACCAGCCAGGGCAACATTCACTCTCTTGAGCCTCTTTGCTACTTTGGATGGGTATGAATAATTCTTCCTTGAAGATGCTACATAATTTTAGAGACCAGCTTGCAAACTGAGTGACTACTGAAGTCTGCTAATGGACTGGATCAGAGTTTTTTATTTATTTTTAAATATACTGTATATATACTAGAGGCCCAGTGCATGCACTGGAGGGGGGTTCCCTCAGCCCAGCCTGCCCCCTCTCACAGTCCGGGAGCCCTCAGGGATGGGAGGCAACCCAGCAATCAGGGGAATGTGATGCCCCCATCACACCTCTGCTGCTGCCACTGCTGGCAGTGCAAGCCTTGGCCAGGCCCTGGTTACCTGAGCCTCAGGCCGCCCTGGGCAGCTGGGCAGCCACCATCTAAGGCTTGCCTGCATCTCAGGCCAGCCCTGGGTGGCTGGGGGGCTGAGGGGACTGGGGGACTTTGAAGGCAGGTGCGTGGAGTGGCCAGACCCGCCTGGGGGTGGGCCCGGCTGTACCGCACGCCTGCCACTCCGGTGGGGTTGAGGGGACTGGGTGCTGCCATCTTGTGGCTGTGGGTACTGCCATCTTTGAGGGTGTGGCTGTCAATTAGCATATTCCCTCTTTATTGGCTGTGGGCACCACTATCTTTGTGAGGGCGTGACAGTCAATTAGTATATTCCCTCTTTATTAGATACGATTTTTTTTTTTCAGAGAGGAAGGGAGAGGGAGAGAAACATCAATGATGAGAATCATTGATTGGCTGCCTCCTGCATGCCCCTTGCTATTGATTGAGCCCACAACCAGGGCATGTGCCCTGACCAGAAATTGAACCATGACCTCTTAGTTCATAGGTCAATGCTCAACCATTGAGCCACAACATCCAGGCAGGATTGGGGTTTTTTAAACTTCAGTTATTTGTACAACTCCTGTTAGTGATTCTAAAAGAGCTGGTAACAGACATACTAGCAACTAACCAGGATTTTGTCCTTAAAAGATAAAAAGAATTGAAAGATCTTATACCTGTATGAGTTCAATGCTACCTATGTTAGGTCTGTGTGCCACACAAAAAAACATTTATTGTATTCTATATGTCTCACATTTTTTAACCATTGGATGGTGTGTAATTGGCTAAAGTTTATTGAGCATACACCAGTCGCCATTCTCTAATACTTTCTATTAGATAGAAAGTATTACCTCCAGTTATTGTATGAGAAAAAATGAGACATGGAGAGGTTAAGAAATTTGCCTGGGTCATAATACCAGGAAATGGAAGAGCCGGGATTCAGACCCAGTCATCCCAGCTCCAGCAGCCATCCTCTATTGTACTGTGCTGGCTGGCCAGAGAGAGTGGGACATCTCTGCAGAACGATGCCATGGGAAGGTGTCATGGATAGAGTGGAAGGTGTCTGGAAATGCAGATGGCATACACCCCATAGTTACATGAACATAGACAATAGCATTTAACTAATGGACGAAGTTAATGCGAGGTCTCCATGTATGAGAATACTATGGGGTTAAGCATTTTCAAGATTATGTGTATGTGTGTGTAGAGAGAGAGAGAGAGAGATTGAATAGGTCTAAGGTAATGTTTAGTTACTGGTCAGAGTTTAGTGTAGGAAACAAAACCCACTGTAGATATCTTGAGAAGAATGGGATTTAATTCAGGGATTATATGCCTGCAAAATCTCTGGAAGAGTTAGCTGAATGGAATGTAAAAGGCTGCCTCCAGGCTTCTGTGGGTGTCATAAGTACTACTCACCAAATATTCCCAGCCCTCCATCTTCTGGGAGCACTTTCTAACCCCTCTGTGGTTAGGTGGCACTTGTGACTAGTTCTGACCATTGAGTTTTTTAGAGTAAATAACATGTATTGATTCCGGGTCAGAGCATGTAAGTGCCAGCATGATGGCCCCCCACATCTCTTCCCTCTGCCATGGCACCCGGCAAAGATTGGGTTGATGGCTGTTCCAGCAGTCCAGACCCTAGAGCAAAGACATACAAAGCTCAGCCCCTCGGCAATCCACCGTGGGGAAGTATCATACACAGGAAATGAAACTTCCTTGTTATAAACCACTTAAGATCTTGAGGTTGTTACCCCAGCAGAACCTCACCTATACTGACTGAAGCAGGTTCTGACTTCTAGAATTATAAACTCCCACAGCCACAATTCGGAGGGCAGGAACTATTACTGCCAGTGAGATGCTGTTTCCATGGCTACCACACTGCCGAAGCCACTGCTTCCTCAGCCCATGACACTAAGAACGAACAGTGAACATGAGTTCGGCTGTTGCCAACATTTCACATATATTGGCAGCACAAAAAGCTCTGGGGGATGGGGAGGAATGGTTTCTTTGCATCCCTTCTACCTTAAAAATATCAAGGTTATCTCCTTGCCAGAGCCTAAATGTCATCCAGAATCCTATTAACCAAGGAGCAGGAGAAGGTGGTTTTTCGCCTCTGGTCCCTGTGATGGAGGTCATGGATGGGAACGTAGAAGGTGATGGAAACAGACACTAAGTACAAAACACAAGCTCTAGCACAAATTCTCACAGTGTGCTCACAGACCCTCAGCATCGGGACCACTGGTGTGCCTACCACCAGAGGCCAAACACACACGGTCAGAATCTCAGCGGCTTGGGCATGTGCTTTTGGACAAGGGCCCCGGGTAATCCTCACGCACACCGAAACTGGAGATCTCTATGTGAGAGAGAGAGAGAGAAACGAGGTCCAAAGCAAAATGGCTCCTACGTGAAAATTACTTCACTATTTTAACACTCCCTACAGGATTCGTGTTTCTTGCATAGTTTGAATTCATATTAAAGGGTGGATCATAAAAGTTAGCTATAGACCTCACAGGAACTGAAACCCACAGAGAACGCGGCTCTTGGGAAAGCTTTCATCCAGAAGCCCAATGGGTAGCCCACAGATGTCTTCTTTTATGTATTCCTTTAGCATTTGAGCTAATGTCTAAGATTTGGGAGATTTCATATAAAAACCCATATATCTGGTTTCTCTTGAAAGATTAGAAGAGCTGACCGTTTGGGGCCCACATTCCCAATTGCCACTGGCCCCTCAGGGAGGCAGCGTCCCTGCCCCCACCTCACCTCCAACACACACTCTCCAGTTTGCTGTCTCCTAGAATTCCAGGCTGAGGGTCAATGTCCATTTGGCACCGTGCTTGAAGTAGACCTTTCTACTGTAAAGGAAGATTTCTCTTAACTATGTGTCGATCAAAAGTACAGAAACAAACACAGACCAATAAGGCTGTGTGAGTCCTTAGACCTCCCCATTTCATTCATTTTCACTGCCTGCCTGGCCCCTGGGGACACTCTGCCACTCTGGCCTTGGAGTGCTTGGTAGCATTTTTTGGTCCTGCGGACAGTTTGCAGCATGTGATCTAAGCTCCAATCGAGGGGAGCCCCCACCTGGCCACCTGCAGAATAGCACCCTGGAGAGGGGCCATTTTTCTCTTCTGGCATGGGGGGCAGGGAGAGGATTCTCTCTCTATACAGGATACCACAGCGCTGTGTGCTGGAGGTAATTAGTTTGGCTCTAAAATTTGCAGTTAAATAAATGTTAATGAACAGCTGTTCCCAATAAACAGGATAAACTGAAATTAATAATTGCAGTATTCATTTAACAAATGAATTACCCGCTCTCTAAATACACGGACATAGCATGTGTGATCTCCTGCCAAGCCAGGCCAGCCTAAAAAAATTAATTTAGTGGCAAGAAAAGGGCAACCTGGGAGCTGTGCCACCCACTCTGAAGGAACCAAGAAAATGGATGACGGCTTTGCGTGCTTTTTCTTTAAAAAGTAAAAATAGCTGACTGACTGTGATCCAAACACCAGGGAGAAGGGAGTCATTTCATTTT
This sequence comes from Eptesicus fuscus, assembly GCF_027574615.1. Lineage (NCBI taxonomy): Eukaryota > Metazoa > Chordata > Mammalia > Chiroptera > Vespertilionidae > Eptesicus > Eptesicus fuscus. Next base: position 84,458,898 of record NC_072478.1, on the reverse strand, counting down.
GCCAAAGGTGGAACAATGTTGTGCCGAGTGTTTCCCAGGTGTTTCCATGACGACACACTCAGCCTGCCCACCCTCCTGGCTTTTATCGAGGCTACTATTTGCACGCGGATCGTTAAAGAACCCGGCTGCATAGAGTCTCAGATAGGAAACTGCTAGAAACACTGAGTTCTCGGGCAGTGGGTAAGGCGTGAGCTTTGGAGACTCAGATCGAGGCTTAAGTCCTGACTATACCAGTTACCTCAGTTTCCCCATCTGCAGAATGGGAACAACAGTTTCCTCGTGGGATCATGGTGAGCTTGGAAGGAGATTATAGAGGTCAAGCCGTTAGCACAAGTTTAGCCACACAACAGTTGTTTATTACATAATCACTTCCCTCTATGCCACCAAGGAGAAAGCAGACTCCAAGGAACCAGCTTGCACGTGAACTAAACCTCGATCAGCCAGAGCCCATGAATTCACCATCACACAGCCTCCTTCATGGTGCCAGGCCCTGTTCCTGGCAGGGATGCCACCGTGAACAAGGGCTCTGCCAGGTGGGCCCAACGCACCGCAAACACGCGCATGATGCACGAGAGCTCCCAAGTGAGCACCCCGCGGGGACTGGCGGAGGTCATGGGAGAGCGGCGGGGTGACTGGGCCTGGGACAGCAGGAGCGTGGGAGGGAACACCGCCCTGAGAGAGCATGGAACCAACCTGAAGGTGAACCCTAACCTGCCCCGAGCAGATCTCCAGGAAGAGCATTCTAGAGAGAGAACAAAGGTAGAGATCAGAAAGTGGGAGCCTGCCTGGGCACATGCTAGCAAGAAGATCAGTGTAGTTAGAGGGCAGTGACACTATCTGATTTTTTTTTTAGAGAGAGAGAGAGGAAGGGAGAGAAAGAGATAGAAACATCAATCGGCTGCCTCCTTAGTGGGGATAGATCGGGCCACCAGGCTTGTACCCTGACTGGAATCAAACCAGCAATCTCTCTGTGCATGGGACAACACTCAACCAACTGAGCCACACTGGCCAGAGCTGATTTTAATTTTTTAAATATATTTTTATTGATTTCAGAGAGGATAGTGCCTAGCTATCGAGAAAGGCAACGACAACACAGGGAAAGATCTGTGGATGTGAGCATGTCAAGCATACAGTAAGTGCTCAATAAGTGTTCATGCTTAGTCTTGGCCCTCAGACCTTAGTCAAGGTCCTCTCTGTGATTAACACAAGTCCTGTTCCACGGGCGACCAAGATGTGGATGCAAAATAGACAGTTACATTCAAAACTAGAAGCAAGGTTTGGGGTAAAATTACTTCATGGACAGGAAGTTGGAAGCATTGGGCCAGGAGGTGACCTTGAAGGTGGAGAGGATGGCGCACTGGTGCCTGGATCCCTGATGGACACCAGGGAGCCACCAGGCCAGCCCTGGACTGTTTGCATCGGGGACTGCATTCCTCGCCTCTGCAGCCAGACCTGATCCTGAGTCATCGGGTAGGAAAATCCAGCCGTCCGCAAAGACACACACGGCACTGCTTCCTGCGATCATCTCTGGGGAAAGCAGGGGAGGGGTGCAATTACAGAGGGAAGTCCACGGAAAATACAGCTCTTTCGTATTTAATGTTTTAGAATTCATTCGTGTATTGGTACAAATCTAAAAACTGATTTTAAAACAAAGGGGAAACACCCATGTTGAGTTAGAGAGGGAGAGGGTCTGGTGAAGCGGCTGGTGGGGCTCAGGGGCCACGGAGCGGCTTTCCCCACATCAGGGCTGGGCCGTTCCAGCGGCCACCTCCCGGGGGGCTCTTACTAGGACTGTCAGCTGGGCACCCCGTCCAGAGAAACCTCACCGGTGGGCTGACCACCAGGCACCACCAGCAGGCATCAAGCCTGGCTCCTTCCCCATGAAAGGACCCCAGCTGAGGCCGCCGCAGGGCTTGGCAGCCATGGAATCACCAGGCCCCGGAAGGGAGAGCGGGTTCAAGCACTGGCCCTGCCAGGGAATTGTTTTCTCCTTCGTGATCGCTGTCCCGGGTCGGGAGGGAGAGGTCAGGGTGTGGCCGATGATGCTGTTGGTGCGAGTGACGCCAGACAGTCCATCCTGCCCCGGCCCAGGGCCCGGGACTGATGTGTTCTGCTGGTCATAGGTACCCCCTCAGACAGGCATGGGAAGCGAATCAGCCAGGTGTCGGTGGATATGGGCATGTCACTGAGATCTTAAGTCCATATTCAACTCATACGCACCGACTTCAGATTATTTGCGAGAAACCCCAGACAAGTCAACGATGGGGGAACATGGAGAGCGGCCTTTCCTGTTTTCAACACGTCTGTCCTCACCGGTTCCCTGTCCTCACCGGTTCCCTGTCCTCACCGGTTCCCAGATCTGGCAAACCCCCAGGCCTCAGTAGCCCCACATCCACATTCTCTGTGCCCACCCCTGCAGAGCCTGGATGGGGGACAGGCATCATTGTCAGTCAGCACCCCTAATTTCAAACAGGCTTCCGACCAGACCAGCAATTCTGCTGTTCCAGAGGAACCGGGTTTATCCTAATTCTCGGCCTTCCACCCTCTGTCCCTGCTACCTACAGGCCCCAATCAAAACACAGGCGCTGCCACCGCCAAATGGAAAACCGTCCCTGTGTCTGCACCCATCGGTCACCTCTGCCTCCTGCCACTGCAGAGGGCTCCCCTCCTCTTATTTAAGGCCCATCTTCCCCCCCCCCCCCCCCCCCCCGCCTCCCCAGGATCTGACTTCCTACCCCGTCTTTTCCCAAAGCACCTGCCACTCCGCGGGCTATTGCCACGTCTCTGGCAAGATCAACCTTCGCTTTGCCTCTGCGTCACTCAGGGAAACAAGGCAGAATGTGGAAAAGTCAAACATTCCCCAAAACCTGGAGGCTGTGTCATTCCCACAGCAATGGGCTCACCATGAACACTGATAACAAATACTTATTATAAGTACTCAAAATGTAAGTTGTAGCTTGAAGAGGAATTCTTGTCTACCAGGCAGGTCAACTCCTACCTCAGGATTTCAAAACAAAAATGTATTATCACCTTGAAATGTTAATCGCCAGGGAGACTGCATGACTTTCCCTTGAAATATTAAAGCCACTCCACCTTTGTTTTAATATTCTATTCTCCTCCCTTTTATTTATTTTTTAAATATTTTTATTGATTTCAGGGAGGAAGGGAAGAGGGATAGAGAGATAGAAACCTCAATAATGGGAGAGAATCCTTGATCTGCTGCCTCCTGCATGCCCCTTTCTGGGGATCCAGCCCCCAATCCAGGCATGTGCCCTGACTAGGAATTGAACTGTGATCTCCTGGTTCATAGGTCAATGCTCAACCACTGAGCCACACCAGTTGGACAACTCTCCTCCCTTTTAAAGAAATACTACAGAAACTTCCTTCTATAAAAACAAGTAAGTCTTGGTCATTTGTAATCCTGGGATTCTATGGGTCTTGGAAGACCACAGGACAAATTTAAATAACGTGGCGTGGCATGGGGGTGCTGAAGGATGCTTTAAAAGAAATCAAGCAGTATTTCAAATCAGAGCATTTCACAGAGGATCTGGAATGCTTTCTTCTCTTGAAAAAAAATCAGAGCACTAGGCAACACTGGGGCTTTCTTCCACAAATAGCCCTCAGCTAGAACCGAGTGCAAGCTGATGCTTTCAGACCTGGAAACCCTCTCCAGGTCTCCACTACCCACACCATCTCCCTATTTGAATGCACACAGGTCCCACCACATTTGTTACCATCTGCAAGGCACATACTTTATTTTACCGCCCTCTGCTGGCAGTTCCACGCAACTGCACACAACTACCAAATTACTCCAGCCTGTTACCACCTGCAAAAAGGTGAGCCACTCAAAACCAAAATTCTCTTTACCCAGATTCCTGGCCCTCCCCCAGCTTCAGATGATACGTATGCAAGAAACGCAAACTGAACTTGACTTTAACAGACCATGACTTAAAAAGTGAACAGGAATGCCCAACATCAAATACAGATTTCTCTTATGCTTTCAATTTACTTGTGAAGAGAATTCAGAAGTGCTTCATTTACATAACAAAGCTTTATTTTTTTCCAAAAATAGCTTATAAAATCATTTTTCACCATATTTCTGAATATGATTCAAGCATATTCATTTGGTCCTGAACTTTCCATGAGCTAAACTTCTTGTCACCCATGGCGCTCACACTAGCCATCATGGGAGCCCAAAACAAGACAAGAGGCTCTTTGTCACTGGGCTCCTGCAAAGCGCCACCCTCCCATCCGAGGGAAACCAACGCCTCCCAGGGTATCCCTATCGGCATGCAAAGGTTTTAGAGCCACTCCAACTTCACACACTCCGGCAGCTCTATTTTGAAAGACATACATTCAATTAGAGAGATTACTGCTTTATTTTTTTACCACAATTGTCTTCTCTCCAGTAGATAAAATAGGACTTGAGAGCCAAGCAATTCTTTGATCGCACCTGCAACTTAATCACCCTATTCCCAACTAACAGCAGCAACAGCCAAAGAATGCAAAATGCCCAATTTTTTGCAGCTGAACTGGAAATCGAACAGTAATTGCCAAGTGCACCTAATCAAACACTCCTATGGAAATAAAATAAAACCCACAGGTGGGTAAGACTGATCCAAATGAGCAAAAATGGAGAGTATAATTCTTATAGAAATTCTGCTTCCTGCATATCAAGTACATCTTGGGATCCCCCAAAGCTCGGTCCCTTTAAGCAACTACTTAATGTAATAATAGTTTGTCTTCAACTACACATATTTGCTTACCATGCATGTCCTTAAACCTTTAAACCACCAGTTTCCTGGGAGTCCCTGAGGCCCTCTCAGGGGGCCCACAAGACCGAAACTATTTTCTAATGATACTAAAACGTGACTTCCTTTCTTGCTCTCCTTCTCTTGTTCATGAGTGTACGGCGGGGTTTTCTATTGGCTAGCTGACGAGTGAGGCTTCAGGCTGAATGAACAAGCAGATACTGAGCCAGGCACTAGAGAGATCTGCACAAACATAGTCATACCACTCTTCTCACTAATTATCTTTGTTTTAAAAAGTGTAGTTATCTCTTATGAAACTATTACTTAAGGTAACATGTAATGGGTTGATTATTGTTATCTATATATATAAAAGCCTAATATGCTAAGTGTCTGACCATGCGACCATTCGACCGGTGGCTATGACACGCACTGACCACCAGGGGGCAGACGCTCCAACAGGTAGGTTAGCTTGCTGCTGGGGTCGAGTCAATCGGGACTGGGCAAGTTGGGCCAGACATGCCCTGGAGCCCTCCCGCCGTCCCTCCCCGGCCTCTAAACTATTTCTTCTAATTCCTCTCAATGTCCATGAATCCATGCACCAGGCCTCTAGTTTTAAAATAAACTAATATGTTACATTTTTCTCAGGTTTCGTTTTAAAAAAATGTAAATATCTATAGAACCAACATAAACAAAAGCTCTATGGGGTTCTCAATAATGTTTTAAGCGTGTAAAGGGGTCCTCAGACCAAAATGTCTGAAAGCCACTGTTTTAAACAGTCCTCCTGCTGTTGACAAGGTTAAGAAAGCTCTCTGAAAACGGGTTTTATCTTAAATAAATTGTTTTTGCATCGCTCATCCAAAGAGTGGGTCAAGGGTTCCGAATTCAGCCCTCAAAGCTCCCAGCAGGCCTCACCATCCCCACCTCCACTTGCCAACCCTACAGCCTTCAGTTGTTCAATGGAGGCATCCCATTCCATTCAACTAGCTCAATGCGCATATTTTATAGTGATGATCATCATCACAGCCCATCATTTTTTTAATTGGAAGAGCATTTACCATGTGCCCGGCATGTAGCCTTCATCATCCCCTTAATGAATTAACAAAACTGCTGAGAGCAGTGTCTGGAATGTGGCAAGCCCTTATTAATGTCCGCGATGATGGTGGTGACGCGTGCCTTGCACTAATCCCCTGAGGGATCCACTGATATTATTCCTCGATTACAGATGAGAAAACTGAGGCACAGAAATGTTACTTGGTCAAGTCCACACAGCCAGTAAATGGCAGAGCTGATCCTCACCCAATTCTAAGTCTTAAGTCCATGAGGCAAACACTTCCACTCTACTAAGCTGTACACCAGCGTTTCTCCCTCTACCGCGCAGGTGAATCATTTGAGGTTCTCGTTAAATGCAGGTCCTGGTTCAGGAGGTCTGGGGGGCCTGCTGGCTCTGCGTTTCTGACAAGCTCCCCAGCAGTGCCCAAGCTGCTGGTCCTTGATCCACATTCTTTAGATTCACCCCTCACAGGCATTTTAAACCATTGTTTAATCTCTTTGTTCATTTTCCTCTATCTATACTCAAATATCCTTTTCCTAATTAAAAGTATTTTTACCCACGTCCTATTCAACAAAAGTTCCTAATCTTTATTCAACCCGTATTTTTGCTTGTGAGTCACCGGCACCCACAAACTGCCTTTGGAACGCCACACTTCATCAGAACAACAACTGGTATTCTGGGTCGTCGCCAGGGGGCGCTGCCTGCTAAGCAATTCTTCCCTCTCACCCGGAGTCTTAGAGTTGTGCAATTGTGCAATTGCATGAACATACTGTTAAAAATGGATGAGAGCCCTAGCCAGCTTAGCTCAGTGGATAGAGCGTTGGCCAGTGGACTCAAGGGTCCCGGGTTCGATTCTGGTCAAGGGCACATGCCGGGTTTGCAGGCTTGATCCCCAGTAGGGGGCATGTAGAAGGCAGCCAATCAATGATTCTCTCTCACCATTGATGTTTCTATCTTTCTCTCTCTCTCCCTTCCTGTCTGAAATCAATAAAAAAAAAATTAATTAAAAATAAAAATGGATGAGAACTGAAAAAATAAAATTGCAGGTGGTGGCCAGAAGTATAGGTCTCAAACATAACACAATGGAAATAGCAACAGACATTATTAAGCGTGGCAAAATGAAATAAAAACTATTTGGCCTTAGTGGAGGCCTTATGGCAAACAAAAACTGTTTAAGAAGGACAAAAATAAAATTTAGGACTTGTCTGATTGATTCCAGGAAATAGATCAAATATTAATTCTAGGGGCAAGTTATTATTGGGGATTTTATAACATTTATTGACTTCACTTCGAGCAGCTCTCTGCCTCATCTTCCCCATAAGCCACCTCCATACAGCCCAGACCTAGCAGTCTCTTAGGCCACTGCAATACACATACTGCACAGCAAGAAAGTGAGTGCATTCATTTGTGATGGAATCTAGTAGGATCCCATTCAAAATTACATAATGTATATATAATGTTTGTAAATATGCATAAAGAGGTAAATGGAAGGGTGTCTACTCAATATTAAATTATTTTTTTATAGTAAGCAGAGCTTATTATAAGATCCCAATGAGGAGATGTCTGGATTCTGGTCCATAACATGAGAAATAACCACATCAGAAACACAGACCGTGTCCATTATACACATTCTCACCGCGCACCAGGGCTGGTCCCATACCTCCCAATGATAACTCATTAAGGAGCATGACAGTTGTTGGAAAGAAAGCCTAGTTGGGAAGCAGGTCAACGCTTTGGAGCCAAGAGTCAAAGCCAGACAGCCTGGGTTCAAATTCCAGGCCTGTCACTCACTAGTCACGTTACTTGACTCAGTTACTTCAGAACTGATTGGGGACAGACCTTGAAAGAGTCACATGAAGCACGCAAGGACTTAATACAATCCAATTATCCATGGAATCCCTGTGCCCACATAACACAAATACAAAATACTGCAGCAAGATTTAACGCCAATTATCCCCGGTGTCATTTGGAGTGTATAGGCAAGGATGGCTTTTTCTAAACAGTAATTGCTAAGGCTAAAGAATATACCCAAGGTAATGGCAATGGCCTGGCTTAGACAGTGACATGGCAGCCTAAGGACAACCCTCCCTGTCCCTGCAAATATACAAGAGAACCCTCAGCAGCTGCTTTAAAGATGTAGATCTATCGACAACACAGAAGAGTTACTTGTGACATCATATGAAAAGAAAAGGCAAATTTACAATGGCATCTAGTGGGAGCTTTTCAAAATCATAGACATGGATAAAGAGTATTTGAAAATACACAGATAGAGATATCTGAGAGGTATCCCATCTCCCCTTTCCCGTGCAGCCGTCCCTGAGGAACCCAGGAACTCCCCTGCCCCTGAGCTTTGAAACTTTCTTCTTGATTCCATCTGTGATTTGTATAGCCTAGAGCCGTGGTCGGCAAACTGCGGCTCACGAGCCACATGCGGCTCTTTGGCCCCTTGAGTGTGGCTCTTCCACAAAATACCACGGCCTGGGCGAGTCTATTTTGAGAAGTGGCATTAGAAGTTTAAGTTTAAAAAATTTGGCTCTCAAAGAAATTTCAATCGTGTACTGTTGATATTTGGCTCTGTTGACTAATGAGTTTGCTGACCACTGTCCTAGAGTTTCAGGGAGGCACCTTGAGGGCCTCAGCAATAAGTGATGGGCGGGGTCTCAGAAAGTAGGACCATCATTCCACCCAACACTGCTTCAAACACACAGGCGCCCCATTTACCTGATGCCGATATTGAGCTTCGGCCTCAGATTGAATACATGTGTGGACACCATTGGCCATAACAGTCATTAACCTGCTACTTGCTTTTCCATTTCCCAGGGGATAGTGTTATGTAGCATTATGGATGATCTTTTCACCAAAGCACATGTTATTTCCCCCAAATAGTGGCTTCAAAGACTTGACAGTTCCTTAGTCCCACTTCCTTGATTTTCCCACAATTTCTAGAACAGCTTCATAGATTCTTGCTAAATAATTAAACAGTTCTTTAACTGGGCCATCTATCCTCAATGGAGTTTACCAGGCTCTAACCAACACCCCACACAGTTCCATCAAAGTCTAGGACTCAACGGTCTACAATCTCCCACCAGCGACTCCCGTGACTCCTGTTTTACATCATCTCCCACCACAAAGGCACCTCCCTTTTAGAAGTATTTTCTAAAGCTTTCAATAACCATTCTTCAAATTATTAATTATCAAGTACAGTACTGTGCTCAAAAGTAAAATAGCCACATGGGCCTGGGCTAGACTAGAACATTAGATGTGGAAGAATAAAGAGTTGTGTTGTCCAATGTGAGTATTTCAATTTAAATAATTAAAAAATAAAATTTAAAATTCAGTCCTTCAGTTGTCCTAACCCCAGTTGAAGTCCTCAGTAGCCAGGTGTGGCTCGTGGCTACCCTATTGGACAGTGCAGCTACGGACATTCCCATCATCACAGCACGTTCTACTGGAGAACATTGCTCTAAAGGCCACCGAGTTTATCATTCATAAAGTTTCCTGAAGAACACTCGCCGGGTAGGATGCTATGATCCTGGCTAAATTAATCTGGAAAACTCTGCATCCTAAACCCCCTGCCTTACCTATCAGAATGTTAATATTACAAATCTCCAAGACTCGGACTCCAGCCTCAGAGAAATCCGGGTTTGAACCCCAGTTTTGCCACTTATTAGGGGTAGGACCTTGAGAAAGTTACTTAATTTCAGGTGTTGTTTTTTTTTTCATTTGATAAATGGGAACAGAACACCTCGGTATTGAGAACAAAATGAGATTAACAGGTGTAAAATTTAGCAAAGTGCTTTGCCATACTAAAGTCTCAACAAATGTAAGCTATAATAATTATTCTTCTTTAAGTACAGAGAAGTCCTATTCTGCTTTGTTCAGTGCAGCATTTCCCAAATTTACTACCACTAAACTTTTTTAGAATATGTGGGAGACAGCATAACAGTCCTCCTCCCCTACCCCTGCAAGAGGTCTATGCCCTGATCCTGGAACCTGTGAATATTTGCCTTACGGGGCAAAGGGGACTTGGCAGATATGATTGAGATAAGGATTTTGAGATGGGGAGATTATCCTGTGGCCCAATGTAGTCACAAGGGTCCTTTATAAGAGAGAGGCACTAGGGTCAGAGTGGGAGAAGGAGAAGTGAGGAGGGAAGCAGAGGTGGGGGGAGGGGAAGATGCTGTGCTGCTGGCTTTGCAGGTGGAGGAAGGGGCCGTGAGTCAGGAGTGGGCGCAGCCTCCGAAAGCTGGAAAAGGCAGGGAAGTGGATTCTCTCTAGAGCCTCCAGAAGGAATGCAGCCCCGGCCGACACCTTGACTTTAGGGCTTTTCTTCCCCAGGACTGCAAGCTGCTAACTTCGTGGTCCTTATTACAGCAGCAATAGAGACTAACACAGGACACCTGAGCACAACTCCCAATGGGAGGCTGACCCGGGGGAAGCGCTGGAACGAGAGCAGAAAGCCAGGGTCTAGAACAGCCCGGCAGCTGGTCAGCTTTGTAACTCCCAGCAAGTCTACACCTCTGGGTGCTTGGGTTTCTTCTGCAAAATGATGGCATCATCACCTCCTCTGCCTAATTTTAAAAATGTCTTATGAGGGTAAAGATATACACCTGCTTTGTGAGAATATCTCAAACTTGCATATTTCAATTCTCAATTGCTACTACTGAGCGAAGAGGAAAAATCATGCATAAGGTAGTTTTAGAAGAAACAATTTAGAATTCCCTCAACTTTCAACAAGGATTTGTGATGAGGGACTGAAAAGTGTTCAATTGTTTTGTTTTGATGCACTCGGCAGAAAAGCCAATCAACAAACGTTTTGTCCACAGGCTGAAGTATGTGTGGCCCTCCCTCCCTGCCAACCCAACATCTTTTCTTTCCAAGAGTCAGAGTATGGTGTCTTGTTTGGGGGGGAATGACTGAAAACAATTGTTTCTTACTTTTTTTTCCTCCCAAGAATAAACATGAAAGGCAAACCTATAGCCGGCAAGGGCTGCCTCTCCCAGTTTAGAAAGGAAGGCAAAGTCTGGGACTCCGGGAGGGCCATATTCTCTCCTTTCCTAACCGGCCACCACGACACCAGGTTGTCGAGGGATTCTCTCACTGAGCAGCCTGCCTGCCTGCGGGCCTGCCTTCCGCAGACTCTTCAGTCCTGGGAGGCTGGACACACGCGTGCGGTGCCGCGCCACCTGCTGGATTTGGGTGGCACAGCACAGAAGCAGCACCGGAGAGGGGATTACGTCACTAGCCGCTCAGGATGGGCAACAATGTGGAAAGATGAAGAACCCAAACCACTGAATTGGACCCTTTAAATGGGAAAACTGTATGATGGCAGGTGAATTATATCTCAATAAAGATGCTTTTTTAAAGAATGGAAGACAGCATTCCACAAGGTGATCGAGGCAATGGAATTTTTATTTTTTTAAAAAAAAAAAAACAACCTACGTTTTTCTCTAAATGATGGCACATGTCACTCAGTAAGGACCCACAGCAAACGGTGGCCCACAAAAACAAGACAGCGTAGCCAGGGATGGGCTTTTATGCCCGAAGCATGATTTTAACCATTCGGGGCCCGAGAGAGAGAGAGAGAGAGAGAGAGGAGAGAGAGAGAGAGAGAGAGAGATGTGAAAAGGGAATGCACCACAGTATCGACCACAGCTGTGTTTTGATAGAACCGTGATTTCTTTTTTCAAGCAAGTTGCAAAGTCTACATAAGCGGGCACCATGCAGCTACCTCCTCGTGCTCTCATCATCCTCTGGCTTTCCAAAGGGCCTTCACACCTACGTCCAGATTTCATCCTCCACAAAGTCAACACATACGTGGCTACAAAGGCGAACACCCGCAGGAAAAGGGTGCAAACCCGCGTGGAGAACAGAAAGCACCACGCTGGCGGCCAGACGCGCGGAGCCCAGCTGGTCCCTGCCGCCAAGGACCCAGGGACCAGGACAGGCCGCTCACACCACCGGGGCATCTGCCACCCCTGGAAAACAAGGTGCCACCGGACTCGCCCCACATCCCCTTCCAGCCCTCCCAGCCTCGTCCTTAGGGACGGGGTTCAGACCCCCTGGGCCCCGCCTGCGGCATTTGAAATACACAGGATGGCCATGGCGTCTGGAAACATGCTCAGCCACGTGGTCAATGGCCCCTGACGTCAGATACAGGACGAAATCAGCACCCATGTTTCCCAACGAACAGCACAATCCACCCTCCTCCGTCGTCTTCCCTACACGCGGCCTTAAGAGCTACCGACCCAGCAGCAGAGAGGAGGTGGGGGGTGGGGGACGGAGGGGGGCTGTCTTGCAGGAGGGGCCTTTCAGACGCAGCCGGACCCACTCCACACTTACCTTGGAGGGGGGCTGCCTCGCACCGGCACCCCGAAACCACACTCCGAGGCACCGGACGCCAAATCCCAGGGAGACGCCGCTCAGGAAGGCGCGCAGCAAGATATTCCAGGGAAAGAAGGTAACGTCCAACGAAGAGCCCTGGGCAAGGCCGCCCCGGCGGGGCCAGGCCGGCAGAGAAGGAGACCGCGGCCGTGCCATGCGGCCTTTGGCCAGCTTGCGAGTGGGAGTGAGGGTTGGCAGCGCGACTGCAAACCGAGGGCCCCCCCGAGCGCCGCCCACGCGGCCGGACGCGCGTGCCCAGCGCGCTGAGGGCCCGCAGCTGGTCAGCGGGGCCCCGCCGAGCGCTCCGCCCCCTCCCAGCCCCACCTGCGCGGTTCAGAGGTCAACCCCACAGGCCTGGAGCCAGCCCTGCGGACGCCTCGGATGAGAAGCAGCTGTTTTCTGGGGTTGAAGGCCAGGGTCCTGAGGACACGGCGGTGATGAGCAGGTGGGCGCCTGGCGAGGTCTCGGCTCCCATTTCATCCTCCCAGGAAGCCTTGGCCTGACGCTGCCCCGCCAGCTGCCGGTGCGCTCCAGGGGCCCCTCTGCCAGGCGCCTGCAGCCCGGACTCCGGCAGCATTGCCCTGGAACCTTCTCGGTGGGTCATCTCTCCAGCGAGATTGCAGGTCCTCCAGGGAACGGACAGGCTTCCCAGGGCCGGCAGAGGAGGAAGGGGCGCGCAGCTTTGTACTCCGCGCCGAAGGGCTCACCATGCGCTCACTGAACAATTCCACCTGCAGTGCTTACCGTCACAGTCCTCGCCTTCCTCGGTGGGCGGGAGAGCCGACGGCTGACCGAGGCCCACTCTGGGTCAGACCCACGGGGGCCCTCTCCCAACTCTGTCACCTACTGGCCGCGTGACCTTCAGCGCCAGGGCAAGTTGCTTCGCCTCTCTCTGCCTCAACATCATCGTCTTTAGAAGGGGGGGTAACAGGACCCTCTCCAGATGCCGTGAGAATTCAATGCGTGGAGGGGGGCACTTAGGACTCACTTGATATATGATTATGACAGGCACACTTTTTTATGCTCCACAGATGTTACTTTTTAAAAAGTTTTTATTGATTTAAGAGAAAGAGGGAGAGGCGGAGAAACATCAGTGTGAGAGGGAAACATGGATCGGCTGCCTCCTGCACGCTGCCTGCTGGGGATTAAGCCCACAACCCAGGCGTGTGCCCTGACCAGGAATCGAACTGAGCCGCACAGACCAGGGCAGATGTTGCATGTTTTACAAACTGAAATCAAGACCATCCACCAGCAAAAAGGATGAAGGCTGGCTTTGCTGCGATACTTTATTGCAGTGGCCTGGACCGGAACCCCACACATCTCCGAGGTTTGCCTGTATCACTCACTCACCTTTCCCTGGAACCGAGGGTAAGCTTTGCCCAGACCTGGCAAGAGGATCACACTTCGCGCTGCTTTTATCAGAAGCCACTTAAAAACTTGGCCACCAATTTGCTTGGTCTGGGTTCTTTTGAAGATGAAGCTGGCTGAAGTCCCTTGTAACTTAAATTGATTTTTTAAATGTCTGTGGCTCTGATTTCCCCTTTTTATTAACAATACTTTTGAGTTTGCAGGGGTACCCTTGGCATCCCCACTATGGGTGGTGTTTCTGTCAGGAGCAGCAGCCTGGGACCCAGTGGAGGCATGTGTGTGTCGGGGGCGGGGGGGCGGGAAGGGGAGGGGGTGTCCCTATTGCTAGGGCACTGAAATCAGGCATCAGAGGCAATAAATTTTGAGTCTCAGCATTCTGACTCCTTTCTCCCTGCCTAGTACTGCCCATTGGCTTGGTCCTTCTAAGCCACAATCTCTCCCTGGTTCCTTTTTTATCTTTTTTAATTTTTTAATCAGAGTCTCAGAATGCCCCTCTACTGAAGGCTGCTCAGCACTCTAAGAGCAAAGAACTCTGCTCTAACCCGCACCTGCTCCGCGGGGTCAAGCTCTCCAGGTGATTCTGGTGCGTGCTTTCGTGCTCTGGTTTCAAGGACCTGGTAGTTCAGCTGTCGTGTTTTCTGAATAACAGGCCGCGGTCAGGATTTTAGAAACAGCTGGTTGAAAATAATTGCCTTGACTGGCTGTAGTTGACCCCCCAGGAACCCACCGCACTTACATGTATGTTCTCCTCATTTATCATTTATGGGTATCTGGGGTTTTCTCCATGGAGTGACACTTTGATATTAGACTTGCCAATGAGCAGCCACCATGCGCCCTGCTGCCTGCCATTCAGCCCAGGCCACGTACATTCCATGCAGCGGAGCCAACCTTCTCCCACACTCTGCTCTCAGAAGACAAGCCAGGGGAGGGTCCAGGGGTGTCATCTGACAGTGCCGGCGGCGTACTCATTCCCTATGCAGAAGAGCCAAGGCAAAAAGACACAGAGAAGCTAGCTTCTGCAAGGAGGCGCTGATGGGAAAGCTGATGCCTGCGGCCGCCTTTGCAGACTCCAACTCCAGCACCATGAACGTGTCCTCTGCTCACCTCCACTTTGCCGGAGGGTACCTGCCCTCTGACTCCAAGGACTGGAGGACCATCGTCCCGGCTCTCCTGGTGGCCGTCTGCCTGGTGGGCTTCGTGGGGAACCTGTGTGTGCTTGGCATCCTCCTTCACAGAGCTTGCAAGGGAAAGCCATCCCTGATCCACTCCCTGATTCTGAATCTCAGCCTGGCGGATCTCTCTCTCCTGCTGTTTTCTGCGCCTGTCCGAGCTACCGCGTACGCCAGAGGTGTTTGGGATCTGGGCTGGTTTGTCTGCAAATCCTCGGACTGGTTCATCCACACATGCATGGCAGCCAAGAGCCTGACAACCGTCGCAATGGCCAAAGTCTGCTTCATGTACGCAAGGGACCCAGCCAAGCAAGTCAGTATCCACAGCTGCACCATCTGGTCGGTGCTGGCGGCCATCTGGGCCGTGGCTAGCCTGCTACCCCTGCCAGAATGCTTCTTCAGCACCACCAGGCTTCACGCAGGTGTGGAAATGTGCCTCGTGGATGTGCCCGCGGTGGCCGAAGTGTTCATGTCCATCTTCGGTAAGCTCTACCCTCTCCTGGTATTTTGCCTGCCGTTATTCTTTGCCAGCTTTTATTTCTGGAGAGCTTATGGCCAATGCCAGAGACGAGGAACTAAGACCCGACATCTTAGGAACCAGATGCGCTCCAAGCGGCTGACGGTGATGCTGCTCAGCATGGCCATCACCTCAGCTGTCCTGTGGCTCCCTGAATGGGTAGCCTGGCTGTGGATGTGGCACCTGAAGGCGGGCAGCCCGGCCCCACCACAGGGGTTTATAGCCCTGTCTCAAGTCCTGATGTTTTCCATCTCATCAGCAAATCCTCTCATTTTTCTAGTGATGTCAGGGGAGTTCAAGGAAAGCTTGAAAGGCTTATGGAAATGGATGATAACCAAAAAGCACGCAGCTGCCGCAGAGTCTCAGGAACCGCCAGCTGGGGACTCGGAGGCCCTTCCTGACAATATTCCCTCTCCAGAGTCCCCAATATCCATACCAGAGAAAGAGAAAACTGGCTCTCCTGCCTCCAGAAGAGAGAGAAGCCAGAAGGCAGAGATGCCCATCCTCCCCGATGTAGAGCAGTTCTGGCATGAGAGGGACACAAACCCTTGTGAACAAGACAATGACCCTATCCCCTGGGAGCATGAAGATCAAGAGACGGGAGACAGTGAGAAATGATTAAGTCTCAAAGCAAAACTAGTTGGCGATTATTGTATTTACTTGTACTGCTGCTGACCCGTATGGCTGACTTTACCACATAAAACATAAAATTATTACATTTAGGAATTACAAAAATTGCTTTACAGTATGCATTTTCAAAATGTGCAATTGGGTAAGTAGGACGCCACATTAGCAGCAGTAATTGTTTCAGGACTAATGCCTGGCTGCCCAAAGGACTGTGTTGTGTGTGTTTCTACCACAGGGACTAGAAGCCCAGCTCTGTGGTCCTGGTTCACAGGGGCTGTGTCACTGGGTTCTCTCAGGGACCAGCCCTGTGCCGGCTGGAGTGCAGCTGGTCTAACCATGAAGCCTTTCCTTTAGTTTCCTCCTGAGCCTGCTGGCCCTCACTTCCCCTGTCGCATAACCAAAGCTCAAAATCCACATCCACGTAATGCGATTTTTCCTTTAACATGTTAATGTATTTCAATGAGTTTCCTTCATTTGCTTAAAATAAGTACATTTACTTGATGAAAACGACTGAAGTTGCAGAATAAGGAACATCACTTATTCTGATTCTGGGCTCATTTCAAATCATAGCCAAGTTTAAGTAAATTCAAACTTCACCTTACACTAAAACCTGCTTTTGTTGATCTTTGTAATGCCACCTCAGTGAGTCTTCAGTTTCTAAGTCTAAGGATTTTAGCAGTTTAGTTATGACATTCTATATTCTGATATGGAGAAAGAACTTTAAAAAACTACTCTTCTCTTCCCAATTATCGATTCTTGCCAAATACACAGGAGACAGTTACTCTTCTGCAAGTTGAAATCAATCTGTTCCTCCCAATTTCTCCTTTCTCTCAAGATAAAACTATATAAGCTATGTCTAGTGATATAGTTATCAATTACTGAAGGCAGTAATCAAATATTATAAAAGGAGGATAGAGACAAACTTTCTTGTTAAATGGCATTAAATGTACCCATAACATTGAACTTGAACCCTGCTCAACATTTAAAATGCCTCAGAGTGCTGGGCCAGGAGGGCATATACCGGGGTTGCAGGCTTGATCCCCAGAAGAGGGCGTGCTGGAGGCAGATCAATGATTCTCTCTCATCACTGATGTTTCTCTTTCTCCCTCTCCCTTCTCTGAAATCAATAAAAATATATTTTTAAATGCCTGTTTTTAAGTTATAAAGATGGTCAACAGTATCAAGAGAAAAAAAACACACACACAAGGGCAATGAAGAAAAGCAGTAAAATTAAACTTTGCGTTCCCAAACATCAGTATAACTTGACTGTTCATTTCACAGCAAGTTAAAGCACACCCCAAAAGACATGATTACGATGCATATCTTCCTCTAGGAAAATATAGACATTTATCCATGGTTGTTGCTTACTCTGTAATGGACTCGGGGGTATTCTCACTGAAGGATCCCCGCAGGGGGGAAAGCTGTCTTTAGGACAATCAATGAAGAATTTGAAATACAAAAAAATATGCTGTGGATGGAATTTTTATTTTTTGAAAAATGTTCTGTCTGGATTATTTTTTGTTTTTTTGTTTGTACAAATGGTCATGGTTTATTTTAACACAGAAGATAGGGCTGTTTTTTTTTTTTTTACTTGCTTCATTACAAATTTTATTCTAAGGCTCACATGATCAAATTACAATTTAACCTAAGTATCCAAAATATTGTTTTTGTGATAAGATAGTTATACACAGGGATTACCTTTAAGATTGTCTGTGATGAATTATTTGAAGATTTTTATGTACATTATATATAATAAATGTAGGATGTAAGATTCCAGTGTTGAATATTTTAACATACAAAAATAAAAGGCATTGTTTCACTTCAGATAGTTTGGAGAATTAAAGTCTTTGTCTTGAATGCTCCTTTCAAAAATCATTATTTGGCACAATGGGTTTTAGGGGGAGGTCAGACCTTAACACGGTTCTCCGGGTAAATTGAATCATTAATTTTTAAAGAATTTGCTGATAAGCAGCAAATCCAGTTGCAGATATTGAAACTGTAATTACAACAACCCTTTCATTAAGTACCAAACACACAGAGTCCTGACTTGATTCCTTAAAGAAATCTGCATAGTAGAGTCTGATTTGCTACTTGGATGAACACTTAATCCCAAATACTTTACCACAAAAGTAGGAAATGAAAAATATCACCAGACCATTTTCTTCACACTCCCTATTGTGAGAAACAGAAAAATGCTCTGTGGAATTGGAAATGACAAAACACTGCACAGGACACCTTTGCAGGACAGTCATATTTCTATCCTAGTTGTGTTCCTTTTGTCAAACACTTCCGTTTCACTCCTCACAGAACTTAAAAATCACTCAATAAATTTATAAAAATGAACTTCAAAAAAAGAGAAGGGGGAAAAAGATGAAAAAAGTCCTGTTAATTAGCAATTTTATAGGTTAAGACCTTAGTGAAAGAATCCCAGCCACTACATGCCGAGTTCATGCAAGTTTTGTGGCTACGTACGAAGTAGTCCAGATGTGAATGTGTCTAAGTGTGTGCTGTGCAGTGCACAGAACATATAAATGCAGACTGTTGGTATGTCCTCTTTTTAGGTTTTGTACAATCACAGTATGTGTAAGATTAACAGACAAAATAATTATCCTATTGACGTATTTTTCTAGACATTTTATTTATGTGGTACACTGACACTAGGAACCTATGAAGGAACGGAACAGAAGGATCTTTTTAAACTGGGTGGTCAAGCTACGCAGAGCAATTGGGAGGCATCCAAGGCGAAGCTCCATGCATGGTACGCTTGACACACTGAAAGGACACTGAAAGCATTAACTATCAAATCCTTTCATATAAAAGGCAAAAACAAGAACACAAAAAGCAGCTTCTTGTTATAAAGCAGTAAGATATTGCTAAGAAACTGAGCACCAAAATGGTTCTTTACAAATCCCATCCCTTTTATACTTTAAATAATTTATTATATTCAAGCCTTTCAAATCTATGTGATATCCCAAGACTTAAAGTCAACCTTTTTTTGTACCAAATTACATTTGCTGCTGCTCTTAAGAGCAGGTTTAAAATTTTTTTTATAAATTATGTAACAATCATATACAATCCACATATAGAAAAAGGGTTGGTTTATTGTAGTTCAAATACATAAACTGAACATTCAACATCTTAAAATTAAACTTTAGAAACAAAAGTTTAACATTCAAACAGGAGTACAGTTTACAGGGAACACCCAAAAAGGTAATCTGTTGTCTAATCCAGAATATTGATAAAGATCACTTAATGGTGAATGTGTTTAACCAGCAGTTCTATTCTGGCCAACATATTAGTTATGACCGTGGCTCCATACCTGAGAAGAAATTCCTAAATAAATCTTCTCTTAGGCTAAACAAAACAAGACTTGGCCTATAATTCAGAGGGGATAATCAAAGCTCTTAAGTGAACAAATAAAACTAAAATGTTCTTTAGAGACAAAGGTAAAAGTATGTCCATTATAATAATCTTAACCTCTGGAAGATAAGAATTCCATTTTCAGTGTTTTCTCTTTTACCCGCTTTGAAAAACAAAATCAAAACAAACCCCAACCTATGTTTTTTGGGAGTCTGTGGTATTTGTATCTTGCAAGTTCAAACCACAAATGCTCTTATGTCTTGCATGTATAACACTGCTAGAAAGAACGTCACCAAAAGTCACGGACTTCCACACCTCATAAAAGGATGATTTTTAGCTTCAAGATTTTAGATTTACTAGAGACAGCCTATATTTGAGTATGTATGTCAGTCATGCCACACAAAGAAAAGCATAAATATTTCCAAAGTGTTCTCTGTTCAGCAACTGTTCACAAATGCTTCTCCTTCTGTTCGTCAGATGGTTTTGCAATAGTTTGACTAATGCACATACATGTAAAAAACCTGAAAATTGGCTCATGCAAGCATTTTGAAGTAATAGATACCCCCGTGGAAGAGTATGCAGGGTTATTTTGTTGATCGTCGGGTGGGCTCCGATGCTGTGGGAGGGGGCGGAGGGCCCCGGCGGTCCAGGTCGTCCACATACGCCACGATCAGTTTCCGCCTCTCCTCTGGCACACAGTCTAGTACTAGATACCGTTTGTCGTTCTGCAAAATTTTTTCTACATCTTTCAGGTGCTGATCAGATTCCTGGATTAGCTTTTTGGATCTGAAATAAGAAAAGAAGTCCAAGAATTACTGACTGCTGTTCACAGGCCTTTCAGATATGAACTGGAAATGTCCATCTAGTTCCTAATTGTGTTTCCACTTTTTAAATTTTTTTTTAAGAAAAATTTCACTGCAGTGGTCACCTTTGTAAGTCGCCTCAGCAAAGACTCCAGGAAGTGAAAGGGCCTCAGAAGCTGAATTACCCTCCCACCCCTACTGGTGGTCCCTCCAGACCAGGGCTGAGGGTGGGTGGGTGAATCTTGCCCGTGCTGTACCTGTTCTGTGGATGAACAGAGGACTTCAGTCTGCGGGGCTGCCAATCCCAGCATCTTTCACAAGCTTTCACTTTCACATCTTTCACTAAATTAACTACAAAAATGTAGAAAGAAGTCTTACTTCACATCTAATTTAAAAGCCCAAGCTGATGCAAAACATTAAGGATCCTGACCAAAAAATCCAATGACAAAGTACCTAAAGACCACACCCTCAGCACTACCTAGCCTCCCGTGCACACACCCTTCATTAAATGCTTCAAATTTTTCTCTTAAAGGAAAAGCTGGAGCATAAACCAACAACGGTTTCCTGCACAGACTACTAACCAATGTCGACTTGTTCTCCTGCTGGGGTGGGGTCGACTGGGCATGCTACAATGAAATCCTGTTTTAAAGCTCCGAGTTTATCATTTAAAATCTTTATTTAAAACTATCCAGCGAACTGCTTTCCTCTGAGGAAAAAATGTTTTTGCTGAGCTTGGATGATTTCAAGCTTCCAAGTGTTCAGCAACACTGAGTAATCTTCAGAGGAGGTGAAGACAACTGACAGTGAAGGATTATTTAAAGTTGGGGCACTTCTAAAAAAGCAGTGAAGTAAAAACAGAAGTCTGTTTAAAAAACTGGATGGGTGGGTAACACAAAATAAGAATTGGCATCTGGGCCCTTTCTTAAAAAAAAAAAAAAATAAGGTAGAGATGGGTTGGCTGTCTCTGGTCTTTGATAAAAGTTGGCTTCTTCTTATCCTTAGAAGTTAATAATGTCAACATGTGTGTGAATGCAAAGTATGCCTTGGCCATTCGAGTAAGAACTAGTAAAGACAGGAACTGCAGACATGAAACATTCCATTGCACACACCTATATGTTATAAATTTGGTCTCTTTCAGAAGCGTCCTGAAGTCGGCTTTGGCAGTGATGTATTTGTCTCTGATGTATTCTTCGAACTCTCTTTGTTTTTTCTGAAAAAAGAAAGTAAGATTAGAAAGGGAAAAAAAAGTACACTAATTCCAAAATTAACGTCATTTATAAAACTGGAAACATGTAAGTCACATCGTAAACCAGAAAATTCTAAAGAAAAAGGCAGTAAGGTACATTTATTTGTGTTCCTGTAACATTCACTAAAATAGAAAACCTGCCATGTACATTTTAAGACAAAAAGAAAGCAAGACTGCAGAACCATATGTTAGTGATAGGTAAAACCTGAGGGCTTGCTATATGCTACACTGTGCTGAGGGTTTATGAGGCTGTTCCTTTTAATCTTCACAAGAACCTCAAGTGGTAGACAGACACTTTTAAGAAATAAAGAAATGTGTATTTCCTATAGACTGTATTTATACCTTCAAGTACAAAAACATTAATGTGGTATACTTTATGAATACACCAACCATAACACTCAGAACTTTAGATATACTGAGCATTTAGCTTTTCTAGTAATTGTTATGATAGGTATAAACTTTTTGGGCTAAAAAAAAGACTTTATCATCAATTCTAAACAATAAGAAAAATTAGAAACTGAGACTGGATCTCTCAGCTATCAGTCTACCACTCTAACCCAGCCCCGTATATTTTGTGATCCAAACATCCCGAACACAACCTAACAGGGTTTGAAAAGGAAGAATATTAGATCTGTAGGTTTCTGGACTCTACTAAAGAAACCAACTAGGAAAGGAGAATGAATGGTGGGAAGAAAATACAAATAAAAGTCCAAGGTATAAAATGGACTGCAGTAAGCCACACTTTTCATTCTTTTTTTTTATGTTTATTTAGTGGAACTCCAAGGTGGTTTTTATTGATTTTTTTTTTTTTTTTTTTTTGAGAGAAGAGAAGAAGGGAGAGGGAAAGAGAAATAGAAATATCGATGAGAGAAAAACATCACCGATAGGCTGCCTCCTGCATGCCTATAGGGGATTGAGCCCACAATCTGTGCATGTGCCCTGATCAGGAATCGAACCGGTGGCCTCTTGGTTCCTGGGTAGATGCTCAACCGCTGAGCTACATCAGCTGGGCTTATTGATTTTTTTTAAAAAACAAACAAACACTTTTCTTGACATTGTTCACTATTTCAGACCCCAACTGAGTTTGTTCCTAAACAGGAGTTAGAGAGTACCAGAGTAAGGTTCAGCTTACAAACTTCCCACATCCGCCAATTCCTCCATCCGAGTTTCAGAAGCACGTAAGAACTAGAGATCACGCTGTAATGGACTGAAGGATTCCCTCAGGGGGGAATAAAAAAAAAAAAAAAAAATAAGAACACCCAAAACTCTATGGCTTTGTTAAATCTCTAAATCCCAAAATATAGCTTTCACTCCAAGGATTTTTTTTTTTTAAGTTTCCATTGTGCTGTCTTGTTAATATATTCATGCAAGAAAAAAATATGAACTTAAAATTCAAATTTCTCATACACTTAAAAAGCTCAGACAAAATCCTCTTACCCTGTCACTGGAGGAGAACTTAATGCACCGAGGGTCTTCCTTGATGATTTTTTTTACTTCTTTCCATGTGGATGTTAAGGTAATCTTTAAAAAGACAAGGGAATAAAAACATAAATACGGCTCGCTTTTACTGAGGGGTCAGATTGCAGCATGTATGGCACATAGCACTACTCACTGCCTTGCGAGCTCCCAAGCATAACTGCACTAGTCAGGGACAGGGAAGCAGCTTTCATGCCACAAGAGTTATTTTCATGGACACATTTCCCAAGTGGCCTAAGACAATCACCTGCAAACCCTCTATCTCCAGGCGCAATACCC
The DNA here is from genome assembly GCF_027574615.1 of Eptesicus fuscus. Taxonomy (NCBI): domain Eukaryota; kingdom Metazoa; phylum Chordata; class Mammalia; order Chiroptera; family Vespertilionidae; genus Eptesicus; species Eptesicus fuscus. Next base: position 84,435,867 of record NC_072478.1, on the reverse strand, counting down.
TAATCAGTGGTCGGCAAACCGAGGATCGCGAGCCACATGTGGCTCTTTGGCCCCTTGAGTGTTCTAACGCCACTTCTTCAAAATAGACTCGCCCAGGCCAAAAACCGACTTCTGCGCATGGGCCACAAAGTTTCATTCGCACTGTTCGTGCGTACCCGCACATGGTATTTTGTGGAAGAGCCACACTCAAGGGGCCAAAGAGCCGCATGTGGCTCACGAGCCGCAGTTTGCCGACCACTGCCCTAACTTCTGAAGAAACCATTACCTAGAGAGCAGGCCAACAGGAGCAAAACCTGGACAGAAGAGTGTAAACACTGCCAAACAAGGGGGCTATGGTGCCAAATTGAAAATGGGGCAAAAGAAGGAATTTATCAAATCAATTATCAGGAGGGACCAATGATCACACACAGCTAAGGACATTCTGAACAGCCACAGGAGCAGATATGAACTTGAAAACTGCATTAAAAAAAAAAAGAAAACTGCACAGAAGTGTCATAACCCATGAATTCCAGTAATGGATCTAAAGACCATGACACTAAAAATCATACTTTGGGATTAACAAAGATCCATGCAGATTAGAATAGGAAAATTAACTCTTACTGCAGACGTTTCATCCAGAAGTTGCCTAAAGTGCTCCCTCTTCTTTTTGGTAAGTGCTTCAATGTGTTCATTAAAAAGCTTCTCTTTCTCCTCTCTCTCCAACAAGGACCCAGACTCCCAGCGGTGATCTTTCCGGAGGGTCCTCCGAGTGTCTGACCAGGACACATCTGAAGAACGAACCTGAAACAGAGATCTGTATCTGATACCAGACCCACCTGTTCACACTTCAACAAGAAAGGCTCCGTTGTTTAGGAATCATACATTTAAAAAATAGAAGCTGATGGTGACATCACCTTAGTGAATAAGTCGCTGAAAATCTGCTTCTTTGGGCCAGAAAACTTACCTCTCAGACCTCACTTAAGCTGTCAAATGTTGGTTTAGAGGTGGAGAAGGAAGAAGAGAAGATATCTCCCACCAACCACGGTCTGTAATCACTTTAATAGTACTTAGGTATTCTATTTAACATCTTACCAACTTCTAGTAGAAGAGATGGATGAATAAAATAGGAAATACATTGTTTTATTGTAGCACCTAGCAGCTCAAGGAAAAAAACAACAACAAAAAACACTCAACAAATCTTGAGCTAAAATTTGGACTTATCAACTGTATAATGGAAGTGACACTTCCAAGAATAAGCAAGAATTAACTTGGTTAAGAAGACTTGAAAACGGACCACCAGACAGGGCTAGCTGGTTCACCAACCAGCAGAAAGGTATGTTTCAATGCTGGTAATGGCATTAGCAGTTAAGTCACACTGCTGCCAATGATAAGAAATTTGGAGGCTGAAAAGACAGAAAGGTAAGAAAAAAAAAAAATACAAAAAACACTTATTTAACCAACATTTATCAAGCATCTAAATACGTGTCAGGTAAACACTATGCTTGGCACTGGGAATACAAAATAAATAAGATGCTATCCCTTTCTTTAACGGGATCACTCTTTTTAGGGAAGACAGGCATGGAAGCCAACAACTGCAGTAACATGTAGGGAGCGATGCAGAAGTCTACGCTGAGCACAGTAATAAAAGCAACAGTAAGATCAGATGTGCCCAGAGGGGCTGGATCAGCCTCAGACAGGTATTTTTGAGTGTGCTCTTGAAGAATGAGGAGGTTTGCCACCATGGTGGGAAGTTTAAAAGCACTCTAGGTGGAAGGACTGGAATGAGCAATGGCAGGATTTGTTAAATATAAGTATGGTTCATTACAGGTTAAGTTCAGCAAGGCTAGAGCCTAATTAGGGGAAAGAGAGGAAACCAAAGCAGGTAAGGTAATATGGGGGGAGAGGAGAGGCAGTCAAGGAATGAACAGTCTTTTATATTATGCTAAGGAGACTGAATCTGAGGAAGACCTTGACCTTCTGCAAGCACAGGGAAGAGTCAAAAATCAGATCTGCCTTTTACAAAGATTTCTGTTGTTGCCATCAAGATGAATTGGGGGGAAACAGAAGCAGGGAGAGAAATGAGGAAATGACTCCCTACTGTCAAAAGAGACAAAGGAAACTAAAAACTGATCAGCAGAAGCAAGGGAAGAAATCTGAAGACTCGACAGGAGTGATCTGAAGAGCCCCACTGACAGAAACTGTCACTTCCATTAAACAGCCCCACTGAAGAGCCCCACTGACAGAAAGATGGTGACAAAGGGGAAAAAAACAATAGAACAGCAGTGTGGTCTGGGGTATTCTCTGTAGGGACCTCATACTCTACTTATTTCAACAACCCTGGGTAATGCAGAAGTATTTTCAAGAAAGTTCCAGGGTATCTCCTGGAGTCAGCACCCCCCAAGTCCTACTTCTCATACCATCTATAGAGACAATAACTGGTCATCACAATGATGACGCCAAATCATCAACAAAAAGGGTAAATTAGCCTGGTGATGTGGTCTCAATGGTTGAATCGGGAGGTCACGGTTTCATTCCCAGTCAGGGCACATGCCTAGGTTTCGAGCTCGATCCCCAGTGTGAGGCGTATAGGGGCAGCTGATCAATGATTCTCTCATCGCTGATGTTTCTCCCTCTCTCCCCCACTCCCTTCCTCTCTGAAATAAATAAAAACATATTGAAAAAATAATAAAAATAAAGGGAGGGAGAAACCAAGATGGCGGCATAGGTAAACACCTAAACTGCTGCCTCGCACAACTATTTCAAAACTACAACTAAAAGACAAAATGGACATCATCCAGAACCACAGGAAGGCTGGCTGAGTGGAAATTCTAAAACTAGAAGGAAAGAGAAAAGCACACTGAGACTCACAGGAGCTGCAGAAGGCAGAGGTACAGAGGTGCGCGCGGAGAGGCCTGGCAACTGAGTACGCAGCTGACTTTCTCAATTGGGAGGGAGACAAAAGCTCCCGACGGCTCTGAACTCCAGTTCCAGGCGAGACTCTGGGGACCCAGACTCATTTGGGGAGAAACTGGACTGTCTGGCAGTGGGTGAAACTCGAGGGCGGCTTTCTCTCAGAGGTGCTTGCAGCGATTACCACGGGAGACTGAGACACTGGGACCTCTTAGGGCAGGGCTGATGGGAAGCCATCACTGTTGGCTCTGCCCTGAGACTCCGCCCCATCCAAGCTGAGTGCAGAGGCTTTTGCAAGTCTTGTCTCATAAGGGTGTCTCCAGCACAGAAGTTCTCCCAGCGTAGACACAGCTGATTCTCACAGCCAACTGGCCTGGAGGTCAATTCCTCCCAGTGATACCAACAACAATCAAGGTGTAACTACAACAAGACTGTGCACACAGCCCACAAAGGGGTGCACCAAGAGTGTCCACCTCAGGTAACTGGAGAGGCTGAGCCACTGGGCCCTATAGGACACCTAGCACACAAAGCCACTCTATCAACTCAGGGAAGCAGCCAAAATGTGGAGACAAAGAAACAGGTCACAAATGAAAGAAATGGAGGAAAGCAAACGACTGGATATAGAGTTCAAAACCACAGTTATAAGGTTTTCCAAGAATTTTCTAGAAAAGGCCGATAAATTTAGTGAGACCCTCAAGGATATAAAAAAGGACCAACTAGAAATTAAGCATACACGGACTGAAATAAAAAATAATATACAGAGATCCAATAGCAGACTAGAGGATCGCAAGAATCAAGTCAAAGATTTGAAATACAAAGAAGCGAAAAACACTCAACCGGAAAAGCAAAATGAATCCAAAAATATGAAGATAGTGTAAGGAGCCTCTGGGACAACTTCAAGTGTACCAACATCTGAATTATGGGGGTGCCAGAAGAAGAGGGAGAGCAAGAGACTGAAAACCTATTTGAAGAAATAATGACAGAAAGCTTCCCCTACCTGGTGAAAGAAATAGATTTACAAGTCCAGGAAGTGCACAGAACCCCAAACAAAAGGAATCCAAAGAGGACCACACCAAGACACATCATAATTAACCCTTTGCACTCGCTTGCTTTTTTCTCAATTCCTTTATTCTACTCAGGATTTAATTTTTTAAATACCCCAGATTTTACAAAGTGTGGCAGTAGAATAAAAAACTGGAGTTTCTTTTCATACAAACTTATTTATTTGGATTTTTTTATATTTCAAATTATTGATACATTCAAAGATTATAAAAAGAGCTGCTACCAATGCTAACTGTGTCGAGTCACACTTGACATCTGAGTGCAAAGGTTAAAGTGCCAAGAGCAAAAGACAAAGAGAATATTAAAAGCAGCAAGAGAAAAACAGTTATCTACAAGGGAGCACCCATACAATTGTTAGCTGATTTCTCAACAGAAACTATGCAGGCCAGACGGGAGTGGCAAGAAATATTCAAAGTGATGAACAGCAAGAACCTAAAACCAAGATTACTCTACCCAGCAAAGCTATCATTCAGAATTGAAGGTCAGATAAAGAGCTTCATAGATAAGAAAAAGCTAAAGGAGTTCATCAACACCAAACCAGTATTATATGAAATGCTGAGAGGTATTCTTTAAGAAGAGGAAGAAGAAAAAGGTAAAGATAAAAATTATGAACAACAAATACATATCTATCAACAAGTGAATCTAAAAATCAAGTGAATAAAAAATCTGATGAACAGAATAAACTGATGAATATAATAGAATCAGGGGCATAGAAAGGGAGTGGACTGACAATTCTCGGGGGGAAATGGGTGTGGGGGGTGCGGGAAGAGACTGGACAAAAATCGTACACCTATGGATGAGGACAGTGGGGGGGTAGGGGGTAAGGGCAGAGGGTGGGGTGGGAACCAGGTGGAGGGGAGCTATTGGGGGGTAAAAAGAACAACAATTGTAATAATCTGAACAATAAAGATTCATTAAAAAAATAAAAAAAATAAAATAAAATAAAATAAAATAAAATAAAATAAAAGGGTAAATTATGCCCTGGCCAGGGTGGCTCAATTGGTTGGAGCCTTGTCCCAAGCAGTAGAAGGTCCTGGGTTTGATTCTCAGTCAGGGCACGCATTCAAGTTGTGGGTTCCATCCCTAGTCTGGGTATGTACAGGAGGCAACCGATCAATGTCTATCTCTTTTTCTCTCTTTCTCCCTCCTTCTCTAAAATTAAAAAAAAAATTTTTTTTTAAGAGATAAATTCTGTTCAGCACACTTGTTTCTTACTATGGCCTATAAGTGTGACTTATCAAGACCAATAAAAATAAAGCTTTGACACTAAAAGATTATGAATTTTCATATAAATAAATGATCTCACTTCTGAAAATGTTAAATACTAGTGTTTGCCTGTTCCAACAGGGCTAATATCAAGCACTCAATTTTAAAACAGTTTATAAATAACTTAACAAATTGTATCTGTCACAGTCAATTTAAAGAATATTAAAATGTTCACTAAGAGGTAATGCAATGGATTTCTAATATCCAGTACTTTAGAGCAAAAAATAGTGAAAGAGCAATAAATACCATGTCAGACAGAAGTGCCTTGAAGTTCTGGATAGCTTCTTCCCGTTTGTGCTGCTCTCTCTCTCGATCTATTTCTTTCGTTTGTTCGGACCGAGCCTTCTGAACCTCTCTTTCTCGTTCCCTAAGGCTAGCCTCAATGCGGGCTTGCCTTTCAAGCTCCTTTTCTTTTTCTGAGTCTAAATTCTGTAAAAGTGAAATTACATTATCCTTTTTACCAACTGTATCAAAATGTTCCCACATAATAACTAAGTTTTTCAAATACAAAATTTTAAACCTACCAAGAATACTGTATATCTAAACACTGTACCCCATTTCCAAATCAACTACTAGATTCTTATATTAAGAATATCAACAAGAAAAATGCCAAACCCCCAAACAGCAGCGAACACCATTATAATGCAATTAAGGATTTTATTATTCCACTAGTGGCTCGGTGCACAAAATTCGTGCACATTAAAAGGGGATTAGAGGAAATATTTTAATATTGCTATTTGCCCTTTCTCTATAATAGAAGTGTCAGAGATGAAAGAAAATTAGTAAAATGTATATGAAAATCTTCCTCCTGTCAGAGACTGGGGCGCACCACAGGACCCAGAGTCAAGTCCCCGCCCACCCACGTGCACCTCAAAATCGCACGAGACCCAGACCCGGCTGGCAACCCCTGACTGGGCTAGATCCAGACCTGGCTGGTCCCACCCTTGTCAAGCCCTGCCGAGCGGCGGGGGGAGGAGGGGCGCAGCCTCAGGTCCCCTGGCCCGGCACCGGGGCGGGAGGCATGGCCTGAGGTCTCCTGGCCTGTCGCCGGGACGGGGGGGAGCAGCCTGAGGTACCCCGGCCCAGCACCAGGGCGGGGGGGCGCAACTTGAGGTCCCCCATCAAGCCCCGCCAGGCGGGGGGAGCAGCCTTAGGTCCCCTGGCCCAGTGCTGGGGCGGGGGCAGCAGCCTGAGGTCCCCCAGCAAGCCCTGCCGGGAGGGGGCGTGGCCTGAGGTCCCCTGGCCTGGCTGCTGCATGTGCAGCCATCTTTGTGGTGGGGTGACGGTCAATTTGCATATCCCCACTTTATTATATAGGATGGTTAAAGGACAAGCAGCCCAATGGTTACCTTGGCTATTTTTTCAATATACTGTTTGAAAAGGTCTTCTCTCATTGATGAACTGTCCACTGCTTTGTAACGTGGATCGCTTTCTACTTTGTCTTTTACTTTGCTCCATCGAGACTGACTGTCCAGGTGATGATTAGATAATAATTCAAAGAAATCCGATTTAATCTACATTTCAAAACAAGATGAAGGAAAAAAATGAGAAATTCCTCATATCTAAATTTTACAACTAAAAAAAAAAAGTTCATTTACCTTAAAAATAAGACTAACTTTTTAAATGCACTTACTCAGGATACAATGTTTTAGTAAAAGAGGATATCAGAATTACTCTTTCATGAAATATAAAAATCAACACACATAGAGGCTATTCAAATATAGAGAAAAACTTTTTATGTTGTTTATAATATTTGATCTCAGAACTGCTATATTTCATAAAGAATGTGAATTTGAATTTACTTTTAGCAAAGAATCAGCTTTAAACTATAGTAAAATACTTTAACATAAAGCTGGTAAGAATGCTTTATTTTAGAAAGTAGATGAATAAAATTTTTGTTTGTTAAAACTAATAGGATTTAGAAACAGTTGAGCACAAATAGCAAGTCTTATTTATTACAAACCTGAAACTATCAAATATCTAAAAACAAAAAAATAAGTTCAATTTTCATGTTTTTTAAAAAAGGGCAAGGTATTTTTTAACCTTATATACAAGAAAATTATAGAATTTCTGTTGGTCATAATTAATTAATCATTACTAAAAAAACTGCATTCAGATTTTCTATACTTTTTAGCTATTAAACATGTATGCCTTCACCATTATACAACTCAGAATACGTGTCAACAAAGTAACATACTTAACAACTGAAGTACCAAGTTAGTAACATTATATCAAAGGTATTATAGTATCAAAATATGCAATACTTAGAAACCCTATCTCAAACTGTATATATATATATTTTTTTTTAAATAGGGAAAGAAAGAGATAAATGAGGCATTTATTTTATGATCCTTTGATGATCTGTTTTAAAATTAGGCTCATCTAAATTATTTTGTGCTCCTCCCAGGAAAGATATCAAGATAGCCGAAGGCCTTTCAGCAGAGGATTTTGACCAGGTCAAGAACCTCTCCTCCTCATAGAGATTAAGCATGCTGCCTTCCCTCCTGACCAAGGGAATGATAAATTAGGGATGGAATCAGAATTTTAAATGTGTGGGCACAAAATAAATAATCATTCTTTCTGCCTATTCCAACCCTCTCATTTCCTCCTATAATAGGACTGAAAGGGAGGTTTATGTCCTTTCTGGAAAACACTTGTAAGATTATAAGAAATCGTTTCTACATTAGAGAATTTTTAAAAAGACAACAACTAATCAGCTGTGGATTTCAGTAGTGGCTCTTGCCTTTGTTTGGATCAGAAACCCAGCATTTGCAGTGATAAAGAAACCACTTGATGTAGTGATATAACATAAATTTACTGTTCATCTTGTCTACTTTGTATCTGAGATGATAAACACCAAATTCCTAGATGCAAGTTATAACTAGAAGGCAAAATTTATAAAATTCATGCTAAATAGACATGCAAGCTGTAGCAAACAGGAATCTTTCTAAGCCACAGGAATTTACATGAAGTTAAAATCATTTTCAAATATTAAAAACAAAGCCTATAACGTCAAAATCATCAAAGTTTTTTAAATGTGTGATATATAGCCAAAGTAAACTTTAACTAAAACTTTATTTCCAAATATGAAAGTGCCTTCCCATCTAAGCTGTTTAATAGGGAAAAATAGTCTCTTTAACCTTACGATGTACTGTAATAAAAATATTTAAATTGTTCAGCAGGAAATTTGAAATAGAAGAGAGAGAAAATGCCAATTTCATAAAAAGACTTAATTCCATTATGTATAAATTCAAATGTGTTGTTCCAAAAAGTAAATTATTTGAACCACAATTTTATAAAAATTGGCTACAGTAATAAGTAAATTATAATAAACAAAAATGTGAGGGTAGCTACTGGGGCAGGCAAGCGCACCTAATAAAAATAGTTTGGGGGCATTTTTTAATAAAATTGAAAATTACCAGTGAAGGCTACATGAAAATAATTGTAACCTTTAGCTTGAAAATGCCTACTGAAGGAAAACACAGTATTTCACCAAAAGTCAATGTCCTTCACAGGCTTTTGGCTCAGCAAGTAATTACCTTTAAATTTTTACTATGCAGCTACTGATTCGATTAGAGAATCCAAAGAACAAAGAAAAATTCCAACATATCAGCATGATACTGGTACTGATCTTACTCTTCAATTACACAGTTAAAATGTGATTTAAAAAAACTGTATAGACAATATACTTTATAAGAATCTACAGTGAAAGTCATGAAGAATGTGATAAAACATTAACCAACCACTTCTCAGAATGTGAATTTAATAATACTATATTTAAACTCTTACTTTAAAGATTTCTGCTTTCATGGCCTAGTGAGTAATTGATTATGTATCCTTTAAGCTAGCTGAGAAAGTTTTACTTTATTTTAAAATTTAGTAATGGTACAGAACCAAACCTATAATTTAAAGAATTAAAATTTTACAACCAGAAGAAAATAAAGCTGAATATATTAGGGTTATTTAGAAGTAATGTCTATTTAATTTCTTATTTTAATTAATACATTCTGGGCACAACTGTCATCACTTTATAAGGAAAAAGACTAAAAAAATGTAAAGTACCGGAACTGCGGGAGGCTAAAGTCACCACACAGAGAGATACCAATTCTTTCCTCACTAGAGAATCTCATAATACTTTGCGTATCCGTGATTGACAGCTGTCAGACTGAACTGATTGACAGGTCGAACAGCAAAAAACTGTAAAGTCTAACCACTTGTTATAAAACAGAATACATAAAATAGTTACATAAAAAGTGTTTAGGGAAAAAAATTAGTTACAAATGAAGAGAGAAAAACATTCAGTTTGTATAAAAGCAATCATATAAATCATACAATATCAATCATCTACTTACTTGATTTTCCTTAATCAAGTAAGTTATAACTAAAAGTCAAAAGTAGCAAACAATTCATTAACATGTTTCTAACACAACACATAAAATGTTTAAGTAGAATCCAATTTTGCACATTTTCTCTGCAAAGCATAATCGCTTTACAAAGAAATATTAATACTGAAAGAATTTTGGAAAAATATACTTTTGAAACCAAATAAATCAGGAAATTTCAGATTATTTCTGAAAAAAAGTTCTTTCATCTAATACCATTGCTATTTTCACTGAAAGAGACTTCTTCCCAACAAGAGTGGTATTACCTCTCTAACAACATTTAATAGGATTTGTAGTATTTTAACTTCCTGGAACAAGAAGCAATTCTAAAGGTCAGGAATGATTAGGCTTCAGAGGCTTTCCTCCATGCACAAAGCATACAGGGACACTAAGGGCAGTGGCTGCTTGTTTTGATGGCTCACACACCACTGGTGCCATCTCCCTACCGTCGGCCTCCCCAGTGGTGAGCTCCTCTCCACTCCCGACACTGCTATCAAATGACATTTGAAGTTCATTAATCTTTAATAGCTGACCTTTAATTCTGATAAGCAATAATTTATATGTAAGACATGTTTACTAAAAGATTAGAAAGTCACTAAAATGCTTTTAGAGGGCAAAAAAGATGAAGAAGGCTCTGAAACTTAAATGTTACCACCTATAAAGAATCTTGGAATCTTAGCAGGCACTTAGCTGGCCAGTGAACAGATAAGCCTAACAAACAGTTCTGGGTTTACCGGGCATCTCAGTATTAATAAAATTTAAAGCAACTCTTTGTAGTTTAGTGAAGCTACTAAAATAAGCATTATGGAAAGTGATGGAACATACACATATAAACAATTATCAAAGTCAATTTAAAAGGCTAAACAGTAAATGTGGGTCCTATTACTACTTTTGCTCATGAATGAGACAAGAAACACAGCACCAGCTCAGTGCCTCCCTATTCGCACTCCCATCAATCACAGCACTGGAACGAAAACCGTCTTACCTTCTCACCTCTGGTCTTCGAATCTTCTTTCTCTTTTTTTCTTGCAGCTGCCACAAATTCATTAAACAAGGCTTCTCGATCTTTCATCTTTTCAATTGCTTTGAATCTTGAATCTTTAGCATGCTTGGCTGCAAATTCACTAAAAGTTGCTCTGTAACAAAATGGCAAGTGTGCTAACTTTGACAGAGCTATTTCTGCTTGTAGAAAGGTATAGCTGAAGATACCATTTTTCCAGCAAGAATGTGTGCCAAAGAGACACTGAGTCCCAATATCTGCTTAACCACTGAACAATGAGCTACAGAAAGGAGTACAAAGGGCTAAAGGGTGAAATGTGGTTAGAGATCTGTTTACTATCAGAATGGTGGTAGAAAGATCCACACATCAGAGAGCAAAGAATGTGTGGGCTTCAAGAGACTTAACCTAGTTCCTTCCTAAGAGGAAGCCGAGTCCTGCTTCTAGCCATGATGGAATACCTTTTATTGAATTAGCTCTTCTTCCATAAGCAACTATAAAATAGGACAAAATACACAAGGCAACTGATTTCACACAGTGGACAACAGGTAGAATAAAGCTGAGGTAAGCCCCATTGCCCTCTGCCTTGGGTCAATTTCCAAGGTACTGAGAGCTAGTGTTCAAGCAGAGTACAATGGTCCCAATAAGCTAGAAACAGCAAAGATCAGAGTTTGGGTGCTAAATGCCAGAGAAAGAAGCCACAGAGAGGGTGCCCCAAAAGAACATCACATAGGATTCCCCATGAGTCCCCAGCCAAGGCCAAGCTGTACATAGCAGAAAAAGACCACTCCTGTACCAAGCTGCTACGTGGTTAAGAGCAAAAGAGAGAGGCTAGAGACTGAGAAGTGCTCTCTCTCTCTCTCTCTCTGTCTCCCCCTCCTCCCTCCTTCATCCCTTCCACTCTAAAAAAAAAAAAAAAAATCACAAGGGAGACAAAGTTGGAAGGTTAAGAAAACTATTTTTCAGTTTCTGAGATCCACACTAACAAAGCATAAAATCAAACCTAAAATTTCTGTGATGCGCCAATAATTGAACTGCCTGCTAAAACAAGAATTCATACTCTTCAGAGAAAAATAACACACTCGAGCCTCTACCCGTTATTCATAATTTCCAATATTCAATTAAAAATCACTAAACAGCCCCTGCTGGTTTGGCTCAGTTGATTGGAGCGTCGTCCTGTACACCAAAAGGTTGCGGGTTTGATTCCCAGTTGGGGCGTATACAGTAGGTAACAGATCAATGTTTCTTTTCCCCCTCCTCTGTTCCCACCCCCATTCCTCTTCCCCTCTCTCTAAACTCAATAAACATATCCTCAAGTGAGGATTAAACAAACAAAAAAAATCACTAAACATACATGTTTCTTTGTATGTGATCCATAGAAAAAAAACTTAAAAGCCAATAGAAGCCAAACCCAAGATACCCAGATGTTTTAGACAAACTAATTATACTGAAAGAATTATAAGAGTTGAAAACATGGTCAATGAACAAATAGAGAGTCTGAGCAGAGATATGGAAAATATAAAAAAGAAACTGAGAGGAAAAGTTAACTTGATGGGCTTAACATGAGAGTAGAGATAATAGTCAATAACTAGAAGTTAGAGCAGTAACAATTATCTCATCAGAAGAGGATAGTATAGAAAAAATATTGCAGGGAGGGGAGAACAGTCTCAGAAGCATGTGAGATAATAACACTTTGATATATGTATAATTAGAATCTTAAAAGAGAAAAAAAGTGAATCGGGGCAGAAAAAATACTGACCAAGACTTCCCAAATTTAATGAAAACCAAAAATGGATTGATCCAAAAAGCTAAGCAAACACCAAGCAGGCTAAATACAAAGATGAAGTGAATGAGCGCTAATGAAGGTAGGTATAAAAAATAAGTTTCTCCATGATAAAAAGTATTTTCAAAGCTTTCATGTATTTGGATATATTTTAGTATCTGAAGCTTTTACCTTATATAAGAATTTGCTCTTATAATAAACATTCCCATATTTAGAATGTTTTTAGAGGGGGAAAAATAAAGCAAATTAAACAAAGATTACAGACTTTAATTATAAAGAAAAAACTGGCTGGTTAACTTCAGAATCTAAAACATCAACTGAAGATTTACCACTCAGAGCTAACATTTGCTATTTTTAAGCACTGCTAACCAAAGTCAGATTCTGATAATCTTTTATATGGAACTGACATTACTATAATGTCATTAATTCAACATTTTTAACAAAAGGATATATTATAAACCTGGTTTGAACGATGGATATATAACCATAATGAAATTCTAAGGTAAAATAAAAATGTATCCCAGAAAAGGCATAGTATTTTTCTCTTCATGATAAATCAAGCATCTTGCTTTATAATTTTAGAAAAAGCAATGCTATGATTAAAGAATAAACCTTTTTAAATATGTAAAATTAACATGTAAAAATGAAAACTCAGTTATTTTACACTTATTTATATTGCTTGTAAGTAAAATAATTAATATGTTTTACCAGAACAGACTACAATGAAGTTTTAACATTAAGTTCCCATGGAAATGTTTTTATTTGACTCATCTCTTAACTCTAAAAAGCACTACTTTCTAACAGACAATTGAAGAGGCAGAAAAACTGCTGTTCATTTGGATGAAGGAAAAGCAGTTAGCCAGTGACAGCCATTTCAGAGGCAGTGATATATGAGTAAGAGTTTTTGGTTTTTTTGTGGAGTTTTTTGAGGAGGAGAGGGGTGGAGTGGTTGGTGGTAAGGGATTGGGAAAATTACAATGATCAAGAGTTGACCTGAAATCTCTATTTATAAAGAAAAGAGACATAGAAGAGATAGGCACTAAAGTTAAGTAATTCTCCCGTCATTCTTTCCCTTGGAACAAACTCCAGTGCTTTATATCTACAGACTCTACTAAAGAATTCTGTGGCACTAGTCTTTTTTCCAAATCAAAGAGCAATTTAGATCAGTGGACAGTATTCCTCATTTTCTGCTACTTCATCAAAATTGGTCATAATCTTTATGCTAGCATTAAATGTAATGATATAGCAATACAGTACAATTAGCCAAGTGCTAAAATTTCTAGTTATGTGCCTGATGGCTTTATTTTCTGAAAGTTAATTCCGATCAATAACAATTCTATCTGCTCCAAAAGAACATCAGGAGGGTACTGAGATAAAGCAAGACTTCATTCGTCAAACCCACAAAAGGAAAACACGTCTGGAGTCTCAATTATTCCCAGGATCCATAAAGGGTTTTAATAAATAGTTATGTTTTGCTGAATCATTTGAAAATAAGCTATAGATACTACGGGACTCCATCTATAAATATTTCAGCATGCATCTCTTGAGTAAATCCTTTTGCTCCCTAACCACAATACTCAAGAAAATTACTAATTCTCTAATTATCCTGTATTAACAGTCCAAATTTCCTCAAATGCCTCCAAAAATGTTCTTTACAACCCAGTCTCAACTACTGTGAGCCACGAACTCACTCTTTGGATTAAGAAAAAGCCGGATTCCCACTGGAGTCTGAAGCTCTAGCACCCCTGAAGAGTGCCGCAGCTTCACAGCCACAACTCCTCTACTGGCTTTACTTTCCGTCGTCTGTGTTAACGCCACAGGACTGTTCTCTTCACATTTCAAATATAAATTGTAATCCCAAGTGTACTTTCAAACAACACACTCCACTGACAAAAATAACTGTTTAAGCAAGATGAACTTTTATAGAAAGTGCCACTTACATATAAGCACAACCAACAGACTCAAGACACTGGGGACAGGGGACGAGGGCAAGTACCGGGAGGTAGGGGTGGCCGGGGGGAGGTCAGTGAGGGGAAAAATAAATGAATAAATAAATAAATTAATTAATTAATTAAAATAAAATTAGAAGTAGGGGGGGAAAAGTGCCACTAAACTGAGACTCCCTGAATCTGCCCTGGAGTTTTAGAAATGCTCCATGTTCTGAGGTGTTCACACCACCTACCACCACATCTAAGGCATAAATAAGAAAGTAATTGTCCCTGCCTGGACTCTTTGGTGTAACACTGGAATCTAGTTGAAATCCCACATTCACTTGGGCAAGTTACCTAACTTGCTATGTCTTACTTTCCTTATCTGTAAAATAAGTATGAGAGGGGTACCTAAATCATATTGGTTGTTTTAAAGATTGAATGAGATAATATGTGTGTGTTGTGTATACTTACATACACACACACAAGCACTTTATACATATACACACACACAAGTATCTTTAAGCACATAAAAAATAACCAATACTTGATGCTATTATAATGCTAGGGACATAAGTTTAAAATGTCTCATTTTCTTCAGCCCATTACATATATTCAATACATATTAACAATTAGTTGAAAACATAGGAAAAAACCATAACCTAGATACTTAGAAAACTGAAAGGTCCCTTCACCACTTCAATCAAAATAATGTCCCTGTTCTGCAATTTATTGTATGTAAAACTAAGAAGACAGGGACATCTTTTCTATGATTTACCAGTTTTTATAGAAGAAAACTTGCTCCCACAGGAAAACATATAAAACGAAAGTGCCCTTCTGAAAACCAATGCCTCTCAGAGCGCTCCAGGGATTCCTCAAGGAAATACATTAGGAATGAACATTAGAAAGACAGAAACCAATGATCAAATAAGCTTTCCATATCCAAATCTCCAAAAGACCATTTATATATTATAATTTTTTAGCTGATCTTAAGAGAAAACACACACATATTTTGATAGTTGACAGTAATGAACCACATACCTTGGATTAAATTTTGCTTCTTCCATCATTTTTTTGAAATCTTCCTTGGCTTGCATTATTTTGTTTTTCTTTTCCCTGCGTTCTTCCTCTGCCCTGGTCTTTACATACTGATCAAAAACCTATCACAAAAATAAACCAATTTGACAAGTTAGTCTTTCATATAGGTAATTTAACTACCAAACTATGGAATCTATTTAAAAAAACCAACACACTAAGTCCCTATCTAGGTCCAATCTATAATAAGAAAATATAGGTGACTCAAGTATATGCAGATTATCTCTAGCAAATCTCATTTTAAAGCTTCAGCTGACATGACAGTATTACAGAAGTATACAGCCCTCTGCGTTGGCTTTCAGAATAAAGTTAAAAGCGTCTTTAATCTTAATTTTCCCTGATTACAAATTGAATACATGTTTATTAAAAAATTTCAAGCAATTCAGAAATGTTTAAGAGAAATAACAATCCTCCCAAATCCCTTCTAGGTAAAACATTAACAGTATGGAATCCATAGTTTAATTTTATTTCTGTGCTTCTCTTTAAAATTTTCACCAAAATAACCATGCCTTACATCTATTGTATAATATTTTTCCCCACTTAATTATGTATAGTCAAGTATAAACTGAATATACACATCTATTTCCTGCCTTTGACAAATACTAATGACAGTAGAGGAATTCCTTTTTTAAAATCACAAGAACAGGAAAACGATAAAAACTCTGGAAGATGAAAAGATGGACAAGTGGTAAAGGATTTGGCAGACAGAAGAAAGTGGACCCTAAACCAGCAGACAAGAAAACAAAGGAATTAATGAAAAACAATCTCTTAAAGACCAAGAATTTACCAACTTTGATTAAAATCACTAATCAAAAGAAAAACAGGAAATATTTTTTTAAGTTCTTAGTTTATTAATCCTCTTATGAAAAAAGTACACAATCACCACAGATAAAGCCACTGAAGAATCTTTGCTCCTTCTTGTCCCATCTCCACCTCACTTTTTGCAGCACCAACATTGGCCTTTGCTGTCCCGCTGACTTCCTTCATTCTGTTCTTGCATTACTTTCTGTTTTCCTGAGATCTTCTTCTCATACAGTTCATGTCTTACAAGTCTATGTTTTGGTTCATTTTTCTTTGCATAATTCAAAGAATCATAAATGATGACAAAGCCAGTTGTCTTGCCACCACCAAAATGGGTTCTAAATCTATATACATAGATGACATCTGGTGTGGTCTTACACATTGTGGCTAGTTTCTCCTGAATTTCTGTCTTGGGTACCGTTGTCTTCCCCAGGTGAAGGATGGCAATGGCCATTTGTTTCTGCTGAAGTAGTCTGTCATGCATGAACTTCTTGGTTCGGATACTTACTCTATCATTCATGATGAGGCCGGTCTTCAAGCAGCCAGGGAGGAAAAAGGAACTTTTTTTTTTTTTTTTTTTTAAAGAGAATCCTCGACAGCTCAGGAATTAGTGGTACCAGACACACATGGAAGTGAGTGGGGGTACCGCCACAATAAGGCTATTTAGAAGGTGGTACAATCACTAGGTTCCCCCCACCTCACCAAGTTTACGTTATCTGGGGGCACTGCCACTACTGAACTTCAGTAAAAGGCAAGTGCTTATTACCCAAGGCAAGTGCTTACTCCTAGGGCAGTGGTCGGCAAACTCATTAGTCAACAGAGCAAAATATCAACAGTACGACGACGAAATTTCTTTTGAGAGCCAAATTTTTTAAACTTAAACTTCTTCTAACGCCACTTCTTCAAAATAGACTCGCCTAGGCCGTGGTATTTTGTAGAAGAGCCACACTCAAGGGGCCAAAGAGCCGCATGTGGCTCACAAGCCGCAGTTTGTCAACCACGGTCCTAGGGCAATATAATCAAAAGAAATCAATCTCACTCTCTCTCTCTCTCTCTCCCCCCTGCCCTTCTCCCTCCCTCCCACTCTACCTAAAATCAATGGAAAAATATCCTCAGGGTGAGGATTAACTAAAAAAAAAATCCAGTCAAAAGAAGGAAGCATTTCCCTGAGCTCTGTGAGTTGTCATGGCAAATTAATAAACCTGAATAGAGGGTCATGGGAACCCTTGAAATGCAGCCAAGATAAAGAGACCTACTACTTGTGACTGGTGTCTTGTAGGACTGAGACCTTAATCTGTGAGATCTGATGCTAACTCCTCGTAGACAGTGTCAGAATTCAATTTAATTGCAGGACACCACGCTGGTGCTGGAGAACTGGTTGGTTCAGGGAAAAAATGTACACATTTGATGTCCAAGTATTCAGTGTATAGGGGAATAGTTTTTCCTTTTAAATAGGTCTCCATTATTTGATTCTTACATCAATATAATACAATTTATAATTTGATACTGATTCAGTAAACAGTGGCCTAGCTGGACAGTTGACAATCATGAGTAATTATACTGGTAATGTATTACCATACTATAACACTGTCACTCATACAACTCGAACAATATGTACTTTATGAAAATACTTTTATTTTAAATTTTGAAATGTTAGCATAACTTCTCCCTAAACCAGAGCTTAACATCCTGTACAGAAATGGTCTGGTTATTTTCTAAAAATGTCACACATTTTAATCTGTCAAAACAAAACTGTGCCTGATCAGGTGGGGGGAAATGGATACAAAGACACTTTGCTTGGGGTGGATGCGCGCACAATGCAGTGTGCAGATGATGTTTTGCTGAGTTGTACACTTGAAACCTGTATGGTTTTTTGAACTAATGTCACCCCAGTAAATTCAATAAAAAATAAGATTAAATAAGGAAAATCGTAAGTTAAAATTTATGGTAATTAATTACATAAAACACGTCTTTTACAATTATATATATATCTACAGATAACTAAAAAGGATAAAACTGAGAGAGATATAATTTTACACTGAAGCATTTTTAATGAAATTGTTAGGTTTTTCAAATCAAAGCACAAATTTGAGATATGAAGTTATCACATGCAAGTATGTAATCTAGCACCTAATTGGCTACTCCTTGATTTTATACTCCCAAGAGAATATTTCACACAAAAGAACTGAAAAATATATATATTAAATTCAAATGTTCTTCTTTCTCTCATTTCTTACATTCCAGTTGTAAGAAAAGAATTCTAAAAAGAGTTTTTAAAATAGAATAGTGCTTGCCCTGGCCAGGTGGCTCAGCTGGTTGAAGCGCAATTCCGTGCACTGAAAGATTGTGGGTTTGATTCATAGTCAGGGCACATGCCTGGGTTGTGGATTCGACCTCCACCAGGGCGCATGCAGGAGACAACTAATCAGTGTTTTCTCTCTCATGTCGAAGTTTCTGTTTCTCTCTCTCTTCCCCTCTCTCTAGAATTGATAAGAATATATCCTTGGGTGAGGAGTGAAAAAAAAAAGAATGCTTAATACTTTTTCTCTTCTTAAGTGTAACTCCAGTAAAGAGGTAACACCATCAACCTACAAAATATTTCCAAACATGAGAATATGTACTTGTAATTTCACTCAGAAACTGTAACACTCAGTGCTATAAAGTCTTCAGTCATAAAAATTTGGAAGTTTTCGAGACCCCGCAGAGGCTCGCACCCTTCTCGGTTGCAGCTCCCGGTGGCCCTGAGGGCGCGGGGGCCCGGGAAGCCCCAAGAGGCAGAGGCGGAGGCGGAGGCGGAGCAGGTCTTCGGGTCCAAGTGTCTCGGCAGCGCACTCCAGGCGAGAATCGGGAGGAGGAGCCGACTGCAAGGATAGGCTCAGGGGCAATGGCGTCCAAAGAGGAACAAGTGGTTAAAAATCTCAACATGGAAGATGCCAACCAGGAAAATGAAATAAAAGATGAAAAGGAGGAAGATGCTAATAAAGGAGAGCCTGGTGAATACTGTGTGCCAAGAGGAAATCGTAGACGGTTCCGTGTTAGGCAGCCCCTCCTGCAGTACAGATGGGACGGGGGTCAGAGGCTTGGAGAGCCACAGGCAAGGATGAGACAGGAGAATGGGAAAGAGTTGGGGAGGAGATGAGACAGCTGGTGGAAAAGCTGAGGGGAAAGCAGTTAAGTCACAGTCTGCGGGCAGTTAGCACTGACCCCCCTCACCATGACCATCACGATGAGTTTTGCCTTATGCCTTGAATCTTGATGTTTTCCCTGAAGTTGATAGGGAGATACAGCTTCCTAAACTTGTTTGTGATGTACCTTCTTGTAAACCTTTAGTGTTACTTGTTTCCTATGGGTCTCCTGATACCAGCTTCTACTTGAATGTTGTGTTTTGACCCAATTTGTAAGTTTCTGTGAGCAGGAGAGTTTTATCTACTGCATGGAAAGATGCTCATTACATATTGTGGTTAATAAAGCAGTTTTAAAAAGCAAAAAAACAAACAAACAAACAAAAATTTTTGAAGTTTTCAAGGATACTTGGGTTAAGCATTGTTCTAGGAACTACATTTAGAGCAATGCACGAGACCACATTCCTCCTCTCACAAAATTTATATTCTGCAGAATCAAGAGACAGATGATAATTTTAGACAATAAGAGCTATAAATGCTATGACGATAGTCAAGAAGGCAAGGAGATAGGTTGATCAGAAGGCATTTCGACAAATACCTGCATGAAAAATCTGGAGTAAAAAATTCCCAGGCAGAGGGAATAGAAAGTACCAGAATGTACCTGACTGGCTTGTTCAAGGCATATCAAGGCCAATGTGGCTAGAATGAATAAATTTTAAAAAAAAGCTTCAAGAAGTGTGCAGGCATAAGTATATGTAGAAGCTTATAGGCCATGATAAAGTTTCATTTTATCCTAAACAAATAGATTTTAAGCAAAACAATACTGCCTTAATTTCAAAAGTAGCCTGGCTGCTATGTAGAAAAAAAACTTGACTTTGGGGGAGCAAAAATGGAAGGCAGCAAGGAGCTCAATGAGGGGTTACACAGATGATGAAACTTGACCATGCATGGTGTGGCTTGGATTAGGGTATTAGTGAGTTGGAGTTAGATGAGTTTATGGAGGTAGATTTGCTGATAGACTTGAAATGTACACTGGGTCTCAAGTAAAGAATTAAGGTTGATTTACAAATTTAAGAATTAAGGTTTTGATAGGGCCATAACTCAGGTGGGAATGAGACCATCACACTAATCGATTGTGTTTTTTGTTTTGTTTAGTTTTTTTAAAGACTACTGTGCTTGAAATGCAGATGATGCAAATATATTTAGAGCCATGTCTTTCTATTACAATCACTAAAATATGTCTGGCACACACTAAATTTCCTCTTTTCATAAGAAAAAGGTCTACAACTAGACCTACATGCAGAATGATACAAAATGTGTATAGAATTATTCCAACCATTAAGTTATAAATATGAAAGATGGCACTACTGTTACCAAATGAAAACTTGTAGCTCAACAGCACTTACAGCCAGTGGTTCAATATACTTACCACTTTAGAGAGATCAGTGTTGGGGTAATCCAGGTAATTCAGAAATTATAGAAATTGGAAGTATGCAATACTTAAGAGCAGTGGTTCTCAACCTTTCTAATGCCGCAACCCTTTAATAACTCTAACTCTTAGGCTCTACAGCAGCGGTTCTCAACCTGTGGGTCAGACCCACAGGTTGAGAATCGCTAGCAGGGTTGCCTAAGACCATCGGAAAACACAGATATTTACATTACGATGCATTAACAGTAGCAAAATTACAGTTATGAAGTAGCAACGAAAATAATTTTATGGTTGGGGGGTCTGTATTAAAGGGTCACGGCATTAGAAAGGTTGAGAACCACTGCTTTAGAGGAAGAAGCAATCACCCTGAGATGATATGTGTACTGAATCATCACGGGATTAAATGGCAATGAAGTGTCTATTTTAAGAGATGCCACTCAGATGTGAACTTGATGTGTATAGTGTGTGTAAGACATAAACATGCCTCCAAGTATTTTCTGCTCAGAAGACACACACACACACACACACACACACACACACACACGCGCGCGCGCGCGCATTATCATCAGCCAGGAAGGCTATAAACCAGTGTTCAATGCTGATCCTGCCTGTTAGGTAGAACTTTAAGTGGTCATTTTTTCCCTTTTCTTCATCTATAGTTTGCTATTTTTCTACTCTAAATTTGCATCATTTAGCTAATAAATTAATAAATGCATTTGAAATGAATTTTGAAACCTCCTTAGATATAACCTCAGTTTGTATGAAGCATAAGGATAAAATGTTCATGAGGCAATAGCTACATCCATTAGGGCAAAAATATCCAAGTACTTCTGAGGCAGAAATGTCCACACAGAGAAAGGATGACTGTGTTCTAAGATATGAGACTATTTTTTTAAAGCACTGTGTTAGGAAAAGGAAAGAAAAAAGATGATACATTATTCCTTACAATTTAAAATTTATACTTATAAGTGATATACATTTTTAAAATAATGTTATTTTCCTTTTACCTGTTTTCGTTCTTTAGGGTTGAGAAGTAAGTACCGAGGATCAAAAACTATCTTGTGCAACTCCTTCTCCCATGTTGAAAAAGCAGACACCTTTAACATAAAAAATGTATTGCCCTTCATAAGTAAGTTGGCTCTAAAAACATAAAGGTCATATAATTTTGCTTGAAATCTACAGGACATCTGCTTAAAAAGGAGACATAATAAAAAGCACCCTGAATTTTCCATCACTAATAAATGACAAGCAGTGGGAGGTGAATAATAGCAAATTTCCACACTAATTGGCTCTGAACATTTCTGTATTATATAAAAATAAGACACACCTAATTATTCATTAACATAGCCACTACTGTGTGACATTTTAAAATCAGTACATCAGAAAAAGCCTTGAAGATCTGTATTTTAATTTCCCTTGTTTGCTCCCATCTTGTGAACATTGTAATTTAAAACTGCACAATTTTAGTTATTCAAATGAGTCTGTGAATATAACCAAAAGAAATTCCTTCTCAATTAAGGTTCATTAATAATAAGATCATAAAGTACCAGTTCTCCTTTAACCAAAAGCCATTATGAAGATATTAAAGGAAGAATCGTATATACCTTACCTATCCTGAGTAGTCCGCCATTCTGCAATGTTAATACTCGTCTTAAATTACTCACCAAAATTTAATGACCCAATAAATGTTAAATATCAATTGTACTTAAAAGGATAGTAAGTGGCATTAAGTTAAACATTATATAATTAGCCAAGAAAATGGCTGAGTGAAAAGATACAGTTAATTTGATAGGCTTCCCTTCCCCCACCCCCACAACATGAGCACTAACCTTAGATTTGACCTTTTAGCAAGACATATTTATATTACTTATACAAAACAGAAATATCTCCCCCAAAGATTGTTTTCTGACCCCTCTTTCTAGCAGCATGTCCTTGAACTGCTTCATTCGGGCCTCCAGAGGGACAATGGCCCTTTCTCGGGCAGCTTTAATTTCAGCTTCCATTGCAGCTTCTTTGTCTGAATCAATGTCTTTATTATCGTCTCTCCTACAAAAAATAAAAGATAAGGCATCAACTGACAAAATATTAATAAGAAATCTTACTAAAATCTTAAAATAAATGGAATGTTCAAGACTCACTACTGAGGAGCATATTTTTGGCAAAAACAAATTATACTGAGGGTATCTAATGAACTCTAAGGGACAAGCAACTTTCATTTTATTAATAAAGTTACAATAAGCTTCTAATGTTACAATGGCTACATTGTAAGAGAATATATATACTTTTGCTCTCCCTGACACTAGTTGATATACAAAATGAACTACCTTACTTAAAAAACAAAAAACCACTTATCTCACACTGCAGTCAAACTCTATGTGTAGAATTAAACAGCACAGAATATAACTTTTAGTTCTTGAAATGATATAGGAAAAATAGCATTTTCTAAAATGTTTTATATTATAAATGCATAAAATACTTTTAAATCTAATAAAAGTTGGTATACGTCTTAGTAATCACGAATATTTATTTTGAAAAAAAATTAAAATATCTGCAAACTTGGCCAAGTGGTTATGTGAGATGTATACCTTACCTACCTGACATTTTTTTTACTCACTTTCTGGGTGATAAGTTGAGATTTAAGTTGAAGAACAGGTCCCAGAGAGCAACATAGACCCAGGAGTGGTTAGGTGGAATTAGAACTGTTCATCAATGACTAAACTACTTTTTCCTCCAAAAATGCACCTCAGGGCTAAGGGTAACCCTGCTGCTGTATGGTACTCAAGGGAGATTGTGAACATGAAATCCAGTCACCTCTCAAAACATCTGCACTATGAAGAAGGCCGGTTCATGTGAATAATGAAAAAAAAATTAAGTAATTCTAGAGTAGTTGGGTGTGTTTGAACAGATCTTCCTTCTTAAATATGATCTGCTAAATATAAAAATGTTTCGGATTCCCTACAGAAACTTAAGGGAATTAGGAAAACAGAACATCAGAAAATTCAAAAGTGAAGGTAGCCCAGGAAATTTAAATGAAACTAAGACTAATCCTCAAATATGGTAAGGGAGAGGTAATTAACAACTTAAGGAATGAATCAAAAGAAATAGAAGACATAATCCGTGACCTGCAGGACTTATCGAGATAGTCTGTGACCTAATAAGATATGCACAAAACAAACAGGTAAAAGCAATTTGCTAAACAATATACCCTCTTATAATTTATTTATGAACTATTTAAATAGAGTTAAAGGAAATCCAAGAAATATAACTAACGAAAACAACCTTTACAGAATTACTAAATGAAAATGTCACAATACAAACTATCACTATCTATCTCAATAAAAGAAATAAAGAGAAACTAAGCCAGGAAAAAGAGGCTTTTAGCTTTGTACCTAAATAGAGAAGCTCGGGCAATCCACATAAAGGACTTCTTTGACATTCTCCTGATAAAAGCAGTTAAAAACCTTACAGAGTTGTCTATAAGAACAAACAATTAAAAACAACCTAAAAGTTTAACATTGCAGGAATATCTGAAATTATGGTACATAAACAGAATGAATACAATCATTTATATTAACTAAGAAAACAAATGTCTTACTCTAGATTTAAAAAAAATACAAAATTAGTTAATTACAACTAATAAAAATACTTATACATTTGGTTAAGAACTAAAAAGTCAACTGAAAAATGTATGGTTGATTATGAGTGACTCTCTTTAATATTTTAATTTCTTTAATGTTGTTGCCAATAAAGACATTTAAAAAAAACAAAAAAACAGCAACACACACATGCCCTTGATAGGGGTTGTCTTAATGTTTTGTTTTTTGCCATAATTTGGCTGCATTCAATCTGTCCTTTTCAGATAAGGACTACGATAAATTAGTCCCTAATGCCCTCAAATTTTCCTTTTTGCTGGTAATAGTCCCAACCCCCCCACCCCACCCACCCACAAACACCCTCTACCCCACCCTTCTACTCCTTATAATTAGTAACATTAATATTTTATCTAACTCCAGAGCATTGTCCAAGCTAATATTTCTACTTAATAGCACTCTCTTCTTCTCAGAACACTTTCTAAGCTCATGGTTCCCTCTTTACCAGGTAAAAGGACTACAGACTCCAGGACTAGGGAAGTGACAAGCATGTAAAAAGAGAGAGAAGTCTGTGTCTGCATTTATGAGATTCCTGGAATGGTATCTGTTGGGGTCTATTTTAGGAAGGAAGTTTATTTTTTATAAAACACAGGCCTAATGAATATCTGAAAATAACTTATCAACTAATTCCTTAAATGTCATTTGGCTTCATAATGTGTATTTAAATAACCAAATCTTTTGCAAATCTAATAATGGAAGGGACACACACCATTTCTACATTCTACAGCAAAACCTTTGGCTTAAGACACAATCATCACTTCTGTATCCTGACAACATACACATTACCTGTCCCCAATCACAAACTCAATGTGGCCTAATCAACTTTTAAAAGCTACAATCTACCTGATTTACATAAAATGTATTACTTACTTCCGTTTTTTGGCTTTAACTGGTTCATCTTCATTAAGTTCTTCCATTAATTCTTGTTCTTCCTTAACTGTAGAGTAAAATTTAATTAACCTCTGTCAGAATACAAATAAGCAAGCAACAACTGAAATATTTAAGTGTGATTTCTGCTAACCACTACCACAATACTTGCTCTAACAGTTATTACAAAGAAGCTGCAATTGAAAGTTCACTTACTTGCACTCATAGAGAACTGCCACTTTTGGATGGACAGCATAGTCGGGGTTGGGTGCCCTGGCAAAAGTATTTCAAATATTAAGAAAAATAGTTATATGCATATATTACACAACCTACTTTTATAAAATTACTGTTTATATAAAATATCCATCCCACGACATGCACTCCTTTGTAAAACACTAAACAAAGCATGGTAATTCTATACCTCCTCTATTAATGCCCCCTTTTACATTAAATATTCACTTCATTTTGAAATGATTCTTTGATGCACATATCTATGATAAGAAAAGCATAATATGCTACTTAGACTGGATGTCCTTCTGGATGTCCTTCCTTCCGGACAAAGCCGAAGGGGGCGGGGACTGAGGCAGAGGTGGCAGAGGCCCCTGGCTGTGGCAGGCGGGGACCAGGGCCAAGGCCCCTGCACAAATTTCATGCATCGGGCCTCTAGTTTATTAAATAAATGGATTGAATGTTTGAAAACAGATTCAAAAACTGTCTTGGCATGATTCAATACTATGGTGATAAAGTATTATCAATATCATAGCTATGCAACAGATATTGCTGAAGGAGAAAAACTGGTGTCTAGTATTTTTAGCACCAGGTAGGCTGAGTTTGACTGATTTAGAAATCACTTATAAGCAGAAAATGTTAGTACCACACATACACAATCTATGAAGATTTCTCCATCATCATAAATGACACATATTAGGGTTTGCTTCATCTGAAGTATGTATTAAATGATTCATTTATCATGCTTCTACACGACATGGGAGGATTCTATACAAACACAATTACATCAATACAAGAGCAAACTACTGATAAAAAATATGCAACAAAAATTATCTACAAATATTTGTCTTCGTTATATATACTAAAATGCTACCTAAATATGAGGTAGATTAAAGATAATCTCTTAATAAGGTTTATGTGTCTCTATATTCTCAGGCATAAGGCTTACCCTTCCCTAAATTTCACCTACTTAAAAAGACTAGTAATAACCTCTTGTATGTTCATAAAATCTTGTGTTTTTGTATTCTACAAAAA
Source organism: Eptesicus fuscus (assembly GCF_027574615.1). NCBI lineage: Eukaryota > Metazoa > Chordata > Mammalia > Chiroptera > Vespertilionidae > Eptesicus > Eptesicus fuscus. Next base: position 84,409,333 of record NC_072478.1, on the reverse strand, counting down.
TTTAGTAAACATATTTTAAAAATAGTTTTGATTATTTCAGAAAATATATTACTAGTCACAAAAGGTGCTTTTTAAAAGGCTCACTGAAAATCGTTTTAGTATTACTAGCAAATATGGAACAACATCAGTGGTACCAACACATCCTGTACTAAATGAAATCTTGACAAGGACAAGAAGGAAAAAACTACATATAAATATTTTACAAAAAAATAATTTAACCCAAATTCTCTATTTCTTAATATCTCTATCACTGAACTCAAACTAGCATAGCAATCTAAATTTCCATTTCTTAAGTTTCTTATGTTCCTTGAAAACAGATTTTCTAAACATCCTCAACATTTTCTGTTGAAATATTAAAACAATGTTAATATTCTGGGATAAATTCCTAAATTAAAACTTACTTAGCTTCCTCAACTCTTCCATTCCTCTTTTATGAGGGGGCTCCTGAATAATTTTGTCAACATCCGCTCTTCCAATGAGATCATCAGGTCGGTCCCACATAGAAAGACGGGTGGTAGGATTATAAAAGAAGACCCGCTCGTCGCCAGTCCAAACAACACACCTAAGAAGTGATTCAAACATAATTACCTTGGGTTATGGAACACATATTATAGGTAGGTCTTTCACTGTCATCCTGGCAAAATGGATGGTGGTGGTGGAGGGGAAGGACATGTTTATATTACTGATAGTTATTTATAGGGAACCAAATATGGCTTTTAGAAGAGAGTTGACTAAGGTTAAAACAGCAGTTTCATATACTGAGAAAACCAGGAAAAGCAAAGCAATTTGTGATCAGTTTAAAATGCTCAGACACTTGGTCTGGCACACTCAAATTGAGAATGCTACATTTTAAACTATCACAAAGGATGTGTTTCATGGCAACAATAATGCAATTAAGCATTCTAAAGCTAACCAACATACCATAGGACCATAGCTTTACATAATACTTGTTAATATTTCTTACCAAACCAGAATTACTCAAATGTAACCTACTATGAAGCCTTTATATCTGATTACATCCAGCATAAAAAATAAAGGGAAGTACTGGCTGAGCTATGGCACTGTAGCCCACTGCAGCTCACTGTTCCTGTTAATTACAACCAGAAACTCAGACAAAATAGGAAAAAAAACATTAATTACATGAGGACCCTGTAAAGTTAAAAAAAAAGTATAGAGGAGTCAAAATTTAGATAAACAACTGCAAGGATATACACCTCCCATTTCTCCTCCATCAAACCTCTGCCCTGCAGGTGGCTCCTAGTCACACAGTGTACATGATGACAGTAGCACAGGCAGCTGAAACTCCAATAGAAACCAGGTCTTTTTGGCCAGACAATCAAGTTAATCAACAGCTGCCAAACCCAAGGTGACCTAGATGTTGAAATTATCAGACAAAGTCTCTATTGTTGAAATAATCAAAGGCTTTAAAGCAGCAATTAAAATAATTAGGTTTTATGACAAACTTGAATAAAAAGATAGGCGTTCTCAGCACAGAAATAGAAAATGTACAAAAAAAAAAAAGAAATGAAAAATACAACTGAAATTAAATTTCTCTGGATGGTGGTAATAGAGGAAATGCTCGGTCAACCAAGACAGACAAATAACTATCCCATCTGAAGACTGGGGTGATTATGTCAAAATGCCTAATATACAGTGCACTGGGATCCCAAATGGAGAGAAGGATACTGGGCAGAAAAAATTTGAAGGCACAATGGCCAAAAAAAACCACAACTCTCCAAATGCGGCAAAAGACATTAATATTAAAGTTCAGTGAATTTATGGAAAAATTTTGAGCATTCCCAGACCCAAAATTCAAGATACGCACAATGTCTTTATTTTGTTTGCCAGGAGCAAAACCCTTAATTACATCCAGTTTTATGCTGTGGCACACCCTTATGAGCTCTCTTGGGTGTCTTTTCTGACACCTTAGGACACATCTTGCTAACAGATGCATAAAACAAATCCTACAGATGCTCACAGACACACAGTTGAAAGCTACGGCAGCTTGACGCTGAGATGCTGACTGTATTTTCCAGGGAAAGAACTTGGCGAGGCCATTCTAGCTGCTGGAAAACAAACACTGAACACTATTTTTGCTTTTCGCCTTTTTTCTTAAAAAACGAAAATCCTCTTTGGATTTCTTTTAGTTAGTGAAAACAGGTACTAATGTAGGTCTTTTCTAAAAGCGAAATGTATAAGATGAACTTTTAAAAAGTAGAGAATACCTATATTCAGATGGGTTGTAAAAGCACGAAAAACATATAGTTGGCTTTTTGGTGGGTGGGAAAGGGAATGGAATGCTTCAAAGGGTCACAGGTTCGATTCCCAGTCAAGGCATATAAACCAGGATATGGGTTCAAACCAGGGAGCAGATTCAATCCTGGGTCAGGGCACGTACAAGAGGCAACAGTCAATGTTTCCCTCTCACATCAATGTTTCTCTCCCTCCCTCCCTTCCTCCCTTCTTCCCTCTCCAAGAAATCAATAAAAAAACATATAACTAAATATATAAATAAATATATGCATCTTCTATCTGTGTCTACCAAAGAGGTCACAAAATAATGACTAGTTCAGTAAAGTAACATCTTTAAATCCCACACTGAGGCCTATATATGCCACTTCCCACAAAAAGGAACCAGTGCTCCTTGGAGAAATAGCTAAATCTAGATGAGACAGGAAATATATGAGATAAGCCAGGAACATCTTGTAAGGAAGCAAGGAAGGTATCAAAGACAGGGTTGTAACAAAACTAAACAAAAAAACCTCAAGAGTCAATCTTAAGAGGCTTCACCTAACCCCATGGTCGGCAAACTGCGGCTCACGAGCCACATGCGGCTCTTTGGCCCCTTGAGTGTGGCTCTTCCACAAAATACCATGGCCTGGGCGAGTCTATTTTGAAGAAGTGGCATTAGAAGAAGTTTAAGTTTAAAAAATTTGGCTCTCAAAAGAAATTTCAATCATTGTACTGTTGATATTTGGCTCTGTTGACTAATGAGTTTGCCAACCACTGAGTCCTAACCAAAGATGAAACTGTACATCAACAAGGATAATAACTGCAATAAATAGAAACATAAAATATATTTAAATCTATGAATTTGTAATACTCAAACCAACTCATTATTCTGAAAACTGGTATATCCTTTCTTTCCTATGCAATTTGTTAAGGGGAAGCATCTCTTAAGTATTCCAGTTAATGCCTGGAAAAAGAATAATAGAAACACATTACCACCACTTATTGATTTAATGGGATTTAGGCCAGGTTTTGCAATTCATTTTGGGCCAAATAATTCCTTCTTGTAGGGAGCTGTCCTGTACATGGCAGGATCTTTAAGAAGTATCCCTGGCCTCTACCCACTAGATGTTACTAGTAGATGCTATTAATGCCTTCCAAGTTATGACAAGCAAATGTGACTCTAGACCAGTGATGGCGAACCTATGACACGCGTGTCAGCACTGACACACGTAGCCATTTCTGATGACACGCGGCCGCTGAGGCAGCCGCATGCCGAGGATGAAACATTTGCTGCTCCTGAGGATGAAACATTTGCGAAATAATGTTTTTTCCTCAAAGTGACACACTGCCCGAGTTATGCTCAGTTTTTTGGCGAAGTTTGACACACCGAGCTCAAAAGGTTGCCCATCACTGCTCTAGACATTACCAAATATCCACTGATGGGGGGATGGGGAGAAGGGAGTGGCAAAGCTACTCCTCATTGAAAACCACTGATCTAGGCAACAAAAAATCAGCAATGACTGGTAACATCACACAAAGAAACACCGAGATGCACCCTGAGGGAAAGGCACATCATCACTTATGAACTATCTTGCCAAAAGGATCAAACCTGAATCTGATCACATCTCTGTATCTGCTTGCTAGTTTGTAGAAAATTCAGAAATGGAGAACTCTAATAGCATATAGATGCAAATACAAAATCCAAACTGTAGGACTCTATAGAACAAACATGTTTATTTTCTCTACAACAAAAACAAGGAGGAAAAAGCAAAATAAACAAGCTGGAGGGGAAGCTACAGATTATAAGCCAGCTTACTGCAATGTAGGACTATATATGGATTAAGTTGCAGCAAGAACAGGAGAGAAAGCACTGATGTGGAGAGATAAAGAAAAGGAAGAACAGCTCTAGCTGGTTTTGCTCAGTGGATAGAGCATCAGCCTTCGGACTGAAGGGTCCCGGGTTCGATTCCGGTCAAGGGCATGTACCTCAGTTGCAGGCTCTCAGCCCCGGTCGGGGCATGCAGGAGGCAATCAATCAATGTGTCTCTCTTATATTGGGTGTTTCTCTGTCTCTCCCTCTCCATTCCACTCTCTCTTAAAAAAAAAAAAAAAAAAAAAATCAATGGAAAAAATATCCTCGGGTGAGGATTAAAAAATGATAAAGGGAAAACCAAACAAAACAAAAGAAAAAGTAGACTATTCAACAATGAAATAAAAAGACACAATTTCGCATAGTTTTAGAAACATAATCAAATGTAGGTATATATACAAAAGCAAATTTAAAAAATTTTAAACACTACACAGTAGATACAGAATCTCAGTGTGGTTCAAGTATATAATTAAGAACAACAAACATTAACAGAAAGCACCATGAAGGAAGACACCACAGCAACTGAGTTTTACAACAAACAAAAACCAAAATATTCAGCAGATAAAAATATATTTGACATATACTTTTTCTTTCTATAGGATAAACCATGTAACAAAAAAGTATGGCAAATAAATAAATAGCCCGGCTGGCGTGGCTCAGTGGTTGAATGCCAACCTATGAACCAGGAAGTCATGGTTTGATTCCTGGTCAAGGCAAAAGCCCAGGTTGCAGGCTCGATTCCCAGTGTGGGGTGTGCAGGAGGCAGCTGATCAATGATTCTCTCTCATCATTGATGTTTCTATCTCTCTCTCTCCTCCCTCTTCCTTCCTCTCTGAAATCAATAAAAATCTATTTTAATAAATAAATAAATACTTTCTAATTAAACCAAGTACATACCATGGAGTACCAGGAATAGGGGTAGTAGCTACTGGCTTTGCCTTCTGGGCAGCCTTTTCTTCTTCGGTCATCTCTTCTTCTTTGGGTTCCTATGGGAAATGATATTACTCCCATTTTATTAATATCATAAAAGTTTACTAGAATGTTCCACAAATACAAGTATCTACAAATACCTCAAAGTGCAACAACAGGAGGTTTGCTACTAGCACAGGAAGGGGAGACTCTAAGTAGAAATCCTATATAATAAAAGGGTAACATGCAAATAGACCAAACGGCAGAACAACCGAACCAAAGTGTAATATGCTAATGTTATGCTAAGGCTACTCAACTGCTTGCTGCACTGACCACCAGGGGGCAGACAGTCAACTGGTCGACCAGTTGCTATGACGTGCACTGACCACCATGGGGCAGATGCTCTGACTGGTAGGTTAGCTTGCTGCTGGGGTCTGGCCAATCAGGACTGAGCAAGATGGGCCAGACACGCCCTGGAGCCCTCCCACAGTGCCTCCCTGGCCCATTGGTGGGGTCCCTCAGCCTGGCCTGCGCCCTCGCAATCCAGGATCCCTTGGGGGATGTCAGAGAGCTGGTTTCAGCCTGATCCCGCAGGCCACTCCCCTTGAGAGGGTGCCAGACATAGGGCTCATGGTTGGTGAGTGCTGCTGCGGCAGCGTGAGCCTCTCCCGATCAATCACGGCAGGCACAGTGGGGCTGGGATGAGCGGGAGCAGCAGGTAGGAGCTGCAGGCGGCATTGGACTGTGGGTTTTGGCCAGATCCCTGCAGGCCACTCTGAGGGACCCCACCCGTGCACGAATTCATGCACCAGGCCACTAGTGTTTAGTAATGTTCTAAATCCTGGCCCTCTAGACACAGGCAAATTCCAGTAGAGCAGATCCTAGCAATAGCAGATGGTCCTTTCTTACAGATTAACTAACCATCTGCTAGAAGCAGTAATGGGGAATACAGTATACAAAATTAAGAGAACTCTTCATTTAAGGTCATTTCCTTTTTTTGCTAACTTCTTTACTAATAAAGCATGACTACCATTGTTCCCTCACCAAATAAAGGAAGTTTCCAAAAACCAGAGCTCTTTTAATGCTCTATGGAGATGATTCCATGCCAGGACAGATGAAATATAATGAACATTCCTCAAATATGAATTTGTACTCATAACTTTAACACGTACCAGTCTGTAAGTCAGGAGGTTGGATATCAGGTCCAAGCTCTGGTCTAAGGCCCTTTCTTTCTATAGGCCTTAATTTACTATAAGTAGTTTAATGAAACTTTCAAAGGAAAAACTGAATTAGAAACTTCAAGGAACAGTAAAATTTCTTAAATCAAATGTATAACAATTATCTAAAACTATTTCAAATGACTTTTCAGTTACAAGTAACTTGTACCCAACAATCAATGTCGGCTGCCATGCTAACAGGTTTCGGTCCATTACCTCCTTTATCTCTTTTATTGGCTCTTCTTTAGGATCCTCCTCCTCCGTTTCCATTGGCAAAGGTTCTTCAGAAGGTTCTTTAATTGGCTCTTTAATCTTCTCTTCTAACTTTTCTATTTAAAAAGTTAAGATAATGTCACGCCATGGTTTTGATGTAATTTTCCAAAAGCTTTCAGAAACTAAGCAGTTAAGATATTCCATAACTAGAAGTTACTAACCATAAAGATAAAATGGTCTTCCTTATAATATCATTAATTTGAATCTATTATAATGCTCAACTTCAAATACCTTGCTATGCCAATCAGGAAACTGTCACTAAAAAGAAGTACTGATTTCAGAGAGATATAAAATCTTTCAGTTCATTCATATATCATTTGTAGTATTCATTTTGCTAAAAGGGACAAAATATTAAGATACTTAGGAACAGAAACAAACCTGCGGTATAGAAAATCATGCGTTTTCTTCATCCAAGACTTCAAGGGCCTAAATTTTTTACCATATTTCAGAATATATACAATACAAACATTCCTTCCTGATCAGTACTATCAATCTTAATAAGGATATCAATAATTATACAACAGAATTATGCAATTCCTGATAATAGTAAAAATATGTATTTGCATGTAGGTATAATTTAATTTCTCCAGATGGAAAAATGATGGGACAAACATGTAGTAGATGAACTGGTTTTTTAAGTAAAATAGATGTTTATTCAGTAAGAATAAATAATCCAACTAGAAAATTCTTCAAATGTGTTAGAAGGAATTAACTCAGAATTTCAAATAGCCTTCTATTTATAATATCATAGTTTATATTATGTCTCACCAAGTCATTAAACTATACCTTTTTCTTTCAGTTCTTGGGGTTTTTCCCAGGTTGATTCTAATGTTCTATTATTATAATAATATGTCTTCCCATCTGCTGTTTTATATTCAGTCCACTCAGAAACAGCTGTTGCTCCAGCTAAGGTAGCAGGTGAAGCTGCAATTGCAACCTGGGGATGTATCATGGGTACAATAGGAGGGGCCATTCCTGGCAACACACCTAAAAGAAGAACAATAAAAAGTTAGACCCAAGTATCAAATTGCAATTCAAAATAAAACTTTAAAATATGAGCTAAATCTTTCTATTAAATATTAATAAAGAATGAGCCAGTTGGAATTAAAAAAATTCACATAAAATGTGACTTAATTACTTAAATCTACTTCCCTGGTTCATTTCTAATGGCTAAATTCAATTAGATGCATATATTCAACCCAAGAAGTACCTCAAGAACAGTCAGAAATTTGAGTCACACCTCTGATGAACTCTCAACATAATAAAATATAAAAATCATGGTACATTCTCTACTTATTAACAGAAATATATTTTATAAGGACTTCTCAAATTGTAATAAAATAAAGGCAATGAGCATATTTACTGAGTATATGTCCTGAGACAAAATTATTTTCTAATTCTAAGGTATCTAAAAGGGTATGAATAAAATTCTCAGCTTAAAGTAAATTACTGAGTTTATTATCAAATCTACTTTAAATATTAAGTGGTTAAGTTAAATATCCCTATAAACTGTCAGTCAGTTTAGGCTTTTCCTTAAAAAAAAAAAAAAGTTTTAAAAGGTAAGCCAGAATTTGTATTTTTACAAGATAGCTAAAAAAGTTGATATTACATAAATAATATAATTAAGCATATGTGAATTAAAATAGAAAAATCCTCAAGTCCTATACTAGAATTTAGGTTTTGGGTAGTTATCTTCAATAACTTTAAAATGTAAATTTATACAATACACACAAATATTCACACGCACACACACACACACACACACAGAAATACTCACTAGCATGCAAGCATAATCACATCACTTTACACATGGAAATGATTTTTTTATATTTAACTTAAAAACACACATCAAAAAATTAAATGTTATGAATATGAGAATGAAGTTGTTTACACTTATTATACAAATTAAGTGATCTGACCTTATTTGCTTTTGTGAACCAAAGAAGCTAATACTACAGGCAATTGGGAAAATCAAGTGTTGGCCAAATATGACAACTGCATTTATACTGCTCATTAAAAAGAAAAATATAAAAAAATCCACTCACTTGGGCAAAAATAAATAAATAAAAGGATAAACAACAACATTCACTACCATGCCAACTTACAGACAAAACAAACTAAGATGGTTTTAAAAATTACCGGTCTTGGTGGTAGCGACTGTCTTTACATACGGGCAGCTGACTATTTGCATCATTGCTACACCTGTAAAATGGATAAGCAAGCATATGTTGGAAAGCTGCCATTGTATGTCGGCTACCACTGGGATTCAGGAAAATAATTTACCACTACAATTTAGAATGCTATTTCCAAGAATGGAATAAAATTTCTTTTTGTTTGACATTTTGTGGGAAGTGGCGCCAAATCCAATGATAATTCTAAATTATAGCATCAATTACCTTTTTATCAACCAGCTGTGATAATATTTGAAGGAGTCTAGAGAGTTTAAATTCAACAAAGGAAAGCCCCTTCATTACATATACATAACAGGTTCTCACTGGGACCTTTTCTCACAGGACATCAAACCCATGCTGCTGTTGCTTAGATACCAGTGACAGGCAGATGCAGCATGACACTGACAAGACACTTTCTCTGCTGCTTCTATGTGGGAACTACATGCAGAAGCTGAGGCCTGGAGCATAACCATGCAGGAATAGAAAAAGATAAGATAGGACAAAAAGGGTGGGAGGGAAAGGAAGAAAAAAGGATATGAGATGAATTAAAATATTCCACTGTAAATAAAAGGGCCAAGATGAAGAGTAGGGTAGCGTTCAACTAATGACAAAATATCCATGTTCAGTGCCTGCCCTATTCAATGCCATGGGCTTGAAACACTGTGAAGGCAGGCTAACACGTTAAGGAAAACACAGCCCTTTCATCTCATTAAGGACTAACATGGCTATTTTGCTTCAGAAACCTCTATCATTTAAGCCAGCTAAAGATGTAGCACTTGTATTAAAGAATGGAAATTATGTACAGTTCTTAGAAGAATGAAGACTCATGAATCATTACAATGGTGATATAAAAAGGGAATGAAAAGAAAAGCTGAAAAACTAAGGCTAATTGAGGATATTCAAAATTAAGAGTGAATTAAAAATATTTTAAAAGGAAAAAGCTAAAGGATAAAGTAAAAGGATAGGGAATTTAATTTTATTTTCTATTTGTTTTTGCTGGAAAAAAACTAAACCTAGTTTGGTACCAATAACATTTAAAATAACGAACTATTTTCTTTCCCCACTAAAGTACTGGAAAAGAAATTTCTCCTAATTCAGAGACAAAAATTAAACTCTTGGATTTGTATATAATGTACCTATGTTCACACACACACACACAAAAATACTGCCAATTTTTTAAAAAGTGCCTTTTTTTCTTTATTACTATTTTAAGTAAAGAACATTAAAGCTAAACTTTCTATTAACTCTGAGACTACAACAAAAGCACTGATCATAAAAGCATGCTGAGTAAAGTTATATGTACAGTTTTATTTTCTGCTTAAAGAAAGCAATGGAAAAATTCATTTGGTAAAAAAGTTACATGTATTAAGTTTAAATTAGTATAAATGCTGCCATCTGCAGGACCACTGAACCTATTAAGTCAGCACTAGAAATTCAAATCCCAAAATACAGGGTGGGGGGCAAATGCAGATTTATAGTTGTAATACAAATAAATAATAATACAAGAATAAACTTTCACATTCTCACAACTGTAAAACTACTTTTGCCCTACTGTGTACATAAACTTATTCTCAAAAACTGTTCTCCAAAACCAACCCCCCCAAAGTAGTGTTAACTATATGACTTAACCAGAAGAAAATAAAATCTCTTTGTATTTGTATTTAGGCATAACTGTCATTGTTAAATATCAATTAAGGCAATATAACACTCTTGTATTTGACTATCAACATATAAACTACACTGAAAGGTCACGTGTTTCTTCTCATGCTAAAAGGTTTTCTCTTTGGGTGATTATTACATGTATATCAAGAAGACAAAAAATAACCCCACATCTAAATATTTAACCTTCTTTTAAAAGAAAGCATTGGCTGGGTAGCTCAGTTAGAGCATCGTCCCAATACACCAATGTTGTGGGTTCAATCCCCAGTCAGGATACATACAAGAACCAACCAATGAACACATATATGGATGGGTGAAACAACAAATTGATGTTTCCCTCTCTCTATCACTGTTTCTCTTTCCCTTCCCTCTCTCTCTCTACAAAAAAAAAAAAAGAAAATCAATCATTTTTAGTCCATAAAAAATCAAGTAAAACAAAATAAAGGGAGCATCTGTTCAACTTAGATACAACTCTATCCTCAAATTATGTTGTATTAGGAAATTTAAAAATTCCATTTAGCATTTTGGATAATTCTCATGTCACTGACACGAAGTTTTTAGTTTTAGAGATTAAAAATCCTAATCCAATTTACTGTGCCCGTTTCCTCCTCTTATGCCAATGTTTTACCTAAATCTTCCCCGCTTCTTCATCTTGCTTGACTATCCCTTCCTTAACCATCCCCATTAGAACTACATTGCTATTTCAGCAGCATTTAAAGTTCCAAGATAAATTACATCCAAATCCCTCCTTTTCACCTTAATGCCAAATTAATATAATCCCTATAATATACAATGAGATAGATGTCACTGTACATAAAACCAAAGATTTGGAAAAGAGAAAAAGCAAGTCTTTTCTTTTAAATATATTTTTATTGATTTCAGAGAGGAAAGGAGAGGGAGAGAGACAGAAATGTGGCAGCCTCCTGCACACCGCCTACTGGGGATTGAGCCTGCTCTCCAGGCATGTGCCCTGACTAGAAATCGAATTGTGACCCGATTCATAGATTGACGCTCAACCACTGAGCCACACCGGCCAGGTTAAGTCTTTTTCTTTTTCACTAAAGTACCTTAGAGGACCAAATTAAAAGAAAAATGAGAAAATGAATGAACATTAATATAAAAGATGCCTTGTTATATAAATAAATATGAATAATCGTTTCTATAGAACACTAGCTCCCTCTCCAAAAAATCGTGTTATCTTGCGCAAAATTTTACAGAGTAACTCAAATTCCCTTCCAAATGACCTACAAAATGCCATTAGGGTCTGCCATTTATTAAATGCCTTTTACTTAAAAACTTCATAGGTACCACCTTATTTGGTCAAATGGTCACCACCATCTGTTCTAACATTTGATGGGTAGGGTCAGAGAAGAAAGACCCTGACATCCAAATGGAACTATAACTGAAAGGATTTTATTGTGACAAAAATTCCACTTTCTATAGAAATGAATTTTGCTATTCTGTACCTTTCACCCACTGGTCCTATTAAAAACCTCTAAAGCAAAATGAAAGTCCTCTCATAGATGATAGCCTTTCACATAATGTTATTATGCAACCTCTCAATTTTCTCTCTACAGAATCAACAACCCCAACTCTCAGACATCACTCAGAATTCAGGATCTAGTCTTAATACTGTCCTTGACCCTAAAGTAGACCAAGATTGCAAGATGTTATCAAGAATATCAAGCTATTCTCTATCAGTTAGTTTTCTACAAAAAGTATGTCCAAAGAGGAAACTAATCCAGCTACTTGTAAATTTAGTTTAGAAAATGAGTAATCCCTATTAGAGAAAACATTTTTGGTTTTATAAACATTATACTGGGCATTTAATTATCGAACACTATGTCAACATGTAAAAAGTACCAAAAAAAAAACAAAAACAACACACACCATCAATTCTTGAAAGTTTTTGGTTTCTTTCTTGCAAGATGAAATTCTGAAAGTGCTCTTTTCAAAGTAGTCACAGGAAAAAAAAACAATAGAGCAATAATGATAATTAAAATGTGCATAAATCTAAGAAACAGCTATATCACAATCCTATTCTTACACAGAAGCTAGTACAACAAAGTGGTAATGATAGTGGGAAAAATGTAAAATTGGGAGACAAGAACCAAAGGTTCTATTAATCTTTGCTACAAATTAGCCCTGTGAACTTTACCTACAGCATAGTTTTCAACTATAATACTAAAATAGACCTCGGATTAAGGATTAAATATGTTTGATAACAGCGAATGCGTTCAAATTAGGATGCCCAACATTATCACTGCTTAATTCATACAAGAATTATATTCCACAATCTTTTCATTCCTTTTCTAGATGTAATGATTTCCCCTAAGACAAAAAAACACAACACAGAACCATGAATTCACCATAATTATCTAAATGTTTAAATGTTTATACTTTACTTCACAATTGTTACAAGGGAAACTTCTGATTTCTATTTTAGATACTTTTTTTTTTTACAGTTAAGTGACTCACATTTTCATTCCAATATAGCATAGTTATTAAGAACATGGTACTTTGATCTGAAATGCCCAGGCTCAAATCCAACACCATCACTTATGAGCTCTGTGTACCTACCTCATAAGAAGGTTGTGGAAATTAAATTAATTACATGTAAAGTGCTCAGAACCATGCACAATATATAATAAATCGCTCAACTTGTGTTACCTATCAATGACTTATGATGTCTCAACTTCATAGACTCAATCCCTTAAAAATACTGCATTTAGGACATATTTACACAAGATAATTGTTTTTAATTCATTGAGGCCATTATCCAAAATGAGTGTAGCTTTAAATGTGGCTCTGATTTTAAGACATGTAAACAACAACAAAAAGGACATTTATCAAAACCGAAGAAAAAATATTGCAGTTAGCCATGAATCATTCAAAAACGTTTCAAACAGGTGAGATTCAAGGCAAATTTCAAATGCAACAGACACATGAGAACAAACTAACTGACAGTATGAAAACATAGCTGGAAAGATTATTATAATCTATTGGTTTACCTGGAAGTGGAATTGGCATGCCAGGAAGGGGAACACGAAACGGAGGTACCATTACTGGTGGAAAAGCAGGTATCGCTGCTGCTGGCTGAGGTACTGAATGAGGGACAGCAGGAGGTAACGTCTGGGGGTGCGGCTGGGGAACGTTTTGCACAGGTGTGGCTGTAGGAGCAGGAGTTGAAACACTAACTGTAGGCGTAGCAACTGAAACAGCAGAACTTGGGGTCTGATCTTGTGTTGTGGGTGCTGATAAAAGATAAAACAAAAATATGTATCACTCCTTCATAAACCATTTTACTCTATTCATTCATCATTCACTCATTCAGTCAGTATTTAAGGGCCCATTCCATGCACTGCAAGAAATTTGTAACAAGGTCTCTGTCTTCAAGAAGCTTGAAAATAGTTAAAAGAAATATAAAATGTAACTAAAATACAAAGAGAAATGGGATAAATGTATAGGCATGTAAACCAAGACCCAAAGACCATTTTTAACAGAGAGGTACAGAAAATTTTATGCTGTGATGGCAGACCTTGATAGATTAGGATTTCAACAAGGAAAATGACAAAGTGGAAAGAGAAAATAAGTAGTGGGAATAAATAAAAGCAAAGATTAGGAAACAACCAGGAACTATTTATGAAACAGAAGGCAAGCAGTCAACCAGTAAAACACTAGGCATACCAACAGAACTAGTGAGTTATGGCTGGAAAAGTAGGCCAGAGACACAAAGTAGAAGGCCTTGAACAAAAGACTAAGGAGTATGTACTTTACTAGGTAGGGGAAGGAAAGAACTTATATAAATGTAGAAAAATGATCTAAAAGAATGCACACCAAAACACATTAACTCATTACATCTGTGTATATGTGCCTTTCACTTTTTACATATGCTTCTTTAGACTTTGAATTTTTAACAAGAATGTATTCACGTGTAATTTGTGTGATTTCGTGAATGTAAAAGAGGTGTGGGGAGGCTGAATTAAGGTTTCTGTTTTGAAGAATAATCAGTGTTCATTTGATGAATTAACTTGGCAGATGCATAAGAAAAAAGAAATAACAAAGGTGGGAAAATAAATTTCAACATATCTGGAATTGTCCCAGCAAAAAAGAACAGAGAGAAAAAGAAATGCAATAACTAATGACTGACTGGATAGAAACAAATGGAATAAAAAAACAACTTGGGTTTCTCTATAATTATTTCAAAAGAAAATAAAAAACTCAGGTTTCCAGTATAAGAGACCAAGAGAATGAGAAATTCAGAATAATTTGGTTAGGCTAATATGTTATTTCTAAATATCAAAATTAAAACATTTTATCCCTAGTAATTACATTCACAATCAAATTGTGACCTAAAAATAAAATTCCTATTTCTTAAAGTTTCAGTTCTCAAATATTACAAAATATTTTGTTATTTATTCATAACCCAAAACAAAAATTCATTTTGGTGATTCATTGGTAAGAAATACTTCATCTTTCTCTTGTTATAAAGAAAAATGTCAAACTCTACCTATATTGAACTAAGAATAAATTTATTAAATTAAATATAAAAAAGGAGTGCTTTCCTAATATTTTATTCTAAGGAAAAGCACACTGTTTAACACAAATCACCCGGTACTCCAACTGACAACAAAATTTGTCAGTATCTTTTTTTCAGCACCTAATAATGAAAAAACTCACTTAGGCTGGGAAGATGTGAGCAATTTCATACTTGTTAATAAGGGACTCACCTTGGCTAAATAGACAGCAGGGCCAAACAAGTATCTTCAGGGGCCCAGGAATGAATTGTTGGTCTAGCATAGACCTAGCCTTAGGGTACAGTATCATATTAATATAATTTTATAACATTGTGAAAAATACAAATTACATGCAACATTTGCCCAGTCCCATACACATACCATTTAGCATTTGTAATCTATTGTAATGGCTGAAAATATATCTAGTTATTCTTCCCAACTTCTCTGAGAAGTAGGATTTATCAGCATTTTTCACAAACTTGAACAGGATAAAATGAGTTTATATTCAACTGGAGTTCAAATTATAAATATCTTAATTTTTATTTCCATTTTCCCAGGTCTATACTACAGTTCACAGAATTACATCTTTTAAAAATATTACGGTAATAGTATGTAGATATAATTACCAAAGTTTTGTACAAATTACTGTAGTCAGAAAATAAAATGTTATAAAGGCATCAAATTTCAAGTGGAAAGGAATACCAATGGAGATGGCAAAAAGTATTTAATTCAACCCATTTCTCTTGCTGATACAGGATTTTCTAATTTGATTAGTGGCGATAAGTCATGAGAGAAAAAGGATAAAGGCAATAAAAGAATTAAATGGAAACTAGGAAAATGGCAGCTAGGACTTTATAGTAGATAAATTCCTACTAATTCTATCAGCTAAAATAACTGAAACACTAGGTCTCAAAATTTATACTAATCCAGCCTCAGATCTCAACTAAAAAAGATAAGTGACTGCAACAACAGATGGAGAAATTTTAATTACTGTAGCATGACAATACTTCATGACAATGAATCAAGTAAAATAAAAATAGACATCAGGAATACTCAGAAAGACATCAAAATTGATGTTTCAAAGCAGTAAAAAGAACATGATTTTGCTATTCTGTCCTTAGAATAAAGGCCTCCCAATCACTGAAGGGGAGTGCAAAAAATGACAAATCGGAGTGTTCTGAAAAGAATAGTTGATAATCACAAGATAGCTATGGACCTGAAGACCATCCTGATATAGAAATGGAATGTACATAGGATAAAGTATTTGGCTACCCATTATCCTTAAAACAAAGTAGTTCTCCTTCCTAAGGCAGAAAACAAAACAGCAGAGCCTCCACATAGAACCACACTGCTTTTATTAATCCCCCTCTCCCATTACCACCACAGGCACCCCATATAAGCAGGCAGTTTTCTGCCTTGCCACTTAGGTTTTAGAAGCACTAGCCTATAAAAGGGCAAAGACCCTAAACCAGCTAGTTGTTAACTTCCATATCAGAATTCACTGTTATATTTCCATATCAGAATTTATCTTCCTATTAAGTACATTTTTGTCTAAAAATTATCAAATAGGGCCTTTAAAAAAACTGCCTCCACATTACACCTACCTTATTCTTATAGGTTACTTCTTGTATCAATAAAATAAAGTCAAATTTAATTCTATTATTAAATTTCCCTAATATACATATTCCTTACAATGTACTATATACTAATAATTCCCCAGTCCCTAAAATATTGGGGAAAGGGACACTTTTTATTTTCTTATTCTCATCTCTATTATCCATGTAGCAAAATAATCCAAATTGTAATAACCTTGTGGAGACATGTATTTTCATAACTACCATAAATAATCAAAACAATAAAATCATTATTTAAATATTCTGGGGCTCAATCTCAGCTGTAGAATAAGTAGCAACAAATAAAAAGTAGTGGTATAAATATTAATGACAATCTTTTAAGCATACTAATATATTCTTCTTTCTTCATCCCTAAAAACTGCTATTAAGCACCTCTCATATTTTAGAAAAGATCTAACCTTTGGGCCTCTGTAACTTTATACCTGAAAATTCTCTTACCCTTTTGACCACTTCTTTTTCAACTCCTCATTTCATCTGCCTAATGTCCTATTATAGGATCTATTCACCTCTAAATGAGATTACTGAAAAGTTCCTAATAAGTTTCCAATTTCAACACTACCCAAAAAATGAGCATCAGAAAAATCTCCCAGAACACTGCATTTCTGCAGGCTCCCTATTGCCTGCTTGACTCACCCATTTGCCTGGTTCTTAAAACTCTTCATAATCTGATCTCACTCTTATTTATTAACCAATATAAACCTTCCCACCTCAAAAGAGTACCTTAACAATCCCCCAAACTACACTTATACTCATTTCCTGAACTTTATGCTGTTCCTCTCTACTTAAGAGACCTCTCCTTACTTTTGAACTTACTCAAATTCTACCACAAATACTTCATGATCAACCTGAATACCCATGCAATCCACCGACCTGTCTCTCAGTTTTCTCAAATTGTTACACCTTCTATTTTCGCTGTAAATTTTGCACACTATTTTACATACATTATGCTGGCCTCCTCAATTAGAAAAACTGGACGTTCTGTAAGATAGGGACCAAGACTTCCACTTATTTTGCAAAGCTTACAGCACCCAGCATTACTGTTAGCCAAGTTGAATAGCTAACTGCACTTCCCCAGTTTAGCTTCATGAATTGCAACTGGGCAAATAATTTCTTCTACTAATGTAAATTTCTGTTCTTCTTTCATCAAAAGTCTTATGTCAAAAATGTTTAATAATAACATCAAGGATAATACCTGAAACACTAGGATCATTTTAGAATGCAGTCCCTACTTGATCATTTCCCTAGCTGCTAAATAAAAACACATGCTGACTGGTACTCACTTGATACTGTCTGCGAAACCGAAGAGGCAGTTGTCGTGGTAGAGGTGGTAGAGGATGGGGTGGATGATGATGTTGAGGTGGATACTGCAGATGCTGGGCTACTGGTCGTAGGGGTGGAAGCTCCTACTGCTTGTGCTTGCACTTGCGCCTGGGCCTGGGCCTGGGCCTGAGCCTGAGCCTGAGCCTGAGCCTGTGCTTGCGCCTGGGCCTGGGCCTGTGCTTGCGCTTGTGCCTGAGCCTGAGCCTGGGCCTGGGCCTGGGCCTGGGCCTGGGCCTGGGCCTGAGCCTGCGCCTGCGCCTGTGCCTGTGCCTGCGCCTGCGCCTGGGCTTGGGCTTGGGCCTGGGCCTGGGCCTGGGCCTGAACCTGGGCCTGGGCTGCAAGCATAGGTGTCAGTTCTGACTGCTGAATAACCTTAACTCCATCTGGCTTGCTCCAGGCAGATTCACGTGTCCGAGCATTATAATAATAAACCTGCAGAGGAAGCAAAATCACTGGTATCATAGAATCTGTCAACTGTCATTAAAAACAGGTAATGCAACTATATTTTGCCTTAAAATTAAGTTACTGGGGGAAATAAAACTTAGAAAAGAGAAAACATATCAAAACTGGCTGCTCACATTATTATGCTACCATAGGTAATTTTTCCCTTTTTCCCCTTCCAATTTTCTATAATGAGCACACTATATTTTTAACACATACATTATTTTTGTGCAGTTAATATTGCTATCCTTAGAAAGCCCTGCTTGCAAAGTTGACCCTTGGCTGGCATCTGGGAACTTGGATTTGGGAGGGTTACCACCATTCCCTAACTGGTAAGAACAGCAGCTCACTGTGCCTAAACTGTTTACACAAAAATGCAGTTCATGCTAAATATCTGCTTTCCCTCTGGGAGTCTGGAATTTTGGTATGTGCTAAGCAAAGGGTGCCAGTCCCCAATGAAATCCCTTGACTCAGATGAGCTTCTCTGGTAGACAACCCTTCAAGTATGTTGTCACAATTCCATGCTGGAGAAATTATACATATTCTATGTGCTTCCAAAGAGTGGACTCTTAGAAGCTTGTGATTCACTTCCTATAGACTCCGTCCCATCACCTTTTTCTCTTTGCTGGTTTTGCTTTGTATCCTTCCACTGCAATTAGTCTTAGCTGTGGGTACAGCTACATGCTGAGTCCTGTGAGTCTTCCTAGTGAATACTAAACCTTAGAGTTGTTTTGAGGAGCCATAATACATATTTAAAATACAAGCTTCCAGAATCACAGGTAAACAGATATGTAAGCATTCTAGTCTAGCGTGGAAGTCCAATCCACTAAGCCTTTCATCAAGCCGTACCCCACGCCCTGCTTACCCCAAGCTCATTCTTAATTGGCGAGAATATTCTCATTGATCTCAATCTGCCAGAACTCTTTAAGTTTTACTCTTCTGTCACTAAGGAGTTAACAACCTAAATATATTTTTTAATTTACCTTCCCATCTGGCGTTTTATTTTCAACCCATATCTCCTCAGTAGGAGGCAGTGCTGGAGTACCAGGGGCAGTCACAGGAGGCATTCCTGGCGGAAACATCATACCCGGAGGAGGAGGCATGGTTCCCATGGGTGGAGGCATGAAAGGCGGTCTCTGTTAATTCACAAGAACAGTAATGGTCACTTGTATTTATCTTTTTTCCTTTCAAATTATTACTAAATTCTACCCCAAAGTAAAGTACTATAAGAGCAACCAAACTAGCTTTACAGTCCATTCAAATACACTCATCTAGGATGCATAAGCAAAGTTTCTCTGGAACAAAAATGATTACTAAACAGATTGGAAAGAAATACAACAACATATAGTAGTTATCTCTGGGTAATAGCATTATGGGTGAATTTTGCTTTATTATTTACACTTGAACTGCATATTTCACACACGAGGCACTAGATTACTTTCAGAAGAAAATAAGTGACTTTTGTATCTTTTTAAATACCAGGCACACCAATGCTTCCACCTTTCACTTCAATAAGAACCAACCAAAGGAGAAACATTATTTTACAGGTAACATAGCAACAACTAAAAAAGAAAAATTGAATATAGCTAATCTTTTTTCCTATAAGAAAAAAATATTAGCTAGAAAAATATTCATCATTTTCTATTTTTCAAATAATAGTAACAATAAGTAGCTCACTAATGACATGAACATCAGTTAAGTTTAAAAGATATAGTAAAATTAATTACCCATTTTACCTTTAGTGAAAAATAAGAATTTAAACGGTATATGCTGCAATTTTTTTAATTTCCTAGAGCTATTACTAATTCAATCATATCTCTGATAATTCCTTCACGATCATTCTTCAATGATTATTGACACAACATTAAGATTCTGAGCCACACAATTCAACTGTAACTACTATACTTTACTTACTAAAGCAGACAAGTGGTCTAACATTTCAACAACAGGTTTTGAATGGGGATTAAAAGATATCCTCTTTAATATACAACAATAAATTTCAGTTATCCAAAGCATCTTAATCTGGATAATGGAACTAACACCATGCTAATAATGTGAAACTGTACTTCATTTTCTTTCCCATACTTCAGATTTTTTTTTTTTAAATCAGTTTAGTGTCTTTCAAACATCAGCACAGACTCACATTCTATAAAATATCCACCCCAAATATGTCTCATGCACATTGAACTGGATATCAGTTTGATTTAATGTAAAACCACACAATTATATATCAAGACCAAGAAATGCATCACAACATTGGAAAGTATCCCATTACAACATCTGATATATTTCCATTAGAGGGTTACATCAGTCCATTACATTTTATAATATTCTGCAAGTATGTTTAACTCTTAAAGGCTCAAATTAGAATAAATTCATATGTAACAAGTTATACCAGAGACAGGTCAAAAATCTATTTCTTATTCTAATCTCAGAGAAAATATAAAACTTTTTAACAATTTGTTTAAGGGGGTAGGAGCTATTCATTACTAGGAAGGCAATAAAATTATTAAGTATTAAAACCTGTGTCTCTTCCATAAATATGACCCTATCTAAATAGAGTTAACATCACTCCAGTAGTACTTTATTATCTTTTGCTACTTTTAGTGAGTTCATTCTTGATTATCTAAACTAATGGAAGATAGATGATACCACTATATTTATTTGATTTCGGAACAGTATAGGCTGGATAAACTAAGAAAACAGAGATACATACCCAAACAAAAGCAGTACAACCTAAAAAGTAGATGTTTAAGAGAGGCCACCTTCATGACCTAATTTCAGACAGTAATTGAGTCTATATATACTAGAGAGGGATCTGTGCCTCAGGTTAAAATACCAGAAAATTTTCTACTTAAAGAAATCCCACAATTCTATTTCTAAAACTATAAAATAACCTCCTCTGTCCCCCAGGGAAGAAAAATATTCAAACAATGTGCTTACAAAATGCATTTGTTCTAGATTCTATCCTAGGCTTCAATTGTGGCAAGAATTGCTCAGAATATATATATATACATATGTATGTATACTTAATGATAAAATGTACCATTGAAAAATAAATAGTGCCCAACTGGAGTGGCTCAATGGTTGAGCATCGACCTATGAACCAGGCAGCCATGCTTCTGTCAGGGCACATGCCCAGGGTTGTAGGCTCGATCCCCAGTAGGGGGTGTGCAGGAGGCAGCCGATCAATGATTCTCTCTCATCATTGATGTTGTTGCTCTCGCTCTCTCCCTTTCTCTCTAAAATCAATAAAAATATATTTTAAAAATAATAAAATACTAAAACAGAAAAATAAATAGCAATAACTAAAATAGTTATACCTTTAAAATTCAAACTTCATTTCCCGTAAAGAAGATGGATTACTAAAGACAATTCTCAGAGATAAAGGCAGGTAAGAAATACTCTATTTAATCCTAGTAGTGTATTTTTCTATCTAAATTCCCATTCTGAATTTCTATTCAAAACCACTGCTTTTGGAGCAACAAGTTAATATATGGATTATATTTTCCTATAAAGTGAAACTAAGAAGACAGTTTTTAAGGCAAAACTGACATGTAATATTAATATTAACAACAATGAAGAAATGACAACCTCTATATTCTTTACCTGAAGGTGTGGAGGGCCCATAGGCGGAGGAATCCCTCCTGGAGGAGGCATTGGTGGCATATTAGGATCAAAAGGAGGACGTCCAAAGGGAGGCCGAGGTGGCGGAGGAGGGCCTCGCATCATACCGAAAGGTGGAGGAGGTCGCATGAGAGGTGGTGGGCCTCGCATCACTGCATTAGGTGGGGGAGCTGGGCCTCGAAACCTCAAGGCCTGCTGTTGAGCCATCCTGTGGGAAAAACAATGAATTAATTTCTTTCTCAAAATTACAAAAATGTAGTTACTGATCTCTAATTACATCGAATTCAATAGGCCCTTAAGAACAAGTGGAGTTGGAAAGGCATAATTTTGCAACCATCACAGTAAAAGTGCATCAGTAAGAATGAGCAATGGACACCAAATCTAGGAGGAAAGCTGGATGAAGAGGATATGCAGATGATCTTAAAATGTCTCCTCACATGCTGCTTATGATTGCAAGGGGAGATGAAAAAAATACTATGTAATAGGAAATCATGCAACACCTTGACCAGTGGATCTACATTAATATCATCTAAAAAGGACAGACGGACATCATGTGACTGAGAGGAACACATCACCTATTTCAGGCAAGAATGTATACCCTCAAATTAATAACGATGAAATAGTAGACAAACACAAAAAAAGGAATGTTCTATTTAAAAGGGGAAAGCAGAGAATATATTCTTCAAAAATGTGGATATTATACATAAAGGACAAAGGCAGGCTGTGGAAATGTAAAGGAGCTAAAGAGACATGACAACACAACATTAATTCTATACCAAATCCTATCCTAAGGGGAAGAAATGCTATAAAAAAAACACTGGATTAATGGACAACACTAGAATACGAACAATAGATTAAAGTATTGTATCACTGTAAATTTATGAAGTTGGTAACTGTATTTAGGCAAAATACTTCTATTCTTAGAAAATGCATATTTAAGTATTTAAAAGTAAAGGGCCTAAGATACATAAGTATATGTATCTTACCCTCAAACAGTTCAGAGTAACAGAGCATGCATGAGGGCAAATAATAAGGCAGATGAGGTAAAATATTAATACCAAGTATACTATCTTTATTTTTTGCAACTTTTGATAAGTTTTAAAGTACTTCCAAATACAAAGTTTTTACAGGGGCGGAGGGTAGCAGGCTTACGAGATCACTAGTATTCTCTACCTAAACGGAAAGCCTTTCTCTACACTGCACCCTACCCAACCCTTCAATCTCTAGCTAAAACACCCTGGCTTATTTTCTCTATGGTATATAAGCAGATACATAGTATTACATGTTATTATCTATCTCCCTCTCACAAATGCTTTTTAAAAAAATTAAAATTATTCACTCTTAAAAGTAATTACTATGTGTCAAGCAGTGCTCTAAGCTCTTTTTAAGTCCTTTAATCATCGTAACAACCCTATGAGATATATATTATCAACCTCATTTTATACATGAGGACACTAAAGCAAGTTGAAGTCAAATAATTTGCCCAAGGCCACACAGCTGGTTGAGTGGAAAAGCCAGGATTCAAATGCAGGCAAATATCTCTTAAACACTACCCGACAGTGTATGTAAGCTCCTTTAGAGTAGGAACTCTGTCTGTCCTATTCATCCTTACATCCCCTGTACATAGTTAGGTCTGCACATAGTAGGCCTCAATAAATATTTGTTGAATGAACCAATGAATGCCTACATAGGGGATACTGTACCTACACTACCTCACAAGTAGGGTATGTAGAATCTTATAAACATTATCTATATATATAAAAGCCTAAGCGACCATTTGACCGTAGCAATGATACATACTGACCACCAGGGGGCAGACGCTCAGTGCACAGGCATGGAAACATGGAACAGACTGATGAATCTCAAAGGGGAGGGGGGAGGAGAGAGTACAGGAAGAGATTAACCAAAAATCTTATATGCATATTAGCGGCCCGGTGCACGGATTCACGCACCGGTGGGGTCCTTCAGCCTGGACTGCAGGGATCAGGCTGAAACCAGCCTGGTGCAGAGATTCGTGTACTTGTGTGGTCCCTCGGCCTGGCCTGCAGGGATTGGGCTGAAACTGGCTCTCTGACATCCCCCGAGGGGGTCCCGGATTGTGAGAGAGTGCAGGCCAGACCGAAGGACCCCACCAGTGCATGAATCCGTGCACCGGGCCTCTAGTTTTTACTATAATTTGCCATAGTCAATTGAGTACCTACCTATCAGTCTTCCCAGTAGCTACTATAAATCTCTCCATTATTCATGAAATGTACATTTCTGTGCTCAAGAAAAAATTAGCAATTACACTAGGTTGTTTTTGCTTTTGTTATCCTCACTGGAGGATATTTTTTCCATTGATTTTTAGGGAGAGTAGAGAGGAGAGAGGGAAAGACAGAAACATCAATGTGAGAGAAGCACATTGATTGGTTGCTTCCTGCACAAGCCCTGACCAGGGCCCAGGCCGGGAAGGAGCCTGCAACCATGCTGCAACCAAGTACATGCCCTTGACCAGAATCGAACCCATAACCTTACCCAGGACACTTTGGTCTGTCCCCAGGCCGACACTCTATCCACTGAGCCAAATCGGCTAGGGCAACAATTATATTCTTTATGTATATTTGAAGATAATCATTCTTATATTCTCTTCTCACCAGGCTCTCCCAACTTTCCCACACTTCAACTCTGCTTAAAATTAAACTTAGAAGTTTTTCTACATTTTCCATATCACAGTTCAAGTCTGACATAAAAAATCCTAATAAAGAACCAATTTTCCTTCTAGAATACTAGGGTTGTAAACATCCAGAATGCATATACCAACTGTATTTAACCAAATTTGCAAATGATCCTATCTCAAAGTATAAGTTAATAACCATGACTGAAAAGAGGAGTATGGATTATATCAGATTAGTCTTTCTCAAATTATATGTATTCCTAAAAGACACATGGCTACCATTACTGAAGAAATAACCTTTTATATAGAAACAAAGTTAACCATCAAGGAAAGATATTCTGTTTCAGCCTTGAGTTAATAATGTACCTTAATCTTAGGTTTCCTTTGAATCTGCCTCTCCCCTTTAAAAAAAAAATCAACAGTACTTATTTCTTCGGAATGTCACACTTCCTAGTTATAGCTTGAAGTTAAACATTTAGGCTCTAGAATGATGAAAAAGTCAAATCAGGGCTCTGCCTTTTGTTGTCAAACTAGTTACATAATTCTGAGTCTGAGAATACTCAGATGTAAATGAGCTGGGGAATAAAAATAAAACCTATCTCATATCCCTATTCAATGAGATAATCCCTGTGAAACAGAGTACTTAATACACACTAAACCACTTTAACTATCACTACTTTCATTCCCCCAAAAACCTTGCACTCTACTTATAAAAGACACTTGGGCCCTAACGGGTGTGGCTCAGTTGGATCAGCCAAATCCATGCACCAAAAGCTTGCCAGGTGGACTCCCAGCCAGGGTTGCAGGCTCAATCACCAGTAGGGGGCAGCTGATGGATGTTTATCTCTCACATCAATGTTTCTCTCTCTCTCTCTCTCCTTTCTTTTCTTCTCTAAAAATCAATAAAAACATTTTTTTAAAGGCACTTAGTTGTCAATTTGACTAAATGTCTTTCAAAAGTCTGCCACTAAAATAGAGACAGAATTCACATAATTTCCTCCATCGGCATCTTAAAGTTGCCATTTTCTGATGCCAGATATGTCTAGTACCTGTGCTGAGCTCTTCACACACACTGCTTCATTGCAGGCAACTTACCAGAACCTGCAGTGAGGATTAAATGAGCTAATAAAGTATGTGTAACAGCACCTAGCACATTAGTGCTCTCTAAGTACAGCTTTTATCACTGTTACAATAACATTAGTATAGTAATAGTACTAGTAAGTTTTAATGGTATTAATGTCAGTAACAGTGTAGCTACTATTACTATAATTATTATCAGGCTCTACATAACCTGCCTCTTGTTGACCTGTCTACAGACTCGAGCCTTTTTTTTTTTTTTATGCTCACCTGAGGATATTTTTCCATTGATTTTTAGAGAGAGTGGAAGGGAGAAGGAAGGATAGAGAGAAACATTGATTGGTTGCCTCCCAAATGCAACCTGACCAGGATTGGGAGCTCGCAACCAAGGTATGTGCCCTTGACCGGAATCGAACTCAGGACCCTTCAGTTCGCAGGCCTACGCCCTATCCACTGAGCCAAACCGGGTAGGGCTCCAGCCTTCTTTTTTGATCAAATACTTCAAGTTCATTTACCTTGAGGCCTCTGCCCTTATTGTTCCCTCTGCCTGGAATGCTTTTCCCCAGATCATTATATAACTGGCTCCTTTAAATTATCAGTTTTAGTTCCTCAAACTCCTTTCCCACCCTCAGCCTCTCCCAGACCCTCTCTGGCTCATTACCCAATTTGAGTTTTCTTAAAATATATTTTTATTTATTTCAGAGAGGAAGGAAGAGGGAGAGAGAGATAGAAACATCAATGGTAAGAATCATCGATTGGCAGCCTCCTGCACTCCCCTTACCGGGGATCAAGCCCATAGCCCGTGCTGCATGTGACCAGACTGGGAATGGAACAGTGACCTCCTAGTTCAGAGATTGACACTCAACCACAAAGCCACACCAGCTGGACCCAATTTGAATGTTAAATTATGATAAACTAGAGGCCTGGTGCACAAATTCATGCATGGGTGGGGTCTGGCCGGCCCGCCCCTATGGGGGTCCATCGGGCCAGGCCGGCTGGGGGGGCCGATAGGGGCCCGGATCAGGCTGGTTGGCTGCCACAGTGCACATCATAGCCACCGGTCATTCTGGTTGTTCCACCATTCCGGTCGCTAGACTTTTATATATATGATGCTAAGAAGAAACCTCTCACTTGCTTACTTTTGTATTATACCCACTAATATGTAGTTTTCCCTTAGTATACTGCTGCTTTCCAGTGTAGAGGATGGTGGGTGCTCAAATGTTATTGTTTTGATGGCCAGAGAGAAGGGGGGTGTTGGCGGGGACTGGGTGGAGATGGGCAAGGAGGGAAGGGGATGGGGACATCTTCAACAGTGTTAATAAAAATAAAGTTTTTTAAAAAAGAAGCCCTGGTTGGTTTGGCTCAGTGGATAGAGTGTTGGCATGTGGACCAAAGGGTCCTGGGTTCAATTCCAGTCAAGGGCACATACCTGGGTTGCGGGCTTGATCCCCAGTGGGGGGCATGCAGAAGGCAGCCAATCAATGATTCTCTCTCATCAATGATATTTCTCTTTCTCTCTCTCTCTCTCCCTCCCTTCCTTTCTGAAATCAATAAAAATATATTTTTTTAAAAAAGAAAAAATTGTTTTAATAATGACAGTGAACACTGGGTATTTCCTATATGCCAAGAACGATTACATGGACATTATTTGCACCAACTCTTTTTATCCTCACAGCAATACATTGAGGTAAGTTTGGCACAATTTTTACAGAGGAAACTATGTCACAGAAAAATAACTTGTTTAAGGTACTAGTCAGTGGTAACACCAGTGTAATCTTATTCTTGTTTTACAATTAAGGAAATTTAGACTGGAAGTACCTTGTCATAAGGCATTAATAGGTAAACTAAGGCCCTGGGTAAAGGATCTATACAAATATGACTCTAAAAGTTATCTTAACAGTCCTCAACATAAAGGAATGAATAACATTTGGATCTCCAAATAAATTTTGTCTGTTGCAGGTTATTTGCATTCCTACCACTTTCAACCTTTTTGGAAAACAGAAGACTACTTGCAAAAAGAGAAACAATTTTTTTTTTTACAAGAACAAATGTATTTCTCTAAGGTACTCTATCTAGATATGCAATCCCGCACTGGTGAAGACAAGACTGCAAATACTTTAACAGGAGAGGCAAAATGGGAAGATGCTACTGACATATGGGAGGCCAATCCAGACTCTGCCAATTACTCAGTGACCTTGTATAAGTCACTTCCCACTCATTTGATGTGGCTAGTTTAATTCAAAATTTAGATCAATCTTAATTAGTATGGATGCTCCAAAGGATTTTGGTCTGGTTCAAGGCTCTACTGCCAGCACCTAGGTCAGTGACTGTCACATAGCACACAATAAATTTGGTTCTAATAAGCAAACCATCTCTAAATCACCTATATTCATTTATTACCATAGAGCTACTGAACACTTTATTTGCCAGACACGGATAGACATACACACCACAAAATACCTTCATGATACACATGATACATATACGAAAACTAAGGCCCAATTTCTGCCATCAAAAAGACCGCATAAACAGCCAATTTATCTTAAACCACGAAAAGTGCTAAAATAATGGTCTGTACAACATGCTTTGGAAGCAACTTCCAACCCAAGAGGCTAGGCATACGATATTTGCAACGGAACACCTAATTTAAAGCCCTTCTCAAATCAGTTTTGCATCAACGTCTAGACTATTGTTAATAAAATCTAAAAGGCTGCTCATTGTAAAGCTGAAGATACTACACTCTCTGAAATGCAAAGGAATGCTCCCAAATAAATTCAGGTGACCTTGAGATCAGAACCAGGAATAATAAACCTTCCTATCACTGACACTGGCAATGCACCTTCATCACTCATTACCAAAGAGAATACATGGGGTTTCAAGGATTTGAGATTCATCTCTGAGGTAAGACAAGATCTCACTCCTGGCAAAGTAGGGATTTCTGTGTGTGACAACTCAGAATCTAAAACCTTGAAAAACAAACCCCATTTCCTGACTCAATTCCATCTTGAGCTCTAGACAATACCAGACTGCCCCATAACCCCTGCTCTTTTTCCTCTTCAGATGCTGACAATGGCACAATTCGGAATGGGAGCTGAACGTCTGAAATGACATTTTCCCCATCCAGGAAAAAAAAAAAAAAAAAAGTCTCAAATACCCAGAAAGCTTAGTACCTCTTTTTATTCTCCCTGACTAAAGGTGTGTTTTTGTTGTTTGTTTGTTTTTTCCAGGACACTTTTACTTGACAAAAATCTTAATCACGAACCCCGTAGGCCTCGGGGCACCAGAAGACGAAAGGTCACTGACCTCCTTAAGGGCAAAGGCGTGATGGAGACCGCAGGCTCGGAGCCCGACCGCCTGGCTGCCGAGGCCACTTCCTGGAGCTACCATTGCACACCTTCGCGACCTCGTCCTACCGCCTCAACTGCTCCCTGCCTCAGTTTCCCCACCTGCGCCACGGGCAAGAAGAGGCTTAACTCAAGATGGTTCTGGCCTGTTGCCTGCAAAATGAGAAAAGCAACTGCTCCGAGGCTGGATGTGAGGACCAGAGGAGACAACTCGAAGGAAGCGCTTCCTGACACAGACAAGGACGTAACAACGGCCGCTGCTATTGTTATTAGTCACAAACACCATACGGGACGAAAAAAAAACTGGAGAAAGGAGGAAAGGCCACCATCAGGTAGGAAAAGCCAGCGACATGGGGAAGAAGGAACGGGGCAAACGTGGGGACCCCCGAGGCCCGCGGGGGCGTGGAGAAGCTGAGCCAGGAGGGATGAGGGGCTCCGGGGAGTGCACTGCGGAGTGGAGGGGCGCCCGGGGGACAACGGGGCCCGCGGCGACGCGCAGCCGGGCGCAGGGCTGAGGTCGGCCGGGGCGGAGGCTGCCTGCGGCCGAGGCGTCGCCCCAAGGCGGGAACGTCCGGCCGGGCCCAGGGGCCGCAGCCGCCAGGGGCGCTGGGCCCCGCGAAAACCGCTGGGTGCGCCCCGAAAACGGACAGGAGGCCGCGGCCCAGCCCCAGCCCGGGCTCTCTCATTCAAGCCGCCTTCCTCTTCCCCCTTCTCCAGCCCCATGCGGTCCTGGACCCGGGGCCGCCGCGGGGCCTCTGCCCGCCCTCCAGCCCGCATCCCCGCGGCAGGCCCACCCGCGGGACTCCAGCAGGCCCAGAAGAAACACAGAGCAGCGCCCTTTACCTGAGCTCCCCCGGGTTGAATCGCTCGCCGTCCCCCCCGTCCCCGCCACGCTCCGCCATTACAGAAGACCGCGTTCATCCACCCGCCGACCCGGCGTGCTCTATTGGTCAGGCAGGTCATCAATCTCGAGCGAGAGGGGCGGAGACAGCAGAGATCTATGAGATGAATGGTGGAACTTTCCATCAATCCTCGAGCGGAGGGCGGCACCTGCCTTACTATTGGTGGAAGGGCCCGCCGACTTTGAAAGCGGTATGGAGACAGCCACTTGATTGGTCGCTCGGAGGCTTTATGGGAAATGAGACTTAAGCGACGAGGAACCGCCAGCGCCCTCTCGCGGTAACCAGAACTAGGTCCTCCCACGTCCTGCCCGGCCTGCGGTAGCCACGTGTCCGCCGGCTTCCAGGAAGGCAATTGTGGAGAATATTGACCACACGCTGGCGATATTGGCTAGGTCAGAGACCAATTCCTTTGCGTGAGCCAATCAAAAACGATCTGGGTAGAGCTACAACCAACCACAGGGTTTGTGTGGAAATGAGCTATTTCCCAGCTTTTCAGAATGAGAAATTTTAAAGCGTCACCGGTTTATAGCCATGTTATTAAATAATATATTACCAGCTACATGAATGTCTTCTAAATTGTATTAAATAATTAGCTGCTGGCTGATGAGTGTCATAAATTGCTGCATTAAGTAAGTTGGGGAAGGCAAGCCCCTTCGTAATTTACAGTTTCAGGCATCTGTTCTTCAATTTCAAAATACATTTGTCTGAAACTAGCACATCCTGATACCCGGAAGGAATTCTGAATATTTATTTCTCTTTTTATTAAAGGAAAAGAAACACCTTTAGGTTCTGGGTTTTCAAAGGTACAATGAAGATGAACCCCATCATTAAGTTGCTCAAAATATTCAAATAATAGATAAAATTTACTCAGACCTAACTATATAAACCAGGCATTACTCCCAAGTACTTTCCATGTCTTTTAGGCCTCATATACAGTAAGAATAGCCAGTTTATAGATGAGACTGAGGCACGGAGAAATTAAGTAGCTTGTCCGAGTTCACCCAGTTTGTGAATGGCAGAGCCTGGCCTTCAACCCAAGGCAGTGCGGCAGCATAACCCCATTTCTAAATGCCATGATGCAAGAAAATTGCAAACACACATCCACACAAAAACTCATACACAAATGTTCATTGCAGCATTACTCATAATAGCCAAAAAGTGGAATCAACCCACGCTGTCCAGATAACTTACAAATCTATTTAAAATGTGGTATATCTATACGAAGAAATATTATTTGGCCATAAAAAAATGACATACTGATACATGCTGTAATATTGAACCTTGAAAACATTATGCAAGTGAAAGAAGCCAGACACAAAAATCATATATTATATGATTCCACTTGTTTTTATTTTATTTTTTTGTATTATGATTCCATGAAATGTCCAGAATAAGGCAGATCCTTAGAGACAGAGTAGATCAGTGTTTTCCAGGAGATGGGGAGAGTGATTGCTAATGCCTATGGGACTTCTTTTTGGATGATGATAATGTTCTAAAATTAGACAGTGGTGATGATTGCAAAAGTTGGTGAATGTACTAAAACACATTGAATTATACAATTTAAAGGATGAATTTTATATGTGCATTATATATTTTTAAAAATATGTTTTTATTAATTTCAGAGAAGAAGGGAGAAGGAGAAAGAGATAGAAATATTAATGATGAGAGAGAATCATGAATTGGCTGCCTTTTTCATACCCCACACTGGGGATGGAGCCTCTAAACCCAGGCATGTGCCCTGACTGGGAATCGAACCGTGACCTCCTGGTTCATAGGTCAACACTCAACCACTGAGCCACGCCAGCTGGGCATATGTGCATTATATTTCAGTAAACACCGTGCTATATTGAACCCCAGTTCAATATTCAAAGTCAATTATGATAATATGTGATAAGAACTGAACACAATTCTGAGCATGACTAATTGGTAAAGGGAAGGATGGTTGAAATTTCACTAAATATGTGACATTCAAACAAACTGGAGTCTAAGAGTGGGAGGTTACATCCCTTTGTCAACATTGGTGTGCATCCCCAAGTCCTGCCCCATAGTTTCGTAACTATTACAAAAGTAATACCAGTATAGATGGCTCATGACAAACTAATCCCCACTGCTGGAAAAAAATTCCAAATGAATATTTTATAGAAACCAAGTCAATGGTGTTTATATAAAAGATGAAAACGAATGTCAGTTTGAATGAATGGAAGAAACTCCTTGTAAATTTAATACAAAGTTTTTTATTTGATAGTTTCCAGTCAGGCCTCCTTCCTGGCCAAGGTGCTGGCCCCTCCTCCAGGCCCCGCCAGGCCCTCGGTTTTCATTGTATTATTTATATCTATATATATTTTAAGATATTTATATCTTATTGTTTTATTTTTAAATATATAGAGCAGGTATATCTACATATACTAGAGGCTTGGTGCATGAAATCCGTGCACCAGAGGGGGGGTCCCTCAGCCTGGCCTGCGTCCTCTCGCAATCCGGGACCCCTCGGGAGATGTTGGGCCTAAACCGGCAGGTGGACATCCCTCTCTCAATCTGGGACGCTGCATGCACCAGTGATCATAATTTTCATACAGGTAAAAGGCATCTTGCTGTTGTATGGGAGGTACATTTTTTTTTTATTATAAAATGTAGTACATAACATAATTCTTCTGAGGCAGTAGTACCACTTTCCCCATCATATGGGTGGAAAACTGAAGCAGAGAGAAGTTAAGTAATTGGCTTTGTCACACAGTTATAAGTGTCAGAATCAGGGCTGACCACAAAATGTGCAAGCCCCACAGGTTGAGAACCGCTAGCCAGGTCGCCTAAGACCATCGGAAAACACAGATATTTACATTACGATTCATTAACAGTAGCAAAATTACAGTTATGAAGTAGCAACAAAAATAATTTTATGGTTGGGGGTCACCACAACATGAGGAACTGTATTAAAGGGTCGCGGCATTAGAAAGGTTGAGAACCACTGATCTAGAGGCTTTGCTAAAAAAAAAAAAAAAAAATAATTAATTAATTAATTAATAGGGATTTGTTCAAGGGTCTTGGAGTTTGCAAACTGGGAACACAGCTGGGCAAAAACCCAGAAGTGCTCCAAAGAAGAAAGAAAAATTAAAAATTCTTATAGTAAAAAGTACGTCCTGATTCTTAGCCCCAGGATTGGTCCAGGACAGTCATCAATCGGATGGATGCCAGGTGGTCCAGAAAATGTCCTGGAGGTCTGGGCAATGAATGTCAGGTGGATGTATATGAGAGGTTCAGGGAACCTCTGAAGGACTCACATATGTCCAGATGTACATCCAGTTGTGGTAGGCAGTTATATAGACATAAGCAGAACAAGGCCAGGTACAGAAGGTCAACAGGGCAGAAAGCCGGGAAAACAAGGACCTCACCCCCAGGGTAACTTTTCCTCCCCTAGCATATCGCTGGTCATGCAGTTCAGACCACCCCCACCCCCCAACCTTTCCTCCTCTGGCATGTTGCTAGTCATGCAAATTAGACCCCCTTTAGAGGGGGGACATCCAAGGGGGGCAGTGGATAGCCCTTGAGCATTAAGCCCCCAGGACAATGAGGTTCCAACCTGCATCAAATATATGCAGGCCTAGTTGTATTACAACTCCAGGCCCAGAAAAGCTGCAAAACCTAACAAGGGATGCCATGACTGACATCAGTGTAGACCACAACCTTGAAAGGACCCACCTAGAAAGCTGATGAATATTCTATTGCAATCCTCCCCTGGGGCCTCCCCTTAAAAGCCCTAAAGATGACCCAGCTAACTCTCCCTCCCAGGAGCACACCTGTGCCTTGCACCCCCCCCCCCCTTCTTTCCTCTAGGGTGTTACCTTTACCTTTATCTCTCCTAAACTCCAAGGGCCCTTCTTTTGCCTCTCTAACTTGTTACCTGGGCCCATTTCTTCGACCTCTCAGCTCACTTATTCCACCTCTGTGGCTTTCTAAATAAACTTTCTCTTGTGGTTTGAGTCTTGGCTCTGAATTCTTTCCTAGCCAGAACTCAAGTACTGAGGTTGCTGAACAAAGGTCCAGCCTGACCCCACTGGTCTAATACCTGGTGCCATTCTTACCACCAATACAGGCATTGCCACAGGACTGGAAAGTTCTACCTAGTTCCCAGGCTAGGTAGAATAAGAATGGAGTCTTTCCTCAGGGCTCAACCTTCATAATGTTCACAACTTTAGTAGCTTGGCTAAAATGATTCCATTATATATATTCCCTATCTTTACTCTTTCCTCAATCTGAATGACCAAGTATATCCTATATAATACAAGGGTAATATGCAAATCAACCAAACAGCAGAACGGACAGTTGCTATGACACGCACTGACCACCAGGGGGCAGATGCTAAACACAGGAGCTACCCCCTGGTGGTCAGTGCGCTCCCACAGGAGGAGCGCCACTCAGCCGGAAGCCGGGCTCACAGCTGGCGAGCGCAGGGGGCAGTGGCGGGAGCCTCTCCCACCTCTGTGGCAGCGCTAAGGATATCTGACTGCTGGCTTAGGCAGGGAGCGGGCCTAAGCCGTCAGTCAGACATCCCTCAAGCACTCCTGGACTGCAAGAGGGCGTAGACTGGGCTGAGGGACCCCTCCCTGCCAGTGCACGAATGTCGTGCACCGGGCCTCTAGTATTTCTATAAATCACAATATCACAGGTTGAACTCAGTGACCCTACCTAGCAGAGTTTACACGTACAGTGGAGAAACCTGGGGGACACCATCTTAACCAAGTGATTGGGGTTGACATCTGCAGCGACGACATGTGCCCCTGATAGGATGTGATGAGAGGTGCTCTTCACCTCTATGGCATTCTTTCCAAAAACCCATAACCTCAGTCTAAACCTGAGGAAACATGAAACAAACACAAATTGAGGGACCTTCTACAACATGCCTGCTCAATACTCGTCAGCATCTGAGTCATGAAAGACAGGTAAAGACAGCTAAACTGTCACAGGTTTAAGGCAACCACTGAAATATGACAATGTAATGCAATGTAGTATTGTGGATTGTATTCTGGAACAGAAAAAGGACACTGATGAATAAAAGCCTGAGAAAATGTGAATAAATTGCCTCTTAGTTTTGATGAATGTATCATGGTTGTGTAATTATGTTCACATTAAGAGAAGCTGGATGCAGAGTACCTCTGTACTAACTTTGCAACTCTTTAGTGAAGCCAAAATTGTTTAAAAGTAAAGAGATTTTAAATATGTTTTAACTTTCCAGATAGCTAGTTCTCAACGATGCTAAGTGCAAGGGTGGAAACCACTGCCATATTGTGATGTGTGCCTTATTGTCCATCTACAAAGTGAGAGGATTGGACAAGATACTCATCCATTGATCAGGACAAACAGTGCACAGGGATGTCCTTAGAAAAGGCTCAGCTATATGAGCACCTAGAGAACTCTCAAGGGAGACCCTCAACCTGGGAAATACGTGGGGTTAAGAATTACACTCCTGCCCTAACTGGTTTGGTGCATAGGCCTGTGGACTGAAAGATCCCAGGTTCGATTCTGGTCAAGGGCATGTACCTTGGTTGCGGGCACATCCCCGGTAGGGGGTGTGCAGGAGGCAGCTGATCAATGTTTCTCTCTCATCGATGTTTCTGGCTCTCTATCCCTCTCCCTTCCTTTCTGTAAAATATCAAAAAAAAATATATAAGAAAAATAATAATTGCCCTCTTAGCTCTACAGTCCCCCAAATATATTTTGTTAATAAATAAGACTGGACCCAAATTCAAGGACACTCACTTTAAACTGAGCAACTAAAGACCCAGCTCTATAAACAGAATGCTAGTTTATTAATTTACCAAAAAGATTTCCCACTGTCAGGTGGACCATATATTCCTTTCCTCTCTGTAGGCAAACTTGCAAAGCAAACAAAAATCATGAGAAAGCAGCCCAATGTGATTGAAAGCAGAACAAGGCAGTAAGTTATTTTTATTTAAATTTTTAATGGCATTGGGTCACGTGAGCCTGATAATTTACTATTCCAAATAGAAAAATACCTTCCACTTAGACCATCTGTGCCTACCCTTCCTTACATTGGGAATTCTCTGCTTTACCCAAGAACCTCTTCCTTACATACATAGCTAAGCCTACTCCTCTAGCCATCCTATCTAATAATAGACAAATAATGCAAATTGACCATACCTCTAACACACCCACAAGCCACACCCACCATCCAATCAGAGTGAGTATGCAAATTAACCCAAACCAAGATGGCTACAGCCACAGAGAGAGCAAGGTTTCCTAGGTAACAGAGGAAGCCAAGCTTTCTGCCTGCCCTTGCCAGGCCTAAGCCTCCACTCAAGCTACAAAGTTTCAATTATAGAAGATAAACAAATTCAAACAAATGGCGGCAGAATGGAGCTTGAGAGAGCAGGCCAGGGTTGCCGCTGGCAACAGGGGAAGCAAAGCTTTCCGCACACCCTGACTGGGCCCACCCGCTTAAGGCAACAAAGTTTCAATTATAACCCCAACACAAATGGCTGCCGGCCTCGGAGGGAGCCCTAGGCTTGGCTCCGCTCCAGGCTACAAAGTTTCAATTGTAGAAGGAAAATAAATTCCAGATACCAGGGCCTCTGCTTGGGTTGCCAGGGGGCATGGCCGGCCTGCAAACCACCACAGGCCCCTCGCTCAGGCTGCCCCACACCCCAAGGGAACCCCCACCTGATCCGGGACACCCTTCAGGGCAAACCAGCTGGCCCCCACCCCTGTACCAGGCCTCTATCCTATCTAATAAAAGAGTAATATGCAGATTGACCACCACTCCAACACACAATATAGCTGCCCCCATGTGGTCAAAGATCCTGCCCCCATGTGGACACAAGATGGCCACCACAAGATGGCCAGCAGGAGAGGGCAGTTGGGAGGCACCCGGCCTGCAAGGGATGGCAGTTGAGAGGGACCAAGCCTGCAAGGGAGGGCAGTTGGAGGTGATCAACCCTGCAGGAGAGGGCAGTTAGGGGTGACCAGGCCGGCAGAGGAGGGAAGATGGAGGCAAACAGGCTGGCAGCAGAGTGGTTAGGGGGTGATCAGGCTGGCAGGCAGAAGTGGTTAGGAGCAATCAGGAAGGCAGGCAGGCAAGCAGTTGGGAGCCAGCAGTCCTGGATTGTGAGAGAGATGTCCGACTGCCCATTTAGGCCCAATCCCGGTGGGTGGGATCGGGCCTAAACGGGCAGTCGGACATCCCTCAAAGGGTCCCATATTGGAGAGGGTACAGGCTGGGCTGAGGGACAACTCCCCTCCATGCACGAATTTCGTGCACTGGGCCTCTAGTAAGGAAATAAAGAAGTATGTTATATGTAATACCTTAATCAATAAAGAAATTTAAAAATAAATAAATAAAAAATAAATAAAAATTAAAGAATAAAATCAGTCCTTCTCAAAAAAAAAAAAAAAAAAAGAAGAAGTATGTTCTTTTCTATTCTGCTCCATAGGAAACAAACAGGAAGGAAGTAATTTTTATTATTGACACCATTGGTTGATTCAGTTAATGAGCTCATAAATTTGCAGATCCTTAAGATAATTCCATGGGCCACCTTGAATCTGTGAGCTAGAAAGTAGAGTACACTGCTCTAGGATGATCTATGTTTTGTTTCCACAATTTTATCCTAATAGGATACCATGTGATTATATCTAATAGGATATTACATTCCCTAAGATTACCCTGATTTTGATTTGTCCTGTCCTGGAACAATCAATCACACATTTGCAATGTCTTGGTTTATTAACATAGGTGACTATATCTATGTTCGTTGTGTGTACATTTTACTAGTTTAACTGTCAGAAACTTTGGATTTGTCCCAAAACATCTAATAAGACATTTACAATCTCTTGGTTTATTAACATAAACAGTTAACCAAATCCATTGTGTAAAGTCAACACTATTATTTTACTGAATGGGAGTGGGGCTCTCTCTTTCCTTATTTTATCAACAAGTATGTCTCTTACAATTCACTAGAGGCCCGGTGCACAGATTTGTGCACCGGCGGGGTTCCTTGGCCTGGCCTGGGGAGATCGGGCCAAAACCAGCTCTCTGACATCTCCCGAGCGGTCCTGGATTGCAAGAGGGCACAGGCCAGGCTGAGGGACCCCACCAGTGCACGATGGGGGCCGGGGAGGGACTACTGGAGGGCTCCAGGGCATGTCTGGCCTGTCTCGCTCAGTCCCAATTGGCCAGACCCCAGCAGCAAGCTAACCTACTGATTGGAGCATCTGCCCCCTCGTGGTCAGTGTGCATCATAGCGACTGGTTGAATGGTCGAATGGTCGGACACTTAGCATATTAGGCTTTTATTATATAGGATTCCAGATCTAAAATTATACTACTAATTTTTTTCTGTTTCTCAAATTTAAAACAACAATATCTCAGGAACCCTTTTGTAAAGGTAATATTTAGTACTTAATTATAATGCAATTGTCTCTTATACTATCTTTCATACAAATTCTCCCCAAATTACCACTTTGAGAAGTTACAAAAGAAATTGATTGCAGAGCTGAAAGGAACCTTCAAGATCATCTGGTCCAACATTCTTTGTCCACATTTGAGGAAATAGAAACACTGCGAGTGTGATTATTAGCTTTCTCACAGCCACACATCTAGTTAGTGGCAGAGACAGGACTAGAATCTCAGTTAAATTTGTCTGAAAGCTCTGTCTCTTAAAATTTACAAAACTCCACACCTGCAGTATGTCATTAAGCACCACACCAGTCTCAGGACTTGGGGTGAGATAAAAATGTTGTATTGCTATAGCAATAACTCACCATTTTAGAAGTTACTTGAACTCTGTTCCATTATACAAACATATCAGACCAAGTGTTCTAATTTTGGGTTCAGAGACCATTAATTTGTCCATTTGGCAAATCCATTTACTTGTCCATCTGGCAAACATTTAATGCACACCAGTTTTGTACCAGGAACTGCCATGGTTGCTGAAGACACAAAAGGCACTGTTACGGAGTCTAGAAGATAAACCAGATCTTAGCCAAGACCAAGGACTAGTATTTACTGGGTGATTGGCCTATATAAACATTTTACATGGAACTTCTCATTTAATTCCTCATGACAATTATATATGGAGCTACTAATTATCTCCACTTTACAGATGAAGCAACTGGGAATTAGAAAGTGTAAGCAAGTTGCCTAAACTCATACCAACTAAATGGTAGTCAGGCAAGTCCACACGACTGCATTTACTCTGAATCTTTATGCCATACTGCTTGAAATTCAAGCAGAAACACAGGAGTGATGGTGTTTGGAAAGAGATCCATTGTGGAGGTGGAAACTGAGGAAGCAAATACAGACCAGGAAAGAATGCAATAAGGAGAGTGGCAGGAGATGGGGCTAGAAAAGTGAGTGGGGTTGTATTTTATTTTGCAGGTGATAAGAAGTTATTTAAGGATTTCAAGTGGGGGAGTGACAGGATCAGCTTTGCTTTTTAAAATGATCTCTCTTACTGTGGTGAGAATGATGCTTTCAATTAGGGAGACAATAGAAAGCTATTGAGATTGACCATGATAAGACCTTGAACTAAGAAAACAACAGTGAGACTGGAGTAGAGGGGACAGTTTAGGAGCTAAAAGGTAGAATCAATAAAACTAGGTAACTGATTGGATTGAGTGTGGAGTGGCTGGGGAGATTTGGGGAACACTAAAATTTGATTTGGGCAGCTTGGGTTAGAACAGAGAGATTCCTTATTAACATTATAGAACAAGTTTATAATTACAAGCACAGATATATATTCTAGAGAGACTTGTTCTGCTTTTGGATTTTAGTTTATCCTGTATCATATCCAAACTCCCTTGTTAATAAGCTCTGCATCACCAGATACTATAGGATTTTTAGAACAAAATAGAAATGGAGGAATGTGGAAACTGAGTGATTTATCCACATCCCAGTCACTTGCATTAGAACATCAAAACCTCATGAGCTTTTAATTAGGAAGTTTTGAGAACTGCCAGGAAAGGCCATAAATCCCTTTATGCGGAAGAACTTGTTAGGCCAAAGCAAACCACTACTAGTAGAATTCACTATTAGTGAAATGGCACAGTCATTCACTCAAGAATTTTCATAGCCCTTTCTAATTTGTATTGGTCCTATACTAAGAAACGGAAACAATATAATATCACCCAACTTCTGCCCTGAAGGAATTTATGGTCTAATGAGGAAGACTAAGAGGCAAAAATGGAAGCACAAGTGATAAGATTCGAGCAGGCATTATCTCAGCTGCTTGGAAGCCCAGCAGAGGGACAGGAGACCCAGAGTGGTAGGCTGGCTCCCTAGCAGAAGCGCATGATTGTGTCAGGCACAGTGGAGGTGGCAGAAAGTCATCGGATGGAAGGACATTTGACTCACCGCATTATTGTGTTCCAGAGGATGTTCTGGCTCTGCAGTGTCCAGAACTGAGCAGTCAATGTACACAGACAGCCGCAGCTTCTCTGTCAGGACTGCCTGGGTTTGAATCCTGGATCTGCCTCTTACCAGCTATGTGATTTGAGACAATTTCTTCCCACTCTTTGTGCCACGCTTTCTCCATCTTAAAATGAAAATAATAATTATATCTCTGCAAAGAATTGTTATGAGGGTTAAATTAATATAAGCTCATTTAAAGTGTTTAGAACAGGCCCTAGCCAGTTTGGCTCAGTGGATAGAGTGTCAGCCTGCAGACTGAAGGGTCCTGGATTCGATTCCAGTCAAGGGCACATGCCTGCAGGCTCGATCCCCAGTAGGGGGTCTGCAGGAGGCAGCCAATCAATGATTCTCTCTCATCATTGGTGTTTCTATCTCCCTCTCCCTTCTTTATGAAGTCAATAAGAACATATTTTTTAAAAAATAAAGTGTTTAGAACAGGACTCATAGTAAGTGCTCAAGAAACATTAGCTGTTACCATTATGATAAATAGAAATTTCTTATTATTATTTGATCTCCTTTTGCTGTCTTGATCTCTCCACATACGAGTCTTTGTCTGTGCTTTACGTAGCCCTCTCTTTTGCATAAAATGCTCTCCATTTTCTCATCGGTTAGCTGAGAAATAAACACAAACTATTAGTCTGCTGTCCAACTCACAATGGATTTTTTTTTTGGGAAAATCATCAACACAGATTAAAACTGAAAATGGCTATGATTGCACGTGGTAAAATGTGGTATTGACTAAAAATGGACTGAAGACCAACTTTTCAAATGCAGATCTGCAAAATTTGACCCAGGAAAGTTAGATGTGGTTGAAATAACAGTCATTAAGGAAACCTCACACAGTCTAACGAACAAAATAAACTGATGAACAAAATAGATCCAGAGACATAGAAGCATGGAACAGAATGGCAAACCTCAGAGGGAAGGTGGGGGTGGGTGGGTAGGAAGAGATCAACCAAAGAACTTGTATGCATATAGCGATAAGATTCAAGCTGGCATTATCTCAGCTGCTTGGAAGCCCAGCAGAGGGACAGGAGACCCAGAGTGGTCACAACACTATTGTCTGATCCACGGACACAGACAATAGTGTGGTGAAGCCTGGGGGAGGGGCAGGGGCAGGGGCAAGCCAGAAGGGGTCAAAGGGGAACATTTGTAATGCTTTCAACAATAAAGATTTTTTAAAAAGGAAACTTCACACAAACAATGTATAAGTCGGTAAAACTTAATGCAGA
The DNA here is from genome assembly GCF_027574615.1 of Eptesicus fuscus. Classification (NCBI taxonomy): domain Eukaryota; kingdom Metazoa; phylum Chordata; class Mammalia; order Chiroptera; family Vespertilionidae; genus Eptesicus; species Eptesicus fuscus. Next base: position 84,367,836 of record NC_072478.1, on the reverse strand, counting down.
CAGACCTGCTGGATGATTCAAAACTTCACCCTGAAATTTAAGTGAAGAATGAATTCTGTCAGAAATAATTTTAGTAAATAAAAAAATGAAAAATTTTAAAAGATTATAATATAGAAAATTGACACTTGACACCTATAGAATGTTATTAACCAATGTCATCCCAATAAATTCAGTAAAATAAATAACAAAAAATAAAATTGACCCAGAAAGGTATGGGCGTTTCTTGGAAGTTGTTGGGGTTATTGGCATTTGCCCCTGAAAATGCTTTCTCAGTGAACATGTAACAATGTTGGTATCATTTTGTTTCAATGTCGAAGTGCCATTAAGGTCCAGAGGATTAGGGCCAGGATGGGGGTCATGGATCAAGGTGTGTGTATGTGTGTGTGTGTGTGTGTGTGTGTGAGAGAGAGAGAGAGAGAGAGAGAGAGAGAGAGAGAGAGAGAGAGAGAGAGAGCTTAGAAAACAAAAGGCAGCATGGCCTCAGAAAGGGGGAGCAGCGTGCAGAATACCCCCCTGCGATTAGGAGCCTCGTGTTCTCTTAACTGCGGCCAGAGACAGATGCATACAGGTAGCATCGGGATCAGGCCGCCCTGGTTTGAAAGCTGTGTCACCCTCCAAAAGTCACCACCTCCTTGAGCCTCAGTTTCCTCATCTGAAAATGAGAATGGCAATAGTACTCGCCTCTGGAGGTTATCCTGAGGCCACCTGAGACCATGGTCGTGGCCAGTGCCCGGCATGAAGCCGCCGTTACGTGTCGTTGTTCTGCCCTTCTAGTGTGTATGTGCTCTCAGAAGGGACTCACTCAGCCGGCATCCGCTAGATGAGTGCCTTGTTCTGAGCAGGGTCTTCATAGCCCATTTCTCTGTCCCCAGCCCAGTGTCCGGGACCCCAGCACAATGCCATGCTTATCATAGGATCCCGGGGATTTTTAGCTGTATGTTGAATGTGTATTAAAGAGAGAGGGAAATAAAAGGGGAGAAAGAAAGGGAGTTGGGGTCAAGGCTGGTAGACATATGAGGTGCATCAAAGGATTGCCAGACAGATGGTGAGCAGGGGAGCACACCTGGGTGCTGCGTACTAATTAGCTGACAGGTGGGGTCAGGGCTTGCCAAAGGTGACGAACAGTATGTTGTTTATTCCCTAAACTCAGGGGCTGCCCGAGGCCAGGTACCCTCAGAATATGCCTCCCTTCACCTTGAAGAAGCCCTGGGGCCAGGTGCAGGGAAGTTGTGCTGACACGTTTGATCACTGAGCCTTTCGAGAAGGCTCTGAGCCACCTTGGCCTCAGCTAGCCCTCCACTTCCTCTGGTCACGTCTTCCCTGGGACTAAAATACAGCTTGGAAAGGCAGCTCGGTGCCCTCACAGTCGCTGTGGCTTCCTCAAGCCATGACACGCTCTCTCTTTTATGAGCCTGCGGGGCTGTAATTCTCATCCCCTGACATTTATGGGAGGCTTCATATTAGCAAAAGGCTTTACAGCCCTTTTTTATGAGGGATGCCTCCCTGAGACCTGTCAGAGGCAATCACCCAGGCTGCGCAGAAGGGAAGCGAGCAAAGCCCGCAGGTGCATGGCCCTCACCCGCTGGCCTGCCAGGAGCCAGGAGCGGGCCTGCAGGTGCCACTTCTCCTCCACCGCATGTCAGAGCTGATTTTCTTGCGCTTGGAGCCTGAGGAGCTGTCTCTTTCCCCCCGTCTTCCACATCCAACCCACCAGGGGTCCTGAAGGTGCTCCTCCCAGAGGCACCCCGAGCCCATCCATTTCTGTGCATTTGCTCAGCATCACCTGGCCCAGCCCCCTCCCACACAGCCCGGCCTGTCTCCTGGTCTGTCCTGTGACCTACCTTCCATCACCCACACAGGAGGTGAGGCAATCCTCTGGAGCAGCGGTTCTCAACCTTCCTAATGCCGCGACCCTTTCATACAGCTCCTCATGTCGTGGTGACCCCCAACCATAAAATTATTTTCGTTGCTACTTCATAACTGTAATTTTGCTACTGTTATGAATCGTAATGTAAATATCTGTGTTTTCCAATGGTCTTAGGCGACCCTGCCAGCGACCCACAGGTTGAGAACCGCTGCTGTAGAGCCTAAGACCATCGGAAAACACAGATATTTACATTACGATTCATAACAGTAGCAAAATTACAGTTATGAAGTAGCAACGAAAATAATTTTATGGTTGGGGGTCACCACAACATGAGGAACTGTATGAAAGGGTCGCGGCATTAGGAAGGTTGAGAACCGCCCTAACCGGTTTGGCTCAGTGGATAGAGCATTGGCCTGCAGACTCAAGGGTCCCGGGTTCGGGTTCGATTTCGGTCAAGGGCATGTGCCTTGGTTACGGGCACATCCCCAGTAGGGGGTGTGCAGGAGGCAGCTGATCGATGTTTCTAACTCTATCTCTCTCCCTTCCTCTCTGTAAAAAAAATCAATAAAATATATTTTTTAAAAATAGAAAGGTTGAGAACCACTTCTCTAGATGTTTACTTCTTTATTTAATGCATACACCTTTTTATTTATTTTAGTTGATTTTGAGAGAAACATTGATGTGAGAGAGAAACATTGATTGGCTGCCTCCCATATGCACTCCAACTGGGATCGAACCTGCCACCCTTT